>NC_084782.1:3892917-4207181 GCF_028858725.1 Colius striatus
GCTCTTGCACCACAGGCTGGGAGCCCCCTGCTCTGCTGCTCACCCTGAAACGTGCCTCATCCACCCTGTCTCCAGATTGTGCTTCCTGCACCATGGCTCCATGTCATCACCTGCCTCTGCACTGCCACAGCCTCCTCCCATGGGATCCTCTGTTGCCCAGATGGTTCTCACACCCTAGCTGTCTCTTCCCCACATGTCCTCCTGCCCCAACCCACCTTGTTGCCTCTCCACCAGGCTGCCCAGGCCCCATGGCTCTGGCTGTGGGTGCCCTGCAGGGATGGCACCCTGCCTTGTACCCCCATCCCACCCCATCCCATCCCAGGGATGGGATCTGTGGGCTCATGAGAGTGACTCAGAGCCGAAGGGGAACTGAGAGCACTGCCACAGAAACAAGTCTGCTCCATCTCTGGTCTCAGGAAGGGGCCACAGCCCCTGGCACAGCACAGAAAGCCACACCAAGATCCATGCCCTGACTTGGAGCTTCCTCAGGGACAAATCCTTTCCCTGCAGAGCACAGGTGAGGTGAGCCCAGGGGCAGATGTGTGCTGGGGTGGGTGCCCAGTCCCCTCCATACACCAGGGCACGGGGTCCCAGCCCATGTACCCCATGGTGGGGCCTCATGGGTGGCAGTGACGGCTGGTGTGGGCAGGGCAGCACTTGTTTGTGTCCTGCTGGGTGTTTGCAGCTCTGCCTGGCCCCTGGTTCCCACGGAGATGCCCACGTTGCCATGGCTACCTGTGGATGATCCCAGTAAACAGCCTGTGAGCTGCCTGCTTCTGCCCCAAAATACTGGGGGTTGCTACACCCTGGGGAAATGGTGCAAGGGCAGCTCCCCCACCCTGGGCCAGCACTGTGGGAATCAGCCCCCTGTCCCAGTGCCTCCCCTCGAGCAGCCCAGCCCCCTTCAGCCCTGGGCAGAGATTTGGGGCAAAAGATCTTGGCTCTGACCGTTGGGACTGCAAGGCAGCAGCTCCCAGCCCAAAGGCATCTCCCTCTGGCTCCGTGGGAGGTGGAAGCAGCCCCCCCAGCCCTGGGGGACACGGGGCTGAGGGGCTGTTTGCAGTGTGGGGTTGCTGAGTAACGTGCTGCTGGAAGGGAAACGTGCTACAAATCCCGGAGTAAACAGCTGTTTGCACAACAGCCCGTTGCAAGGGCACTGCGGGTTGGGCAATCCCCTGTTTACACCCGTGGGACAGCCCAGCCCTGGGATGTGGTTCCCAGACAGGGCCGTGATGCCAGCCTGGCATGGGTGGCCAAAGCTGCCCCAGGGCAGCTGGCCAGGGCCCCAGGGAAGGGAAAGCCTGGGTTAATGGGCAGCATGGAGAGGTCCTGGTGGGAAAGTCGTGTCTCAGGTTGCCATTGGGGCATCTCAGAATCCCAGAATGGTGGGGTGGGCAGGGCCCTGCAGAGCTGCTCCAGCCCAAGCCCCTGCTCAAGCAGGTTCCCCTCACTCAGGGGGCACAGGAACGTGTCCAGGTGGGGTTGGAAGTGTCCCAAGAAGGAGCTTCTCTGGGCAGCCTGGGCCAGGGCTCCCTCACCTCAGCACCAAAGGAGTTTCTCCCGATGTTTCAGTGGAACTGTTTGTGTTCCAGCTGAAGTCCATCACCCCTTGTCCTGGCACTGGACACCACAGAAAAAATGCTGGCCCATCCTCCTGACACCCACCCTTTGTAAGTGTTGATGGATTCCCCCCTCAGCTTTCTCTTCTTCAGGCTGAACAGCCCCAGGTCCCGCAGCCTTTCCTCATAGGAGAGATGTTCCAGTTAGCTCATGGATCTCCTCACTCTGCAATGAGCTGGACTTGTTGGTGTGAACATGGACAACTGGTGTCAAACAGCTTTGCAGGGCAGGTCTCCCCAGGGCCAGGCTTTAGGGGTAGCTGTGAGCCTGGGGCAGTGAGGCTGGCAGGCACTTCTCAGGAGAGGGCTGAGGCCAGACGAGGACAGCAGAGTGGGCAGAGGGCACCCAGGAGGCACCACAGTGCTCTGGCAGCCATGGCTGGGTTTGCCCTCTGTCCCCTGAGTCCCACATCCCTCAGCTCATGTCCTCACACTGTGACCAGTCCAGGGGAGTCACAGCAAGGAGTCAACTGTGCCACGTCCTGGCTGTGCCACGTCCTGGCTGTGCCACGTCCTGGCTGCAGGAGCAGGCTGGGAGGAGGCCGGGGGCTGCTCCCCGCTGCTGGATGTGTGCGTGCCGCTGGCTTTTCCTTCCTGCAGTGAGAGAGGCAGTCCCAGTCTTCAGGGAAGTGTTTTGCAATCACCTTCTTCAGAGAGTCACAGCAATTAACGGCACCGGGTTTGAGGAACTGAGGGTGAAAGCAGCATGTTGGCAAACGGGCTGAGCACGGCCAGAGCCCGAGGGAGCCGGAGGCCGCTGCTCACACCGGGAGAGGAGGAGGAGGAGAGGTAGAGATGGAGGCAAGGTAGGGATGGAGGGGGGAGGGATGGGTTGTGCGGTGCCTGGGTCAGGATGAGCAACTCGCCTCTGGCTGTGTGAGCTGCTCTGCCCTGTTCCCTGCCACATGTGCTGGCTGCTTGGGGGGTGGCTGCTCCCCCATTCCCTACACTCCAGCCTCTTGTCTGCCTCTGGATGTTGGCTCGGGGGGCACCCAGAGTTGCTTTGTGCACTCAGGTGTGGGCAGCTCCTCTGGGGTAAGTACCCAGCACCACTAAGGACGTGGCCAGGACCAGCGTGGAGCAGAGGATGAGCCAGTGACCGGGCAGGGACAGGGGCAGCCGCTGCTCCCGGGGCCAGGAGGTCGGGGGATGCAGGTGGAGGGGGCAGCACAGGGCAGGGTGCATAGGCAGGACCCCACAGCTCTGTCCAGCCTCACCACGCTGCTGCCCTTCATTCATTTCCCTCTTTCAGCTTATCAGCTGTGCTATCACAACCCCACACTCACCCTCCCCGAAGCCGCAAATCTCTGCCGGGCACAGGCTGAAGATACCTGTGATAAAACCAGGCCGTGGCTCAGGCAGGCGTGGGGTGCTGCAGGCCAGGATGGGGGCTGGGGGTGCCCAGCGGGGCTGTGCCTCAGCTCTGCCTCTCCCTGCGGCAGCGTGAGCTGCCCGGAGCGGGGGCGGAGGCGTGAGCGCGGCACAAGGGCTGTGGGGGAGACGCTGCCGCTGACGGCAAAAGGACATTTAGCTCCAGGAAGCATCGGTGACGGTGGCAGCACGGCTGGTCCAGCCTTACTCATCCCCAGCCCCCTCCTGACCCAGCAGGACAAGCTGCCCGCTCCGTTGCAGGTGATGCCACAGCCGCGGAGGAGACCATGGCGAGGCGTGGTGCCGGGACACCCTTCCTGCTGCGGCTCTCCCTGCTCCTGCTGCTCTGCCCCGCTGGTGAGTGGGGCCCGTCCCATCCCACAGCCCTGTGCCCCAGGCCACCCCCCTGCAGCCATCCGGGGCTGGGGCACCGGCACATGGTGGGTGCTGGCAGGATGGGGCCTGGCACGTACCCACAGGCTTGCCCAACGCCCAGCTCTTCCTCTCCAGCAGCTGGGGGCCTGTCTAAGGGAAGAGGCACTCATCCCTCTGTCTGACATGGCTTCATCACCGCTGTGCTGTGGACGTGACACATCTTTCCTGCCCACAGGGACTCTGGGCTGTGCTTCCGTGGCTGTGGACTCACCCGTTGTGGTGCTGGGCTCGACCGTCACAGCCTCCTGCACCATCCGCAGCGAGCTGTGCCGCGGTTTGGAGCAGGGCAAGGTCCGGATCTCCTGGATGCTGGACAACGAGCCCATGGCCGGGACCCAGCACCGGGGCCCAGGGAACACAGAAGTGTCCAACCTCACCCTGCCCCAGTTCAACCACACGCTGGCCAAGCTGTGGTGCTGGGTGGAGTGGAATGGGACCAGGCAGCGCGTTGGCGTGGCTGAGATCAGGGCGGGCTGTAAGTCTGCTGATGCCACACGTCACTCGTCTGTGCTTCGCAGCAGTGCGGCCTGGCACTGGGCTTCACGTGGCTCTGAGATGTGTGTCTGCCCTGGGTGAGCTGGGCAAAGCTACTGGGGCAGGAGCAGTAGCTGGGGTCCGTAGCTGATGGCTGCTGGAGGCTGTTTTGGGGCAGTGCCTGGCCACATCCTGGCACAGCAGTGCCCAGCGGCAGGCTGAGGGACAGGGGAGCTCTGGAGAGTGGTGGCATGGCAGTGGGGCTCTGTGCTGCAGGGTATGGAGGGGGCTGCAGCTCCTGCACAGCCAGGACAGGAGCTTTGCTGAGGCACTTCTCTGGCTGTTCTCTCTCAGACCCTCCTGCAAAGCCCTTCAACCTCAGCTGCATCCTGAACCTCAGCGACTACGGGCTGACGTGCCAGTGGGAGCCGGGAGCCGACAGCCACCTCCCCACCAGCTTTGCGCTGAAGTGTGCCAGGTGAGCTTCAGGGCTGATGCTGTCCCCGGTGCCTGGCCCCAGGGCCACCTCTCTTCACCCTCCCCCTTCCCTCAGACCACATGGCAAGCCTCATGCTCTGCCAGAGGGTCCCCTCCAGCCCGCTCCCCTCGCTGCCGCAGGAGCAGAGCCCAGGCAGTGACGGGCTGCACCCCGCACGGCGGCCGCAGCCTCTGCACGGTGCCGCGGCGCCTGCTCCAACTCTACCGGCAAATGGAGCTGTGGGTGGCTGCCAGCAACGCCCTGGGCACAGCCGAGTCCCAGCACCTCCACATCGACCCCATGGACGTGGGTGAGTGACGGCCGCAGCCACACGTGGGGCTCGTCGGCCGCGAGAGGGGCGTTAGTGGCCGTTAAAGCACGTGGGGCTTTTAGGGCATGTTTTATGAGCAAGTTGCCATGATGAATGGCTGGCTGGGATGAAGAGGTGCCAAAAGGCAAGTTACAGGCTGAGCAGCGTGAGCTGGAGGGTTATGAGCTGCCGCTTGACCTGCTGCACTCTACAACTCTCAGCTGCAATTGATTACCCATTTATTCAGGAGCTCTATTAATAATATATCTGCCTCCCATAAACTATTTATAAAAGGAACCTTCCCAGATGGTGTGGCTCATCCTCCCTGCTCTGGGCCTGGGGAAGGGCTGTCCACAAACCAGCTGAGCACTGCCACAGCCCTGCTGGGCTCTTGCCTCTGGGCAGACCCAAACTTGCAGCTTTCCTGGTCAGACCCCAGTCCCAAGGGATGTGTCTCTCCTGTTCAGGCATTAACCCTGCCTGGAACTCTGCCTGGAACCCAGGCTGCAGAGCAGTGCCAGAACTGTGCTCCTGAGTGCCACATCGTGACCCAGGCAGGGCACACTGGCTCCCATCATCTATCATAGAATCATTTTGGTTGTTAAAGCCCTTTAATCTCCTGCAGTCCCAGCCCTGCCCTCACCCTGCCCAGCCCACCACTACCCCATGGCCCTCAGCACCTCAGCTCCATAGCTTTGGGATCCCTCCAGGGCTGGGCACTCCCCCAGCTCCCTGGGCAGCCTGGCACAGGGGCTGACACCCCTCTCAGGGAAACAGTTCTGCCTCAGCTCCAGCCTCAACCTCCCCTGGGGCAACTCCAGCCCATCTCCTCTTGTCCTGTCATTCATCACTGGGGAGCAGAGCCCAACCCCCAGCTCCCTGCAGCCTCCTGTCAGGGAGTGTCAGAGAGTGCTGCTGTCTGCCCTCAGCCTCCTCTTCTCCAGGCTCAACACCCCCATTCCCTCAGCCCCTCCCCAGCCCCTTGTGCTCCAGCCCCTTCCCCAGCTCTGTGCCTGGCTCTGGCCACGCTGCAGCCCCTCAGTGTCCCTCTGGCAGTGAGGGGCCCAAAACTGGACACAGTAATTGAAGTGTGGCCACACCAGCCCCAAGTACAGGGGGATCAGCCATTGTCTCTGCCACAAGCCATTTTCTTATATGTTTTGGGGTAGTTTCTTCCTGTCTCTTGCCCTTTGCCTCAGGCAGGCAGCACCCCCACCTCAGCTCATGGCATTATCAACAGCCACACGCAAGGCTGTGCCTCACACACCTCTCCAGCTCTCCCCCCTGCTCTTCCTCCAGCCAAGCTGGACCCTCCAGCCCTGCAGAGCATCCACTCCATCCCCTTCCAGACCGACTGCGTTGCCCTGAACTGGGAGGTGGCACAAAGCAACGCGCACATGGAGCTGCAGTGTGAGCTGCGCTACCGGGCACCTGAGGACTCTGCCTGGGCTCTGGTGAGTGCTGCTGGGGCAGAGGGACCGTGAGGGGGTGAAGGAGAAGGAGCCAGGATGCTTTGCTCTGAGCCCTGCCAGGGTTCCTGCAATGGGAGCGGGAGGGTGGCTGCATGAGGGAGGGACAGCACTCACACCAAGGCAGGACCCTGCGCTGGCTGTGCCCTTGCAGCTGGGCCCTGATCGAGGCAGGAGCCAGCACAGCCCTCACTCTGGCTGCCACCAGGTCCCTGGCATCGTGGGCCAGGCCGGCAGCACGCAGCGCTGCGGCTTCCTCTTCGGCACACAGTACCACTTCCAGATGCGGTGTCGGCGCAGCTCCGCTCGGGGCTACTGGAGCGAGTGGAGCATGGGCAGGAATTACACCACCCATGAGAAAGGTGGGTGTGGGGTCACTGAGGGGTCTCTTCTGCCCAGCCAGGTGGCATAGCCACGGTGGCATAGCCACACTCACCCCTCTCAGCTCCCCACTCACCCCTCTCCCACTGCAGCCCCCACAGGGAGGCTGGACACGTGGTGGAGCACTCAGCTGGACGAGCCAGGCACGAGGATGGAGGTGCAGCTGCGCTGGAAGGTGAGCAAGGGCTGCTGCCAGGGCACAGGGGCTGCCAGGGGCATGGGGGCTGCTGGGGGCACAGTGGCTGCTGGGGGCACAGGGGCTGCTGGGGGCACAGTGGTTGCTGGGGGCACAGGGGCTGCTGGGGGCACAGGGGCTGCCAGGGCACTGGAGCATCCCTGCACACCCTGCCTGTGCCCAGGCGCCGCGGCAGCGGGAGGCGAACGGGCGAGTGCTGGGGTACCGCGTCACCCTGAGCCCCAGGAGGAGGGGCAGGGACGCCCGTGCTGTCTGCAATACCACCCACACCCAGTGCAACTTCTCGGCGCCGGTGGGGACCAGGAGGGTTTATCTCTCAGCCTACAACGCCGCCGGCGAGTCGGCTGCGACAGAGGTTGTGCTCCTGGAGAGGAAAGGTGAGGGCAGCACAAACTTCTACGCTGAAACACTCCTGGGACTCTGTCCCCTCCCTTCCATGAGCTCCCAAACTGGGTGCTGCACCCACTGACCTCCCTGGGTGTGCAATGAGAGGCTCTCGAGGAGGCTGCCCACAGGGTGCACAGCCGGGTGAGGAGCAGGACAGGCTCCAGGCTGGGGGGCACAGGGGGTGATGCGGCTCTCCCATCATCCTGGCTGGTTGTCCCCGTGCAGGTCAGCCCCTGGCCGGGCTCTGGGCTGTGCCAGGGGATGAGCACAGCCTCCAGGTGCACTGGGAGGCACCACCAGCTCCAGCAGCTGCCTACGTGCTGGAGTGGCAGCGGGTGCCCTCGGAGCCTGGGCACTGCAGTGCCTGCTGGCAGATGGAACATGACGGGGCCACCACCACAGCCCTCATCCAGGGTAAGCAGGGGGGTCCCTGCCCTCCTGGTCAGCTGTGTATGTGCATGTGGGGGGATGTATCAGGGAGCTGGTATCCCTTCCTGACTCCACCAGGACCAAAACCTGCCCCAAGCCTCTTCCACAACCCCCTCCTCCACAACTCCTAGGGGGTGGATGGGGCAGGTGGGCTGGCACTGTGGGGCAGGGCAGCCAAAGCCACAGACCTCTGGCCTTGCTCTACTCTCCATTGCAGATGGCATTGAGCCTTTCCAGAGGTATAACATCTCGGTGTACCCCCTCTACAAGGACACCATCGGGGTGCCCACCCACACCGCAGCCTACTCCAGGCAGAAGGGTACGTGTGCTCCCAGTCATGGGGCCCCAGGGAGCTCACCCCACACCACCAAGCCTCTGCCCCTCACAAAGGAGCACCAGCCTTCCCACTGTGTACTCCCAGTTCAGGGGCTGTGCAGAGAAGCTCAGCCCCTTGGGTTGGATCTTGGCTCATCTGAAGGGGTTCTCAGCTGGAGCAAGCCCACGGGGGCACAGCGTGGGGCAGGGACTGATGCTCACACCTCAGGAGTGGGACTCACCACTCAGTGCATCCCCCTTGCCAGGCCCCCACTCCAAGGCAGTGGTTCTGCACAGCACCCAGGCACTTGTCCTGCTCCATTTCAGCACCATCCCATGCCCCAAAGCTCCACCTGAAGAGCATCAGCAAGTCCGAGGCCGAGCTGTGCTGGGACCCGGTGCCGGTTGAGATGCAGAACGGCTTTATCACCAGCTACACCATCTTCTGGGCCAACAGCAGCGCAGAAGTGGCCAGTGAGTCCTGCCTGGGCACCTTCCCTGTCTCCATCCCCCCAGGATGTGTTGGGTGGGGATGGCAGTAGACTCGTGTGAGGTCAGGGGCTGTGTGTGCAGGTCCCTGCCTGAAGGGCCATGCAGGTGAGCAGCCCTCAGCACACCAACAGCCCCCGTGTCCCCACAGGTGCCACCGTGAATCCCTCTCTCAGCACCTTTGTCATCCAGGGGCTGAAGCCGTCGACGCTGTACAAAGTGCACATCATGGCATCCACAGCTGCTGGTGGCACCAACGGCACCAGCCTGACCCTGGTGACCTCAGTGTTAGGTGAGGGGGTGCAGGAATGGGAGGGGATGCACCAGACCCTGCGTCCTGCCCCAGCCTCGTGCCACAGCATGGCTGGAGCTGCTCTACTGTGGTTTCCCCCCGTGACCCTCTCCCTGCTTTCCAGATGACATTGAAATCCAGTTCCTCTTCCTGACCCTGGTGCTGATCTTTATTCTGCTCATACTTTTGCTCATCTGCTTCCAGAAGAACGGGCGGTGAGTAGCGAGAGCTGCCCTGGGCTGCACCAGGAGCTGCCCCAGCCGTCCCTGTCCCCAGGGGCTGCGGTGGCTGTGGCTGCTGCCCGGCTGCTGGAGGGACACAGGGAGGGGCAGTGGCCTGCTGTGAGCTGGGTGGGAGAAAGGCCAGCCCCTAGGTGCTGGTTCCAGGCCCTCTCACTGAGTCTCTCGTGCCATGGCTGCCAGGGTGAAGCAGCAGTTCTGGCCCAGCGTCCCCGACCCCGCCAACAGCAGCCTGGGCAAGTGGGTGCCGGCAGAGCTTCAGCAGGTGAGACGCGGCGGCTGCTACCCACAGACCCCACCATCCACCCAGGCACTGCTGGGCGCAGAGGGCACGAGGCCAGGCTGGATGGGGATCAGAGTGCTGGGAGGTTCCCCTGCGCGGTGCGGGGGGCAGAGGACCCCGCACCCTGCCCTGACCGCACACCATTCCTCCTGGAGCCTCCGCAGGTCCCCGGCGTGAGGGAGCCCGGTTCGGCCACTATTTCTACCGTCACCGTGCTCGAAAGGGCGGCGGGGAAGCAGCCGTGTGCCTGGGGCAGGGAGCTGGCCGCCGAGCCCACCGGCCCCTTCCCCGCGCTGCCCTACGTGCGGCAGGACGGCCCGTGCCCGGGCGGCGGCACCGTGCAGTACGCGCGGGTGCTGGGCACGGGCTACAAGCGGCAGCAGCACGTCCCGCCCCGCCTCTACCTGCGCTCCAGCTCCACGCAGCCGCTGCTCCCGCAGCCCAGCCCCAGCCCCAGCCCCAAGCGCTACGAGAACCTCTGGTTCCCCGCGGCCGCCGCTCGCTCCTGCCCGCCCGACGGCGGCTGCCCCGAGGAGCCTCCCGCCACCTTCCCGCTGCTGCAGGGCGTCCGTGTCGGCGGCGCCGACGAGCTCCACGACTGCCGCGCGTTGTAGTGCCGGGGACCGGGCGGCGGTGCCGGACCCAGCGCCGGGGCTGCGCGGCGGTTTGGGGGGGCTCGGCTGCCCTCCGCCCGTGCTGTGCGCGGTCCCTCCCGCCCCTCCTCCCCCCTCCTGCAATAAAGGGACGTGCTGAGAACGCCTCGAGCGGCCTCTGCGGCGGGATGAGCCCCGGGACGAGCTCGAGCGGGACGGGCAGCGGGCACCGGCGGGCTCGAGGGGGACGGGGAGGCGCGGAGATCGACGCGCTCGGCGCTCGGCCCCTTTGGCCTGGCTCGGCGCTCGGCCGTGGCGCCTGGCGGAGGAAGATGGCGGCGCCCGTGGCGGCGGGTCGGTGAGGGCCGGGCCATGCTGGCGCTGCGGACGGCGCTGGGCCGCTGCCTGGCGGGACCGGCCCGCGGCGCGGCTGCCGTCCTGAGGAGCGCCCGCGGCAGCGAGGCGGCCGGTGAGCTCGGGGCCGCACGCCAGAGGCCGCGGGGACGGCGGAAGGAGAAGTGGGGCCCAGCCGAGGAAGATGAGGCCGGGCGGCGGGGGGCAGCCGGGAGCGGAGGGTGAAGGAGGCGGCCGCGGCGCCGGGGTCGGGGGTGGTCTGGCGCAGGGGAAGGAGCCTGAGGCGGCCCTGAGAGGGACAGGGCGGTGGGTGACCCGGGAGACACCCTGAGCCCGTACCCCGCGCCGGGAGCGGGGAGGGCCGGCGGCTGGAGCGGCTCGGGCAGCTCTGAGGCCGGAGATCTCTCTGGAGAAGCTGCTGCGAGCTGGGCTCAGGCGTGGGCTGAAGCTCTGCGTGGTCTCTGCACACGCGGTTCCGTCGCTGTAACCACGGGACAGCACCTGGAGCCCTGTGCTCAATGCCTGCACCGACCCAGAGCTGAGCTGCCTCCTCCTCAGGCAGTTTGCTGGCAGGTACGCGGGCTGGTAAAGTCTGTGTTTGAAAAGGTGTTTGAGGCACACGTGAAGGGTCTGAAGCAGGTATTGCTTCCAATAGCAGGGGCCTTAGAAGAGCAGTTGGAAGAGTTCCTCCTTGAAAGGTCAAAGAGCTGCTCAATCCAAGCTGGTGATGAGGATTCTCAATTGTGCTGTGCCAGAGTTCACTAAAGACTGATGAGTCTTCATTTTCTTCCTTCAAGCCTGCAGTCCCTTTATTCAGGCAGCAAGATGTTATGCCAGACCTGTGAGAAGAAAGAGGAAAGGTATGTGAGGGTTAAAGGAGCCACTGGGTAAAATGGTCTATTGTTCCTGTTATCAGAGTTGTGCCATAATGCTGCAGGAAGAGGAAGGAAATATAATCCCTGTTGTTGGACTCTACAGTCCTGCAGCTTCATGGTGGGTAATTACAAGGGTGAGGGCTCTTTCTTGATAGGGCCAAGTGAGAGGCAGTCGTCCCAAATAGCAGCTCAGAGATGCTCCAGCTGGAAACAGAAGCAAAAGGGAATCACTGGGAAGGCAGTGCAGGGTGGGAACACGGGAAATACCCATCCTTGGAGGTTTTCAAGGCTTTGGTAGACAAAGAAGTGATTACAGTCCCACTTTGAAGGGGAGATGGAACTGGAAACTTCACCAGGTCCCTCTGTAAACCTTTCTTATGGTTCTGTGATTCTAGAAAAAATTCCTTGTGAGTTCAAATGTTACTCAGGGTTCAGCAACTGGGAAGCTGACATTAGCAAGAAGTCACTGATCTTGGTGGATTCTACACTATGCTGTAAATCCACAGAGCTCAAGGCAAGGGACTGGACCCAGTTTGATTAGCTGAGTTCCTGCCACCTCAGCTTGATCTCTTAAGTTCTTCCTTCCAATTTGGAGCAAACATTTTCTTTACAACTTCTTTGGTCTAGTTTGCAAGGTTTTTCAGAGCTCTGACTTGCTACTTCTCTTCCTCAAGTGCTCATCTCTCTCTACAGATATCCCCAGCCATTTGGATGATCTTCCTCCCACAATGCTGAAGAAAGACTATGCTGATGTGCCCATAGTAAATAGGTATGATACTGTTCTCTTCAGAGATGTGGATCTTACACACACAACCACAGGATGGGGAAGCTGTGCCCTGCTTGGTAATAAATTAGTGCTCTGTGGTCACTGGTATCTGATTTAGCTCAAGAATTGGAAAGTTGTTTTGCAAGTGCAATGCCTATCTTAGATGCAGGTGCTCTGGAGTGTGTAGTTAACCCAAAATGAATGGCTGCCTCTGAAACTGGGGCCTGCCTTTGGCATTGCTGTGACTGCAGCACTGCTCATCTGTGGTGGAGGGAGAGCCTCCAGTGGCCCAGCTGAGACTGGCACCAGGCAGTGAAGGAGCTGGTCTGAAATTAATGATCTTGTCTTCATGTGCTTACATGGGAGTTAATGTTCATCACCCAGTTTGCATGTAACATTTTTGTTATTAAGACTTCATCTCCACTGGAAATGATTCTTTGCACAGCAGTAAAAGTACTGGATGCTTCTGTCACCTCAGCTGTGACTCTTAGGAATGCAAGAAGCAGTTGATGGCTGAGAGGTTCAGGAGGGGAGCTGCTGGAAGTTTGTTGAGTAAATTAAACCTGAGAAAAGTTAATATGTGCTGTAACCTTGTGCTTGTTTCTGTTGGTGAATATACTTTGGAGCTTCCAAACTAACCTGCAATCTCCTTGCAGTGTTGATGATGTAGTGAGAAGACTGTTGTCACTGGAAATGGCAAGCCAGGTTAGTTTCATTCTACTTGCATGAAAAACCCTGCAAGAGTTAATGAGCACATTAGTGTAAGACTTGTCTGCATTCTGAAGTGTTCTTCACTTTAAAGTGTCGCTCGGAAGCTGCAAATCTGGGGCTATTCAACACATGAGAGTGATAAGTCTTTATAGTCTTGTCTTGTAAGAGTCTTGTTTGCTCTTAAAAATGTATCAGGCAGTCTTCTTCATGATAATAATTGCCTGCTAATAAAAAGAGAAGAAAATACTGGGCAGTCAGAGGGGAGCTGAGCTGTGTGGTGTCACTGCTGATGGCTGGCCCGTGCACTGGGCAGCAGATGTTGCTCAGATTGCTTTTACTTTTGTATGCCTGGAAATCAAAGCAAGCAAATCACAAGGTAGCACAAAGATCTTGCCATTCCTTGCTTGCAGCTTAAAAAGATGCTATAAGTAAAAGCTGCTGCCCTGTGAGAGCAGCTTCAGCTGTCTGCCCTGTTCATGACAGCAGCGCGGCCTCTTCAACACCCTTCGTCTGTGACCTTGGGAGCAAGGATGTGCCTGAACTCTTGGCTTGAACAGTGGGAGTTTGTTCTGCTGAGGTCTTTTTGTGCTGCTTTACTGCTGTACTGAGCACTGGTCTGCAAGCAGCAGGTCCTTTTTTGAAGCACTTTGTACACATTTTGTGATGGACACCCACGTGGACCAGTTCCTGTGTGACCTACTCTAGGTGGCCTTGCTCTGGTAGGAGACTTGCACTGGATGAGCTTTTGAGGTCCCTTCCAGCCCTCAAGATTCTGTGATTCTGTGACACTGAGTAAAGCTATTAATTACAAACCCTTTATCTGGGCATCTGGGAGGAGAGCTGAGGGGTGTCAGATCTTTAGTGTTCCCGAGAAAGTACCAAGCTCTTTACTGTTGTCCACAGAAGGAGAAGGTGAAAATAAAGATTCAGCAGCTGGTGGAGAAGGTCAGGAGGTCCCCCAATGACAATGGCTCCTTTGAGGTACAAGGTAGGTTAAAATAGGTTATGGCTGGCAGAGGGTACATCTTTAATTTTATTCATCTATTCCCACTCCAGCACTTCAGGTCTCCTGTATCAGTTAGGAGAGTCTCCTTCAGGAGAGGCAGGTAGCCTGCAGTGTGCCCTGGAGGACCCCTGAGGTTTGGGAGCGTGGCATAGGCAGCCTGTGCACTTACTGGCAGATGGCTGCCAGTGTGCTTTCCAAATCCCTGCTCCATATCCATCCTCCAAAGGCAGCATGTGCATTTTCTGCTTGAAGTGCTTACATGACACGAAGCACTGCACTGCATTCATTACCAAAATGAACTACTTGATGTAGTTGTGGAATCCAAATTTCCCTCTGCATCACAAGGAATGGCTCCAGCACTGTGTAGGGACAGGGCTGGGCTGAAGGCCACACTGTCATTGACCAAGGTGCACCCCTTGATCATTAGTAAAGGCCTTCAGTTTCCCTGGATGCCTTCATCACCTTTTTCTCTGTGCCTGGAAGCAGAGAGCTGGCTGCTGCTTCTAGAAAGAACCTCTTTATTTGTCTCAGTTCCTCCAAAGCTTAGACCAAGTGAAATGAATGTAAAGTCACCAGTAATTAAGTATGTGCAAGAGGCTCTTTTACAGGCAAATTCCTATGATCTGTTGCTAAAGTGTTCACCTCTAATTAAACAGCTTCGTAATAGTAATGGCTCTGGCTTGAGTTGTGCAGGCTGTTCCCTGGGTTGCTTTGCGTTCCCTCAGGGGGCTGTGGGGCTGTACTTGCTGCAGTGCAGTGAGTACCCAGCAGAACATCAGTCCTCAGCTGCAGTGGGAAAGGAATGCAAATGAGGCTGTCTCACCCCTGCAAGCTGCTGCTCTCACACAGCTTCTTACCTCTCTTCTTTACAGTTGCTGTGTTGACTGCCAAGATACGCACTTACGAGGAACATCTTCAGAGGCATCCCAAGGTAACTATCAGTAATCTGAGCCCACACATCTAAGGCAGCAGCTGTTCAGGTTCTTTTCTTGCTTTAGAACACAAGGCTTTGAATTGTGGGAGTGACAGCTTTCCTAAGAAGGTTTATAAAATAGTTACAGCTGCTCTGTGGTGCCAGGCTGGGAAAGTGCTGGCTCAGTCACAGCTACATTCTCAATGAAATGTGGAGCATGTTCTTTTTTGTTCTGGATGGGTGGAAATGGTGGAGCAGGTGCCTTTGAATGGAGCTCAGCTAAACATGTCCTTGCTGCAGGTGTGGCTCCGCTGCTTAGTTTTTTGATGTAATTAATGTTATTGCCTCAGCAGCTGTCTCCTCCTCGCTTTGTTCTGCCTGTGAAAGTGTTTTGCAGACAAGACTGTGTTGTTGTGGTGACCACTTTCCTACCTAAAGCTGCTTGGGTTCAGAGACCAAGTTTGAAACATCACAACTAGGGGTTTATAAACAGTATAAAGATTCCTTATGCAATGCAAAAGGCTTAATCCACTGTGTTTGAAGAGAGTGTGTAATTATTTGTTAATCATAAAAGAGTGAAAGAGAATTCAGTTTCTACAAGAAGCCAAATGTTTCTTTCTCCAAAGCTTGGGAGCACAAAGAGCTGGCTGCTGCCAGAAAGGACCTTTTAATTTCTCTTAGTTTCCTCCAAAGAGACCTTTTGAAATGACTTGGATGAAGCCTGTTTTTTACACAAATTGCTTGTATAGGACAGGGAAATTTCTGTCATGGGGGATTGCCCTGAGTGGTGTGGCATGAGCTATGCACATTCTCTTCCAAAGAGAATATTCTGTGTTATTTCTGGCCAGCAGACCTTGCCCCCCAGCCTTTGCCTGCAAGCTATTGGAGCTTATCAAAGAATCATTTTGGTTGGAAAAGCCCTTGAAGCTGCTGCAGTCCCAGCCCTCCCCTCACCCTGCCCAGCCCACCACTACCCGATGGCCCTCAGCACCTGAGCTCCACGGCTTTCGGATCCCTCCAGGGCTGGACACTCCCCCAGCTCCCTGGGCAGCCTGGCACAGGGGCTGACACCCCTCTCAGGTAAACAGTTCTGCCTCAGCTCCAATCTCAGCTTCCCCTGGGGCAACTTGAGGAGCAGAGACCTCACCTCATTCCAGCCTCCTGGCAGGGAGTGTCAGAAAGTGCTCCTGTCTCCCCTCCTCCTCTTCTTTTCCAAACATCCCCAGCTCCTTCAGCTGCTCTTCATCAGACTGAGGAATTTGCCACTGCCTGAAACTGAGTACAAGTGGAAAACAGTCTGCAGGGCTGAGGGAGGAAGGTGCAGACACAGAATGCAGAAAGCAATTTCAGTGAAAAGCAAATTAAGTCTCGTCTCTCCTTGCAGTGACCTGATGCTCTGGCAGTATCTGCCAAGAAAAATGCTTCGAAGACGCTGTCCTTAACCTGATTGTTTCCTTTCAGCCAGACTCTATTCTAAGTAATTTATTAGGGTGGAAGTACAATCTGTCTGCAGCCTAGTTGAACGTTGAGGCCTTTGCAGGACAAAAGCAACCGGCGGCACATGCTGATGGCTGTGGACCGTCGGAAGAAGCTGCTGACGTACCTGCGCCGGGTCCGCTACGACACCTTCAAGAGCACCTGTGAGCAGCTCAACATCCAGTACAGCCTCCCCCCTCCCTACAGCCGGAGGATCACCAAGCGTGGGCTTGTGAAGAAGGCTTTTTGTCTCAAGGTATGGAGCACCCTGAGACTGTGCCACGGAGCTGGGATAGAAGAACATCCCTGTGGAGAAGGGTGTCAGTGAGACGGGTGGAAGGGGCTGGGAGGGAAGTCATAGAGTCATAACAGTTGGAAAAAATCTCTTAAGGTCACCCACCTCAATCGCCTCATCCTCCTCCTGCAGGTTTTCCAGGAGGCACGAAAGCTGAAAGCAGCTGAGAGGCTGAAGAAGAGAAGAGAGTGGCAAGAGAGAGCAAGAGCTGCAAGGGAGGAGAAGCAGGCACAGAGCGAGGGGACACCCGTGTAGGGGCTCATTGAGGCTGCCACAGACACCCTCTTGAGCAATAAATAACTACCTACAGCCCTGACTCTTCTCTGCTTGTGTGTGTGCGTGGTTTGTGACACTGAGCACCTGGAAAAGTGCAAGGAGTGGTTTAAACGATGTAGAAGTTGGGTTTCAGGACAGTGCTGTGCGCAGGGGCAGCACAGGGGGGTTCCCCCCAGCTCCAGCTGATGCCCATCACCCCGCTCCTGTCCCTGGAGGCAACAGAAAAAAGATGTGACCACCCCTTAGGTGCACAGAAGTGTTGCTGAGGTTCCCCACGGGCCAGCTCCAGGCTGAACAGCCCCATGTCCCGGTGCCTCCCCTCAGGCCAAGGCCGTTCCCGTCCCTCAGCATCTCCGGGCCCGTCCGTGCGCCTGCGCGCGCCCCGGCCCGCCAAGACGCCGCCTCCTGATTGGTCGGCGCGTTGCCCGGCAACGGCTCGTGCGGCGGTCGCCATGTCGCTGCGGACGCTGCCGCTGCTGTTCCTCAACCTGGGCGGCGAGATGCTCTACATCCTGGACCAGCGCCTCCGCGCCCAGAGCATCCCCGGCGAGAAGGCGCGCAAAGGTGAGCGGCGGGCGGCTGGGGCCCCTCCCGCAGCCTCACAAGGCTTTGCGGGGCCCGCTCCCGGGACACCGCGCCGGGCTGAGTGCGAGGCCGCGTCCGGGACGGAGCTGAGGCGTCGCTGGCGATGCTGGTTTGGCCCTGAGGGCTGGGAGAGCGGCACTGCCACAGCTGCGGGCGCCGGTGCGCATCCCCAGGCCCGGCTCCCTCCTGCCTCCTCTGTCCCGGCTCCTTCCCGCATCCCCAGGCCCGGCACGCTCCCGCATCCTCTGTCCCGGCTCCCTCCCACCTCCCTCGGGCCCAGCTCCCTCCTGCATCCCCGGTCCCGGCTCCCTCCCGCCTTCCCCCGGCGAAATGATGTGTCCGGACACCCGCCGGCCCCTGCGCGTCACACGGCATCAGCAGGGACGTGCTTGCCGTGCTGTCACTGGCAGGGTGCTCGGGCAGTGACCGCACCGCCGTGTCTGGCTCCCCAAAGGAGCCTTGACAAGTAGTTTCCTCCCCATGGTTTAACAGCAGCGCTATCGCGGTCATCGATCGTGTGTGTTCTCCTTGCCTGAGAATGCGAAGTAAAGCCTGCGGAGTGCATCCGCTGTCATGTGGTAACAACTGCCTGGAGGCGTTATTGCAGCTTAGTTGTGAAACACATACAGCTAAGGTAGAAACAGGAGTACGTGCCAGTGCTTCTGTGCTTGCTTCAGAAGTTAGAGCTTCAGAAATATGCTTTTGGAATCTAAATAACTAAGGATTTGAGGGTCTCCATCCAGGTCCTGAGGTGTTTTGGGGAAGACCAGATTGCTCTGTAGTCAGAAGTAGTTTCTTGCAATTGAATGTGTAAAGCCTGTGCAGGAAAATTAAAACATTAAGGAAAAAAGAATGAAACAACACAATTGTGGTTCCTGAAAAGCCTTGTCCAGCTTTTATAGCAAGCTGTCAGTCTTAACATTTGGTCAAAGTTAGTGTAAAAGCAGAGCCCTGTGTGTTCACTCCTGCACAGAACCCACAGCTTACAGCTCAGCACCTCTTTGGTTACTTCTTCTAAATTAAAGCCATTTTAGCTCTTCAAAGCTCTTGCAGCTCCCTGCCACATGATGGGGGATGAGCTTCAGGAAGCTTTAATGTTCTGTAATAAAAAAGGTGTGGTTTCATCCACACTCAGGTGCTCCTTAATGCCTAAAACCATTCACTCAAATATTGCTCACTTGTAAGTGCAAAACACAGCTGAAAGCTTTCCAAGCTCAGTGCAAACCCTGCTAAGAGCTAATCAAGGGTAAAATTTGATCTCCATTGAAGCAATAAGATATTTTTCCTAGGGGAGGGTGAGGTTTCATCTGTTGTGCTCATTGAAAGTGTCAAGGAACAGGAGGGTTTGTTCATGTGAAGTGCTGAATGCTGATGAGAAAGAAGAAAGTCCAGTACTTAGGGGTTTTTTTGTTATTATCCTCTTTTTAGTTTCTTTCTTTTATTCTCCTTGAAACCATGGTTCTTACCTCCTGAACTGGTGTTTTTGTTTTATATGCTTCGTGTAGATGAATGGACAGATGTGGACAGGAAACGAGGTACTGTAATCTTCTAGCTGCATGCAGTAGACAAACACCACTACATGCACACATGAGGCTCATTGTGTGTGAACACACTGTGTGCTGTTCCTGCAGCCTTCTAGACCTAGTGCCAGAGAGCAATGATACCACTCACCTGTGCTTTAAAATGCACCTCAACTAGAGATCTTAGAAAAGCAGACAGGATCTCAAAATCCTATGGCTTCAAAACTCAGTTGCTGATTTAAGCAGGACTGTCAAGAGATCAAAGCTTTTTATCATAGCAATCTTTCTAACCAAAATGATGATGATATTGTTCTCTCATTGTATTAATGCAAACATGTGATGGTGTGAGTATTGTGGAGGTTGTTTTTCTGATTAAATGCAGGAATATTATCCTTACTGCATTTTTCTAAGGGTTTTTTTTTTTCTAAGCCATTGCTTAAGGTTTGACAGGTGAACTCCAGGAAAGGTGTAAAACATTTCCATCCTAGCTGCATCTCCACTTCTGCTGGAGGCCACTGCCCTGGCAGCAGAGTGCTGGTGTGGGTGCTCACACCACAGCTGAGCTCCTCTCAACTGAGATGATCCCTGAAGGTTGGTTTGAGCAGAGACATCAGGTCCTGCAGTGGAGAAGCTGAGGTGTGAGCATGTGTTTCCTTCCAGACCCTGCCCTGAAATGGTGGCAGCCTCCAGCAAAGGGCTGTGCCGAGGAGCTGAATCAGCAAATAAACCTCTTAAACCATCTCAGGTTTTTTGCTGGGTGAACGTGACTAGAACTTGTCTTTTTGAGCAGCCCTCTTTTAAAAGAAATCAGGGTTATGACTCCTGTTTTTCAAAGCATTGTTTTTAGGGTTTGAATATTTACTGAAGGTAAAAACTGATCTCCTGGAGTTTACCCCAGCTGTTTTTTTGCTACCAGTACATGCTGTTTGCAAGAACACTTCCCATATTCCTCTTTTCTCACATCCAAACAATGCTGAGCTGTAGGAAAGCCCAGTTTCTCATATGTAGATAGTAGTGGCACAGATGTAGATCCCATGTTGACAATTCAGCTTCTCTTGTGTGAGAAAAATGTTAACCCATGACTCTCTGGGTGACCTCTGAAGGGTTACACCGAGCCACCAACCCAGCCTGATGCCAATAAAGCCATGGCGAGGTGGCTTTGGCTGCCTTTGAGCTTGTTATGACCCATAAAGCTACCACAAATAGATTGTGTGACTGTTCTCCACTCATACCATGCTCTCTGCTGCCTTGAATGTCTGCTGGGGAGCAAGAGCATAACCCAGGCTACAGTCTCATGTCATGCAGCTGAGCCATGTTACGTGACAGCACAGCAGACACTGGAATGTGTCTGTCACAAGTGACATGGCACATGTAAGCAAAAACCACCATAGCCCCTTCAGCTTCTCTTCTGTCCATCACATTGTCTATACTTGGGTTCCCTCGCCCCATCCCAGCTGATGAAACCCCTCTCTGCTAAATTGCTTCTATGCTATGTTGCTTGGCATGCCATTTTCCCTGAGCTAACGCTCCTTTCTTTGTTATTTTCCACTGTAAGAATGGCATAAATATCTCCCTGAGGACTCCCTGTGCTCTCTTTCCCATACCATTATCAACCATACCATGTCAGATTTGCCCTTTACCATCATTTTTTTAATGTCTTTTTATAGCCAATACAAGAGGTTTTCATTTCAGAAGATGATTTATAGAAGGCTGGCTGTGTGGTTAACACAGATCTTCCGATTCCATTGTGAACCCAGACACAGTCAGCGTACCAGGACATTGTCTCCTGGCACTTTGGGTTGTTCATGACTCTCCAAAGATGGAGGAGAAGCCTTTGTGTGGACAACATACACAAACAACTTCAATGTATTTTTCATTATAGCAATCTAAGGCAAAAGTTCTCACTGCTGCTAATAGATTTGATTTTCTCCATGAGGATAAAGTGAGGATTCCTGCCTCAGGCTGTAAGCAGGGATTGGTTTATGGTCATTTTTTATGAAATGAAGGGAGGAAAAGGAGAGATTGGGTTTTTTCCCCATTGGTAATTAGGTGTGTTTGTAACCCATGCTGCTCAGAAGCTGAGCTGAGACCTGTCTGTGCTGTTTGGGTGCTTAAAACAGGAACTAGCAAGCTCTGTTAGGTACAGTGCATGGATGCTGCAATGTACATCAGCATGGGAGAGAATCTGGCAGCATCAGGTTGAAGTGAGGAGAAGGGATTGCGTCAGAAGCCACTTACCCTCAGCTTGTTCAGGTTCTTGGCACCTGCAGCACACTTAGAATGTTCCCCAGAGGGTTAATCACCTAAGAAAAGATAAAGTGACTGGGAAATGAACTTGGTTTTGGCTGTTTGAGTAGTTCAACACAACAGTTGTGAAAACCCAAGTGTCTAAGCCACCAATGAGTAATTGCAGCAGTGTTTCAAGGAGCTGATCACTGCCACCGTGCCTGTGTTCACTTCTTTTTGTCTTTCTTTAATGATTTCCTCTGAGATTTTTCTAATCCATAAGATTTAGCTGGCATTATCAGCTTCAGGAACAGTCAGCTTAGCAAAAGCCATGCTTGTACAGTGGTCTGTGTGAATTGACAGTTTGTATTTAACGTTTTTTGGACAGAGAAATAAATGCTTATTTATAACACTGTAGAGTGTATCAGGTGTATAATTAGTGTCAGAGCCAGCACAAAAGCTGAGATGCTGCATCTGCTTGCATCACTGCAAAATCTCTCTGCTTTAAAAGCTTGATAAGCAGAGCATAGCTGTTATATTCAGCACTCCTGATCTCTGCATGCTCTTGAGGAAGCTACATGGAAGAACAATACTATGCCTAAATTTACACATAGAAAAGTGAAGCACACACAAGGAGTTTTAGAGTTCTGTGCTTTTGAAGTGCTCTAGGATCTGCAGATATTGCTGTGTGAGAGCTCTGAATGGCCTGACATAGACCACAGTGTTATAAATGCTTCCTTAAATACCTGTCAGTGTTAATCCATTTGAAACAAATGCTTCAAGGAGCCTTGAATCACTCAGGAGCTTCTGTGTAGAAGGGAAAAATAGACTAATAGTGTTAAAGGGTAAAGAGAGAACAGGCAAAGTCAGCTAGTTGTAGTGTGCAAAAACCCAAAGTGATGCAAAGCATCGTCTAGGAAGCAGAACAGTAGCTTTTACAGATAATACATGTCAGAGTAGCCTGTAAAGGAAATGATTTTAAAAGGGAAAAGCACTTGGCTGCAGCTATAAAAACAAAGCAACAAACCCAGTCTTATTCCCACTGGCAAGCAGGGCTTGTTGTCTGCAGCTTGGGAAGCATTTCTACCCCTGGGGACGGTCAGCAGGAATCCTGCTGCTGGTTAGGCTCAGGTGGGAGTGGGAAAAATGTTGCCATGTAGAAGTGATGTTCCTCCTCATTTTTCTCTTGTGGCTGTGTGCCTGGTTTGCACAGGTAAGCATCCACGTCAGTCCTCACAGCCATCAGTGTGCAGGTTCAGTGTGGAATCAATCAGAGCAACGGGCTGTTTCTGAAGGGAAAAACAGAGCCTCTTTGTCTTTGCAGTTATGAATGACATCATCACAACCATGTTCAATAAAAAATTTATGGAAGAGCTGTTTAAACCACAGGAACTCTATTCCAAGAAGGCTCTGAGAACAGTCTACGACCGGCTGGCTCACGCTTCCATCATGAGACTGAACCAGGCAAGCATGGACAAGGTAAAGGCCAACCCCTGCCCAGATCAGTGCCACTGTGCTCCCCTGCACAGGCCTCTGAGGGTCATCACTGGCACATGGCTTTATACATCACTGCCATTCTGAAGCATTTTGGATCAACCCTCCTTCCACTTGCTTTCTTTCCAAAAGTGCTTCTCACCAAGGAAGCTTTGGGGCACCCCTTTCTGTTCCCTACAGTGCCAGGACAAGGGGTGATGGACATCATCTGGAACACAAAAAGTTCCACTAGAACAGGAGGAGAAACTCCTTTGGTGCTGAGGTGAGGGAGCTCTGGCCCAGGCTGCCCAGGGAGGGTGTGGAGGCTCCTTCTCAGGAGGTTTCCAACCCCACCTGGACACGTTCCTGTGCCCCCTGAGCGAGGGGAACCTGCTTTAGCAGGGGCTGGGGCAGCTCTGCAGGGCCCTTCCAGCCCCCACCATGATGGGGTTCTGTGAAATCTGTGGTAGTGTCACATACTTCAGAAGTAGGCATTTCTGCTCTAAGAGCTCACTGATTGTAAGCTGTTCAGGAAGGATTCTTTAATAGATAATAAAAATAGATGCATATGCAGATGTAAATATACCTGTTTCTGTATTGACAGTGAGTGTTTTGCAGGTTCAGGGGTTGGAGTTTTTGCCTGAAGACACTACATCCAGCAGACAATTTAGAAAAATCCTATAGGAACTGGATTACCTGAGAGACCTTTAGTCTGGGTGTCAGGGTGTGAAATTGGTAGTTGAAGAGACCAGCAGGAGGGCTGACACTGTGATTGCAGAAGTCTTATTTCCTAGGAAACAAGGCTAAGATGGTTCTCCTTAGTGGAGGCAGGTGCTAGCCTAAGTGTCTAAATCCCTTTCTACGTCAGCGTGAACTTCCCCAAGTGCCATCACTCACTCTGTTGTGACAGAACCAAAATGTCTCTGTGTTACTTTGCAGCTGTATGACCTTATGACTATGGCTTTCAAATACCAAGTGCTGCTGTGCCCTCGGCCCAAAGACATTCTGCTGGTCACATTCAATCACCTGGATGCAATCAAGGACTTCATATGTGACTCCCCTGGCATTCTGAACCAGGTGGATGAAACTTTCCGACAGCTGATTGAAGTAAGAACTCTTAGAAACAGGGTGGGACACACTCTAGTTTGAGATTTATTACACTCTTCTTTCCCTTTCAAGCTTATCTGAGAGACTAAATACTGCATCACTAAATGTCACATCAAGGTTGGTATGTTCTCAACCTCAGAGAATCATCCAAATAGCCTCTCCCTCTTTCTAACTTGAGGAAAACCTCAAGTTAAACCTAGGTGTTAACCTCCTGGTTAGCAACCTTTGCTCATGTTACTGGGGGAATTCTTTGGACAATGAATACAGGTGTCCCAGGGAAAGGGAACTGGTCTCATAAAATGGTAAAAGTTCTGGGAAGTCATGAAATGTTTTCCAAAGGGCTCCTGGGGAGGGAGATGTCTGCAAGTGGAGGGTTATTTTTCTGCTGGCTCAGTTGAAGTCAATTCATTGCTTATTCAGCCTGATCAAAGTCTGTACTGACTTCAGCAGAAATTAAATCAGACTCTTAGTAATGAATAATAATTACTAATAATGACCAGCAGCCCCCATTATATCATTTCTGCTTCCCCTGCCACACAAGCACTATTTTTGGCCACCATTATGCTGATGTAACTTGTTTCCACCCCTGCCTGGTTTGGACACAGTACTTGCAAAGCCTTACATGATGTTTTTTTCTTTTCCAGAAGTACAGCTGTCTCTCTGCTGGCGAGTTTCAGCTCATCAGGCAAACACTCCTCATTTTTTTTCAGGACATGCACATAAGGGTACGAGCCCAATGCAACCAGTTAGTAAGAATGAAGGGGAGTTTGTGGCTAGAACACGAAGGTATTTTGTTCTAATTACACTGTAGGCTGGGTTTGTTACTTGTGCTTTTCAGTCATCTTGATGTGCTTGTCATTTCAGTCCTTATAATTTCACAAGTTGAGCACATCTACTACAATAACACTCAACGATTATCAAATGGTATGAAAGAAGGAACCTCTAACAGGATGGATTTGTTGGGTGATAAATATGGGTTTCACTTCAGTGGCAACTCGGTATGAAGCTGAGAATCTGAGCTCAAAGTCATGTGGCTTGGTATTCTCTAAAGAAATGGTTCATGCTCAAGTGCATAAGCAGATGATGCTGATGAATTTCAGATCACAAGAGCAGTAGATGATTTTCTCAAAGGTGGAATACTCTTTTGCAGGTCTCTATCTTTCTGAAGGATAAAGTGCAAAACTCTAATGGTCGCTTTGTGCTGCCAACATCAGGCCCTGTTCCTTGGGGTACAGAGGTTCCAGGACTCATCAGGTGAGTTCTGTTGTGTCGAGAGCTGAAACCCCATAGGTGCTATTTAAGGGCAGGATTTGGGACTAAGTCACCCAGCAATGAAATCCTGAGCCTTTTCTGGCATCCTCTTTGCCAGTAAATTAGCTATTAGAAATTTATCTTCTAAAACAGGCATTTACCACTATACAGAACAGGGCTTTATTCCCCTTGGTCTTAGGCAGTAAGCTGATGAAATCAGTACTGAAAATCAGTAATAAAACTGCTAAATGTGTTTCACTAATGTGGGTTTTTTAAGGATGTTTAATCACAATGGAGATGAAGTTAAAAGAACTGAGTTCACCACCAATGGAAATTATGTTACTCCACAAAGAGAGGGATCTTTTGATCTTTATGGAGACAGAGTCCTCAAACTTGGAACAAATATGTAAGTAATTTTTGTCCTACATAGAGACATGAAGGAAACACTGATGGTTATGGATTTGTCCAGAAGCACATCTTCACAGCCTTGGGTGGTTTTGCCTCTTTTGCTGTTACCAGCCTGATTTTACAAAGTACCTTTCAAACACAGGTAGAGAGATGTGTGCACAGAGCTGTGGAAAGGAGCAGAAGTTTCATTTATGTCTGCAGTAAAGCTGAGAAAAGAGTGTTCTGATCTGGTACTGCACATCATGTGACATGTAATTTAGCTGCTCTCAAGAAATCCTTTCTTTTCCCCATGTTGGTTTTAACACAATAATTTTCCCATTCAGAGAATGAGACAGCAGTGTTCTTTCTTACAGCTTTGTCACTCACACATTTTAATGCCTCAATACTCCACAGAACTGAGCTGGAACGTCTCATTTCACTTATTTACAATCTTCAAACAAACATTCCAAAATCATAGTACTGGGCTGCTTCCTCCCATTCCTGTATCTCATACAAGTAGCAGGTTGCACTTCCTCACGTGGTTTTTTCCCTCCAGGTACAGTGTTAGTCGGCCAGTAGAGACACACATGTCAGGATCATCCAAAAACTCCTCATCCCACACAAAGGTCAGTGTTGCTCTGTTCCTCTCACTGATGAACTGGCTAATTAGTCTGTGTCAGTGAGTCCTGCAGCTGGTCACACGTGGTGGGAGCATTTCCTTTGAGCGGTTTTACCGCATTCGCCAGCTTTTACATTCTGCTTCCCTTGTCTCTAATAGATGAGTCAGCGAGTGAAACACCCACATCCATCATCTCCACTGTCTTCCCCGTTGGTTAGCTCCTTTCTCAGGGAAACAATAACCATCTTGGTCGCCTATACTTAGGGGGAAACTTCAGGGGAGCTTGTTCTGTTGTTCTTTTCAGAGCCCCATCCAATGCTCCACAGTCCCTTCTGAGCTAGGGGAAGGGCACGTTTCCCTAAGGCAGCTCACACACGGGTTTATGCAAAGGCACCCTTGCTTCCTATTTTCATCTCTTTGGAAAACAGAAAGCTGCTATTCCAAATTTCTCAGCTGTTCATTTCAGCTGGAAAATTATCTTGTCCTAGGTCTACAAATTCAAGCACCACTTTAAATATACAGCTGCCAGTTGCTAGTTATCTGCACACTCTGCACCATGACCAGTGCAGAAATGTATTTATATCACTCTGAGGAACATTTATGTAAGAACAGAAAACACAAAACCCATTGGAGTCCTCGTGTCCCTGGTGACCTCTGACCAATGAGCCCATTGCTGTTTTCTGCAGGAGAATTTAGTCCCTAACCCCTTTGCTAAAGAAGAGCTGAACTTTTTGGCCAGGCTGCTGGGAGAGATGGAGATCAAGAAACCTGGTGGCAGCGAGACAGGATTTCGACTGAATTTGTTCACAACTGATGAGGAGGAGGAGTATGCTCAAGTGCTTCTTGGTGTGGGGTTTGTGCTGTGGTGCCCTGAGGACAGATCTGGAGACTAAATCTGGCCCTTAGGGACAGAATAGTGGAGTTTTTAGCTTTTTGTTTATTCTGGTCCAGATGGTCCCTACAAAGAGAAGACATTTCCCTTGACCTTTGATTACAGCTGTCAGCAAGGAGAGCCCTTCCCCTCACCAGTGCCTCCTGCAGTGCACAGCTTCAGGTCCCTCCCAGTGACACTGGCACTCAGCAGCTGGTGATGATCTGTGCTTGGTTCTGTCCCATGGAGCACAGATGTCCCTTCAGCCCTTTTTACCTCTCCTCTCCCCCAAATACATCTACATGTTTCAGAGATGAGCATATAACCCATGGAGGTGATGAGCCTGATGGGCTTAAACACCATACTCCTTCTGGCAGGGAGCACAAGGGTAATGAGATTTTTTGTTACATGATTTCTGCAGAAGGCTTTTACCTACTTTTAATCTCAACTCCAGAGATATTCCTGCTGTTCTACCCTTAGCATTAAAAGTGTAGAACAGGACAAGGTCTCCAACTTGGTGTCATTAATTAGCCTAGTAAGAACAGGGACATTGTCCAAACTTCATGCCCAGAGCAACCTCATGAAATCTGATTTTTATGATTTACTTGCACGTCTCCGTAAGATTAAAACCCACTTTTCATGTTTCCAATCAAGACATGCAGCAGTGACCAGACCAGAGGAGTTATCTTACAAGGTTATCAACATAGAAGCCACACAGGTATGTGCAGCACGTTTCAGATCTTTGATTCCTGCCTTGCTAAGAACTCAGTTTCACCCAGAGTAGTAACTTTAAAACACATTTTTCCCCCTTTCAGTTAAGCTCTAAATAAGTAATGGCAGCAAGTTTTTAACTGCACTGGATGGAGAACAGTTACTGCATCATTTGCCTGCTTGGACTTACAGCCTCACACCTGCAGCCCTTTCTCATGGGGCTCAAGGGTATCAGCAGGTTGTGGGGCATGTCCCAGTCCCTCCAGTATGCCCCGGTAAAGCCTCACATTAGCAAGTGGTGAGGCATATCCTAGTCCAGTAAAGGCCCATGTTAGCGGGTGGAGGGGCACGTCCCAGCCCCCTGGACTGAGCCGCGGCGTCTCTCCCCGCAGGAGCCGGGGCAGCGGGCGGAGCTCTCCCGCATCCTGGGCGAGCTGGAGGTGGCGGAGCCGCGTCCGGAGAGCTGCGAGAAAGGCGAGGACCTGCTGGCGCTGATGGACGAGCTCTGAGCCGCGGCAAAGGCCGCGTCGAGCCCGGCGGCGGGGCGGGGGGAGCCGGGAGCCTGCAGTGCGCAGGCGGGGCCGCCCCTTCCTGCCGCCGGGCGAGCGCGGGCGGGCGGTGAGTGTGTGCGGGGCGGTGAGCGTGTGTGTGCGGGGCGGAGCGGCCGGGGCCGGGTGCGGGGGGCGGAATGCGTGTGGAAGGAGGGGGAGGAGGCGGGGGTTGCGTGGGCGAGCGTGCAAAGGCGGGAGGGCGGGCGGTGTGTGCGTTCAAAGGGTGGGCAAACAGAGCGGGAGCGAGTGACGGGAGAGGGGAGGCATGTAGGGAAGCGTACGGGGGGAGCAGCGGCGAGGCCGCAGCGTGCAGGGGACGGCACATGGAGAGCAAGCGGCTGGGGAGGGGGCTGCATGCAGGAGAGTGTGCAAGGGGTGGTGGGTGGGCTTTGGTGGGCTTCCCCAGCACGGCGTGTCCGTCGCCCTGCTGCAGGAGCGATGGAGGTCAGCCACTCCGTCAAGGAGCGCACCATCGCCGAGAACAGCCTGGTGATCCTGCTGCAGGGCCTGCACGGCCTCGTCACCACCGTGGAGCTCCGCGACGAGAGCGCGGCCACGGGGCGCGTCACCAACGTGGACGCCTTCATGAACGTGAGGTTGGCCGAGGTGACCTTCACGGACAGGCAGGGCTCAGTGGCCCAGCTGGACGAGCTCTTCGTGGCCGGCAGGAACGTCCGCTACGTGCACATCCCTGACGAGGTGGACATCAGGGCCACCATCGAGCGGCAGCTGCAGGCCATCCACAGGGTCCGCTTCTTCGGGGGCCGCGACAAGGGCAGGAAGGAGTTCCCTCGAGCCAAGCACAAGTGAGCTCTGGGCATTGCCAGCAGCAGGGCCAGAATGGACCAACCCCTTGGACTGGACTGACAGCCACCTCCACACCTCACCCCGGGACTCGGGGCTCTGCTGCTCCCCTTGCCGCTGCCTGTGAGGGGAGCAGAGTTATTTTTCTAATGAATAACTACACTTAAAAGGGCCTGTGATCTCAGCTCAGTTTTGTTCCATTGGCAGCTGCTCCCATCCCTCCTCTGATGGCCAAACAAAGCCCTTTTGGCCAAAGCTGCAACCTGGGGTTGTTGCTTGCCCACAGCTGTGCTGCTGCCCACAGCTTTGCCCATTCCTGCTCACAGAGGCCAGGACCTACTGCTGCTGCTGCTGATGTCATCGCTGCCTGCAGGAGCTGGAGACACTGGTCCCAAGCTGGGGAGGGGGCTGGTCATGGTCTGCCCTCTCAGTTTCCTGCTAGACAGCCACCATTCTGAAAGTGTTTAGCAGGGAGAGGGTGAGATGAAGGTTCACTGGGAGCAAAGCAGGGCTGGGATTGGAGGGGAAGGGACAGCAATGTCAGACGGGAAAAGCACGAAGGTGTTTCGCCCAGGTCATGGGGAATGCTGCTGGCTCCTCCACTTCCCACTTCTTCATCACCCTTCCCCAAAGCTCTGTGGCGCTTCCTCAGCCCAGGGTGTGTCTGCAGAAAGCACTGCACAGTCACCAGATGACTTCATCCTACTCCTAGAGGGATCCCTTTGTTACCCAGCACCATCTGCCTCTGAGATCAGTGGCTTTTTCCCAGTGTGTGCAGGTAGTTGGCAGCTTAGAGGCAGCTCCAAGAGCTGTGCTGCTGCTTTGCTGCCCCCGAGAGCCACTCAGGGGGGGACTGGGGGGACTTTTAAGAGCTCACATGTAAGAAGCTGCATGTGAAGGGGGAACCGTGTTTCCCTGCCATGGCTGGGGGCACCTCCAGCCCCGGGAGCAGCTCGTGCCACTGTGTGTAGGTGCTGGGGGAGCAGCTCGGGCTGCACAGAGAGGTGAGGAATGTGCTCACCACTCAGGAGTGCTGGGGCAGCGGTACCGGTATCCCAGGGCTGGTGACCGCGGTGCCCGGTGCCGCCAGTGCCCTGCCCCGGCCGGGCCAGCCCCGCGCTGGGGGCTGCCGGGGAAAGCACCCGCGTCTCCTCCAATCACCGCGCGTTCGAATCTCCCGTGTGCCCACCAATCCGCTCAGCGCCCCGCGCCGGCCGCGGCGGGAGCCAATCAGCGGAGAGACTGATCCTGCCTCAGCCAATCGGCCTTCGTGTCTTGCCTGCTTTTTCGTCTCCGCTCCTCAGCCAATCAAAGCCCGCCGCAACTCCGCCCCCCGCCTCCCCTCCCGGGCTCTTGGCCAATGGGAGCCGGCGCTGCCTCAGCCGACCAATCAGCGTCGCCGCTGCCCTGCGGCGGCCGCCAGGAGGCGGGACGGCGGCGGCGGGGGGCGGTGGCGCGTGCGTCACTTCCGTTGTCAGGTGGCCGCGGCGGAGCGGAGCCGAGGCCGCGGCCGCGCGTGGGGCTGCGGGAGGCGCCGGCGGTCGCGCCGCGCCGGGGCCATGGGTGAGCGGCGACGGGCGAGGCGGGGCCGGGGTCGGGCCGAGGCCCGTGGGGTAAGAGGGTGGGGCGGCCCGGGCAGCGCTGAGCCGGGAGGCGCCGCCGGCAGCCCCGTCCTTGTGGGGCCGGGCCGGGCGCTGCGGGATCCGCCGTGTTCTGACCCGTTCCACGCCGCGGCCCGGCCCAGGCTTTGCCGCGTGGTTGTGGGGCGGAACCACACGGGGGCCCGTGTGTCCTGAGGGGCTGGGGCCATCGGGCCGGGCGAGCTCTGCCCGCGCCGGCAGCTCCGGAGGGGCCCGGCCGAGGCCCCGCAGAGGCCGTGCCCCGTGCCTGGGCGCTCCCGGCCCGCCTGTCCGAGCCCTCGGAGCGCTGTGAGGGTGTCCGGGGCGTGTGGGCTGCTCTGGGGGCGGAGGGTCCCGCTGCCCCGGGCGCTGGCCTCTCACCTGGCCGGGGAGCGGGGTGTAGCGGGGTGTGTGTGCGCGGCCGCCGTGGAAACGTCACTCGGTGAAACTCCTTTGTCACTTTCTCCCCTGTCACGGCGCTGGCGGGGCTCGGGCTTTGTTGACAGTGTGTCGGGTCTTGCAGGACACGGGCGGCTCAGGAGCAAACGGCTCCCGTCTGGGGCTGATTTCGCTTTTTATCTGGGCAGGGATTTCTTCCTTTGGTAGTTTCGGATCTCTGCTCCGAGGAGGAGTCTCGTGTGGCTCAGCAGTGAGTAGTTGAAGGCTGTACCTCTAAGTGGGAATGAGTAAGACCATAAAGTATTGCAGCTGGAGCTGTAATACAGAAACCTGTCCCCTCCTCCCTGCGTGAGCTCACCTGAGGAAGATAAGGAGGCTTGTTTTGTGACTTCCTGCATCCAGGGCCTGTTTCTGTTACCTGTGGGCTTTGGCTGTGGCGCATGAGAGTTTCACTGCTGCAATCGATAGATTTCTGCTTTGAGCAATGTAGCTGCAACTGAGGGAATGGGGGTGTTGAGCCTGGAGAAGAGGAGGCTGAGGGGAGACAAGAGCACTCTCTGCAACTCCCTGACAATGAATATGTGAGAGCACTGGAAGTCTTGTGTGCTGCTGTGGGAAGAGCCCATGGCACAGTGTCTTTGTCTCACTGCCCCTCTCCCTCACATGAGGGCTTTGGGGCTTGCCTTGTTCCTGTCCAGCTGCTCTCTCCTCCTGCCCCAGCTGCAGATGTGAATGTGCTGCTCTGATGCTGATGATTTGGTTCTTTGCTAGTTCAGATTTAGGCTTAACATCTGCTGCTCTGTAGAGTGTGCTAGACACTTTAGACTCTGGTTTTGGGCTGTAGTCCCATGCCTGAGGGATGCAGAGAAGCTGGAGCAGAGACCAATGCCTGGCTCAGCTACCTGCTTGCCCTGGGACAGCAGGGATGTGAGTTGGATGCAGGGGGAGGGTGGTCTGCAGGGTATCTGCAGCCAGGCTGGGCTGTAACTGGAGGGACTGGGCAGGGGAAAGCTGACCTGCTGGCACACAGCCCCGCTCCGGTAGCAGTCGGGATGCAGGATGTGTTTCCCTCACGCTGGAGTGTTTGTGCTACATCCTTTTATTGTTTCTCTGTGGCATCCACACTGATGGTTTGCTCACATAATCACATTACTTAAAAGCACCCTCATGTTCAGCTGCTTTTTATCCTCAGGATGTTACAGAATGGTCTCCTTTTGAGCCCACGCAGAGGGAAGCTGTGCAGGCGCTGGCTGATCTCTGATTAAGGACAACCTGATAGATTTTGCCTCCAGTGCCCACTGTGCTTAGCCTAAATAAGGAGTGTTCTCTGTCTACAGAGACTCTGCCATGCTCTGGACTTGTGCAGCCTGGGAGCTCTCCAGCTAGGAGCTTGTGCTTGACAGGAGGAGGCTCTGTACCCCTTGTTTCTATGCAAAACAATCCTTTGTTGTTAGTTGGGTCCAAGTTTGTCAACTTCCAGTGTCTATGTGTGCTTCCATGATACCTAGCACAGTAATATTAGCATGGCAGTGTATGTAGATAACCTAAATATGTTTCTTTCTGTCTAGTTCAGGCTAGATGAGTAGATTATTGTTCAAAACAGCAACCACACCTCACTGTAAAGAAAGTGTCAGCATGTGTGTGAGTCATGCGATAATCTTCGTGTGCATGAGGAAAGTCCTGCTGCCGTGGCTTTGTGGAGTATCAAGTGTACATAGTAACACAAGCTATAAACAAAAAATGGAATCACCTAACACAATACACATCTCACCTGATGGTGATTTTAAAGGTTAATGACTGCTTGACTTCACTGGAGCAGCTTGAGGTCAGGAGCTCATATGCTGGGAGAGTGGCATGGTCCCAGATGGTACAAATGGGTTTCCAGGCTCCTGTCCTGCACTGTGCCCCTGCTATGAGCTCCTGCTGGATGTGGCCTGTGCTTCAGCTTGAAAGGGTTAAGCTGGAGTTGGTGTTTATGTAACCAAAGAGGGAACTCCCAGAGATGAGTCCTTGGCTATCACATGTGTTGATGCATCAGAAGGGTTTAAAGAAAGCCCAGCTTGGTGTTGGCTTGCACTGTAATTACGTTACTGGAATCCTGTGCTTCAGAGTTTCCCCAGCTGCGTGGGGGGGGCAAGGAAGGCTTCAGCTTTCCCTGATGCATGAAGCCTGTGGAAGCCTGGTGTTTGTCCCTGAGAAGTTGGAGGCTGGCCACAGGTAGATGTGGGAGGTAGGCAGGGTGCTCTGCGACTCCTTTTAGCACCGTGGCCTCTCAAATGCTGACTGTGCCTTGTTGACATCCTCTGGATTAAAGTAATCAACAGGTTGGGCTGAGGAAGGAGTTTTTCCCCTGGGTGCAAGCTCTGCCACAGCTCGGTGAGTTCATCCTTAATCAAGTGCCTTCCGGCGGCGTTGGGGATGCCCCAGTCCCCCTGCGCTGGGGCCTCGGGATTCTGCCTTTCCTTTGCTCCCAGGAACTCTGCATCTGGTTTTAAGCAAAACTTTTCACTCAGAGAAGAAGTTTGAATGAGTGTGTGCATGTTTCCAAGAAATCTCTGAGTCAGGGCTCCTCTGTTTCTGGAGAAGGCTTCCCTTCCCGGAAGGGCTTGCACAGCCCTACTTGGGTTGCTCTGGTGGCTCTGAGTCATCTGATGGGGTTTTTTATCACCACTTCTCTTACAGAACGGTTAAACTTCCACAGCCTTTGGTGAAGTTAATGTTCCTGGATAGGGAATTACTCACAGTACTTTGCAGAGGGTGAGGAGCTCACCCCAGCTGCCCCTGCACCCCACTGCAGCATCTCCTCCTCCTTGCACACTTGTTTTGCTTGGGCAAACGTTCCCTGTAATCCCTCCGGCAGTGCCTCCTCCATGGGCCTGGCTCACCCAAACTCCGCCTGCTCTCGGGGAAGCTTTTCCAATGGGAACTCAGCCTCTGTCCCTGGGAGCACTGATGACTTGAGGCTGAGCTGTCCCTAGCTGGGTTTGCCCAGGGAAGGTGTGTGGCAACGCTCTGGGATTTGCTGCTTCTCGCAGCGATACCGACCTGCTTGTTCTTGTGCTGGGAACTCAGACCATGCTCAAGGTTTTACTCATTTAATGTTAGTGTTCGTGTAGGTTTTTAGGTCATGTCCAACGTTGCTGCTTGTGAGCTGGACTAAAATGTGAACTTTTATTAATCATCACTGATAAATGCTGCCTGGTGTGGTGTTAGGTGGTGAAAGGTGCAGCCTGATACTGCTCATTTGAATTGCCTTTTTCTGCATTGAATTTTGCAAAAGCCATGGCCTGTGCTGGCTGAGAGGAGAGTGGGCAAGGTGAGCAGGACAGAACCCTTTAGACCCAGTCCCAAGTGTGGCAGTGTTTGGCTCCCAGAAGAGAAAGCTGGGCAGAAATGCTGCTGGATTGGGTGGTCTCCTCCCATCTAGGGTGGGAGATGGATAGTTCATGAGTACAGGGCTCGTCTGGCTACCTGGGAACTGCTCCTATGGCACCTGGGCTCCCAGAGGCAGGTTTCCTTTAGTGGCCTCTTGCTAAAGGGCAATAGCCCTGAGCCTCCAGCAGACACTGGTGGGCTCTGTCATCTGCTGCTGGTTCCCAGCTGGCAGCTCATCCCACTGCCTGGCAGGGAGCAGTGAGGTAGGACACCTTGGGGGCTGCCAGTCATCACATGAGATGTGTAAATACCAGCTCACTCCTGTCTCCCTGTTGCAAGATAAAACAACAGAAAGCTTTGTGAAGGTTATATCAACTGCTCCAGTGTCTTAACTAGTTTCTGTGCTGCTGAGTAATCCTGTTAACGCCCCAAAGGTACTACTTTTGTTTTCCTGCTCCAGCTATTAGCTGTGGCTGCTGGACTGCAGGAGTGGCTGCTGCTTAGTTGGAGATGAAAAGGTCAGTTTCCTCCTCTCCTGTTTTCCTTTGTTGTCATGCTGGGCACTGGACTGTCATGCAGTAATTCAGGAATTAGACCATTTCCTTAAGCTATGTAATTAAAAGACATTCCAGCTCTGTCTCCAGATGATTTGTTTCAGGGTTCTGTTGAAGTCTTAGCCAGCTCTGTAAGCAGCTCTGGACTTTTTTCCTGGAAGATGTTTGGTGTATTGCATGTGTCACATGAAAGTTAGGTAATGAATTCTTGTGCTGAATTTGTCACTTCATTGTCTGAGAGGGACTGGTGTTGCTACAGATGGTGGGGCAGGGAGCAGGGACTGGTTTGATTCTGATACACATTGTTATCTAATGGTCCTCCCCTGGTGAGAGAGGGACTAGATCCTTTGTAGCAGTGAAACCCCTTGGAATTGGAGCTTTGTAGCAGCCCAGCTCTCAAGCCAGGGTTAAAGGAATTTGCAGGTAGAAAATATTGGCAGGGAGAGGAAGCCTCTCCAGCTTTGCTGTTCTTGTTTTAAGGTTTTCTCTAAACTCAGTCTTCAGACTATTCTCAGCCTGTGGCTAGTGGGTGGCCACTTGTTCTGTTGGAGGTTTAGCCAAGGAACTCTGTGTCCTTGTCACCAATTTCCTTGCTCTAATGGGGGTTTCACAATCTGCAGAAAAGGGAACAATCTTCCTGCTTTTTCACAGCAGCTGCCTCTGCTTTTCTTCCCTTTGCTGTGGGACCTTCCTGCCATCTGCCTGACCTTTGTTTCAGTCTCAGAGGAACCTGAAGTGCTTACATCTAAACCCTCTGGGTGCTGCTGATGTCCCCTGAGGCTTTTGTGGGGCTCTGCTGCCCTCGTGATGTGGCAGGAACCGAGCAGGGAGGTTGTGTAGCCAGTGCTGAGAGTGGCACAGGATTGGCTTTAGTAGTTGAGTACCTATTTGTAGGGGTGTTTTTCTTGCAAGTATTCTGTGTGGAACTGTGATATTTAAGTCCTTTAAGCAGTGGCAGGGCTGAGGTTCCTCAGCTGAGGCGACTCATACTGAAAGTGGTGGTGAGCTGGTGCAGGGCAAGCGGGCTGCCTGAAGCAGTGGCTCGGCACAGTGTTCACCCAAGTATAAATAGCTTCAGTGCTATTTCAGAAAGCTCTTGAGCAGGCTTTGCAGCTCCCTGGGGGGCAGGTGATGGTGCTGTCTGGTGTTTTGGTGGTGCTGGCACTTTGGTTCTCATGTCTCAAATGTTCCTCATGCGTTTCTCATTTCTAACTGGATACTGATGCATTTTTTTTTCATCTAATTGGGCACTGGGTGAAGTGAATCAGGTCAGAGGAGCAAATATATAACATGCAGTATCTGAGGGTTAAGTTCAGAGACCGAAGCATCTTTCTTATGAGGAAAGGCTGTGGGACCTGGGACTGTTCAGCCTGGAGAAGAGAAGGATGAGGGGGAATCTCATTAATACAAGTATTTGAAAAGTGGATGTCAAGAGGAGGGGGGGACACTTTGTTGTCTCCAGTGCCAGGACAAGGGGTGATGGACATGAGCTGAAACACAAAAAGTTCCACTTCAACACAAAGAGAAAGTCCTTTGGTGCTGAGGTGAGGGAGCTCTGGCCCAGGCTGCCCAGGGAGGGTGTGGAGGCTCCTTCTCAGGAGGTTTCCAACCCCACCTGGACAAATTCCTGTGCCCCCTGAGCAAGGGCAAGCTGCTTTATCAGGGGCTGGGGCTGGAGCAGCTCTGCAGGGCCCTTCCCATCCCCACCATCCTGTGCTTCTGTAAGCTCAGTGCTCAGTAGGGTTGTGGTACAGCCTCAATGGTAGACAGTCCGATTTAAATCCTGAGTATCTCCTTTTTAATGGACCTGGGTGAGCTGTTGAGCAGCATTGAATTTAAGTCAAATTTGTTTGCTTTTTTTTGTCTTTTAAGAGGCCAAATATAAATTGTAAAGAGGAATTGACTTGCAGTGGGGGCTGATAAAAGTCAGTGTCGTCATCTTTGCGTGGCTCAGACGTTCTGTTCAAGTCCAGACTTCAACTGTCAGCACGATTAAAAACTGCTTCCAGCCTTGAGGATTCTGTTGTTGGCACTGTTGCCAACTTGGGTGTATTTAAGGTACAGTTAAAAGCAGGCAAAGGCAGTACCACGTGGTGGAGCTTAAAACGAGACTGTGTTTGTTTTTGCTCTTTGGTCTGTGTCACGTCACCAGATGCCTTTGGAGCTCGCTGACGTCGGCGTTTGTCTTGCGCAGGGCCGTGCGTCTGTGACGCTTTGGGGACTGAACTTCAAGAGACCTTTTATTCTCTGCAGTGATACCAGGAGCTTCAGGCCTTTTCTAAGCCAAAATAAACACAGATGTTTTCAGGCTGCAGAGGTTTTGGTGCATAACCACGTTATCGTAATCAAGAATAATCCAGAACCACAGCATCAAGTGTATCTCGTTTCGCATTACAGAGTCCTCGACCTTTCGACCATCCAGCCTTCTCCAAGGTGATGACTCCTGTCTCCTGAGACGTTGGAAAACCTAGTTTGGAAGAAGAGTAAAGATACAGTTGATGCTGAACTACGTGAGTGCTCAGATTATTTTGTTTACGATAACGCCGTTGGCACCAGCGATGCCGATTGCACGAGGGTCACTGTCCCGGAGCTCCTCTGCAGCGGGGCTGCTCCACTGCAAATGTCACTCATGCCTTTCCAGCAGGGATGAGGATGTTGCAAGGAGTGGAGAATTTTATGAGGCATAATCAAACATTAACTCAGGGATTTGGAGTGAGCAGAGCAAGTGTGTGGGACTCGAGATTTGGTTCTGTTCAGCTACCTGGGCCTGGTAACACTTCTCTGTGAGAGATCTGAAGGGCCAGTGGGAGTCAGCAGTTCATTTCTTGGCTTATCTCTCTTGCTACCTCCAATCTTAGTGACAGGTACTGCTAGATGAATTGATGCAGTGAGATCATGCTTGTATCCACAGAAAAGGGTGGGACTGCCAGAGGGTAAAACCTCATTCAAAAAGCTCATTCAAAGATTTGTCAGTCCCTGCTGTGGTGAGACTGTGACTTTTTAAAAACAAATAAGTACAACCCAAAAATATTTTCCCAGTCTGCTGTAGTAACCTCTTGGAGGAGATAAAGGGCTTGGTTTTGACTTGCTTGGGAGTAAGAAAATGGATCTGTGCTCAGTTCCTCCACTCCATGATCTCTGAAGTGTTAGATAACACAGGCATTTATTGTCTTGCTATTTGTGAAAGTCTTTGAAACTCCCTTTTCCAAGAGGTGAAGAGGAGGTGTCTTGGGAACAAAACTTCAGTTTGATGGAGGCAGTTTCTTCTTGCAGTGAAGCTGCAGTGTGTGAAGGCCAGCCTGGCAGCAAACAGAAGAGGTTGTTTTCCCACTAAACAAGACTTTGCTTTGGGGGAAGAGTGTTTTAGTCACAAAGGTTTTAATTTATTTGGCCCTTTAGGTATTGGTTCTGCAATACCAACTCTCTCTGGGTTTCCTAGCAGCAAAAATCTCATGTTGGAAACCAGATTTTCTACATTACCTGAATAAGTAAGAGTCAAGCTTTTAGTTGGTGGTGGTGCTGAATTGTAGCCATGTGTGGACCTTGAATTGCTACTTGTACACAAAATATGAGTAACATTTCGTAGATTAAATTGTTCATTGCATGGAGCAGCAAGAGAGCACATGTACATGAGTGTGGCCTTTTGCTGGAATGTCCATTGGTAGTCACAGTGGGTTAATTGTAACCAAAGCATCGATTCCTGCACGTGGAGACTGAAGTGATGGAGTCTCATATGCTGGACTTCAGATTCAAGCAGTGTTGGATGTAGATAGACTGAGGTGTAATAAAAAGGTTAGATCCTAAAGAGATGGGGGGGGGGGGGGGGAGACTTATTTTAAGACTAAAAAATACACTGTGAGAAAAATCATTGTTGAATTAACTGGATTTCAGAATAACCAGTGTGCTCTGGTCTTCTGTGTCCTTGCTGGGAGATGTGAAATATGCTGTTCATTTCTATGGCCAGTTAGTGTTGTGCATTCTTGGCTGTTTGAGGAACAGACTTGAGCCTTGGAGTTCCTCAGTGAGCTGGCTGTGATGCCTATTGAGAAGTCCTCTGTGAAGGAAGCCACAGAAGCCCATGGGCTGAATCAGCAGCAGACAGCCACACAGAAGGATAACTGAGGCATTTCCCTGCAGAGGGGGTTGTTTTTGAAAGATGTTAATTTGCAAACTTGTTTTTGCTGTGCAACAAGCTGTAATTATTTTGACTTGTTCCCACTATGTGTCTCAAACAACTGTTCTAGGAAATGTTGCTTTAATAAGGCTGATTTGTACCTTTGCATTAAGCATCCAGCCCACAACTGGTCTATCAGTAATGAGCCAGAGCTTCTTTGTAGGCTCACAAGTAGGCAGAGACATGAATGCATCAGTAAGTCAAAGCCTTCCAGTACAAAATAAAGCATAGTATAAGAAATTAACTCAGTTGCTCATCAACTGTGATCTTCTTTCTCTTTCAAGAGCCAAGGATGAAGCGGCGAGCATCAGACAGAGGAGCTGGGGAAACATCCACTAAGGCAAAAGCTCTTTGTACAGGGATTTCTGGAAGTAATGCCAAGAGAGCTGGCCCTTTTATTCTAGGTAAGCAGGGAGGGTCTTTCTTCTTCAGTTCTCAAGGTAGCTACTGATTGCAACACTGAAAATAAAGGCACTATAAACTGAGGCAAAGCAGATGAGTAATTTAGTGTCTTACCTCAGAGTGCCATGCACTTGCTGTAGCAAAGCAGCAGCCCGCAGCCCTTGGAGCTTTGGGAAGCAAAGGAGATTTGCAATACTACCATAGCAAGGCAGGCATGGCTTTTAAGATAAATATGAGCCCTTGCTTTTACCATTTTCCTATTTTAACTGTGTTCTTGAGCTTAAAAAGAGCAAATTCATTCAGGGGACTTAAGTTTGAGGTCCGGGGAGATGTTCAGCCCTGCTTGCCTGGAATCAGCATGTAGACAACTTAATGATGCATCAGTGGTCATTATAAAGGATATGTGCCAAGGCAAGACCACTCTGCTAGCCCTTAAGAGTTGTTACAATACTTATTGGTTCAGAAATAGTTGTATAAGCTGCCAAAACCTTGATGGACTTCACAGTGGAAACCAATGGGTAATCAACTGGAGGCTGATTGATTGAAATTGAAGAGTGGACACTGTTATGTTAACTTGAAACTTGGGCTGATCTATGTACCTGAGCCATCCCTGCAGAGGTGGCAGTTGGGTTCAGAGGTGTGGTAGCTGCAGTTGCTATGGGTGTTGCTGGTGAATGTGAAAGCCCTGTGGTTCAGGCATGCAGAAATTTGGATTTCTGAAGTCAAGCTGTGCCACGTGTGGGCATCTTGGTAAATGTTTCTCCAGTGAACAAGTGAAATACTCTCCATAAAGGTTACAGAGTTCAGTACCATTTTTTCCCTTTAGATCAGAATTTGTGGAAATGCACTTAAGTCCCCTGAAAAAAAAAGGAACTTCATTTAAACTGATTCAAACTGCGTGACACTCACATACTGATGTAACCCCGGCTTAGTCATTGCTGCTTAAAGGAAAACAAGTCTGTTTTTGCTTTGTGCTGTTAGGTCCACGTTTAGGTAACTCCCCCGTGCCAAGTATTGTTCAGTGTTTGGCAAGAAAGGATGGGACAGATGACTTTTATCAGCTAAAGGTAAGCAAAGTGCAGAGCTTCAGATCTACGTGGCTCCTCAGCCCTGGTGACAGGAGCACTCGTGTAGTGTAGGCTGTCAGAAACCACTGCTGGAACTTCCCTTCTGTGGGGCAGTTCTGCAAGGCATAGATCTGGTGTGGAGATTAACCTTGAGACAAGGCCTCTGTGCTGCTGTGCTGCTCTCCTGCAGCCCTCAGATCTGAACTGCTGGGCCTGAAACAGGGGTGGATCCAGTGGGAGCAACCACCCGGGGTGTTTGCAGCTTCTCTCTGTTAACCTCTTGCTATGAATCCTGCACAGATGTTAGTTCAGACAGGTCTGTGGCACATCAGAGCAATTCTAACACATGGGAATACCTGCAATGAAAGGTTTGAGAGCGTTTTGGGGGCTTCTGGAAACTGTAAAAGTCTTTTCCCTTTTTCCCTGAAGATTCTCACCTTAGAAGAAAGGGGTGATAAAGGAATAGAAACCCAAGAGGAGCGACAGGGCAAGATGCTGCTGCACACAGAGTATTCTCTCCTCTCCCTGCTCCACAACCAGGAGGGAGTGGTTCATCATCATGGGCTCTTTCAGGTACAACTGCTCACCATCCAGGTTGGGGCAATGCCAGTAATTGCTATCAGCTTGAGCTGCTTTTGTTTCATGTGCAGTTTGTGCTGACCCTGTTGTTGTGTGTGAAGCAGTACCAGCACACTGCTGAGATTAACCTCTGCTGCTTCAAACAAGCAAGTTTATGGTGGAGGCTTTTGAGAGTTAAGTGGGATGTAGGGAGGTTTGGGATTTGGGAAAGGAGAGAGCATTGAAAGGTGGGACAGACACTCAGTAATGTCTCCTTCGAACAGGGAAATAGCTGCTTCACTGGCACATTAATTTGTGCCTGCAGAGTACCCTTTAGAACTGGATTTGTGCTTTCCAGACTCTGTATTGTTTTATGATGACTTGTAAGAGGGGACGAATTGCCAAGAAACTCTTTCAGCCAGTCAGTGTGCTCATCAGTGTCTCATGTGAGTGAACTGTGTTGCTGGTAACACCTTCAGAGCTGTGAAGGATGTGATGGGCTGATGGGAATTACTGGGTTGGGTGTTGTTGCCTTGCTTGCTGGTTAAACTTTGTCAACAGGCTTTTCACTTGAGGCTGTGTGTACCATATCTTAAATAAGCCAAATGTCCTGTTATGGAAGAACTGCTAATTGTGTCCTTCTCATTAATAGTATGTTGGATCCTTTGGACACACAGGGTCTGTGTCACCCTAGGCTGTATATAAACAGTATCAATGCTGACATACATCAGACAGCACAGGCTTCTTTTCTGGCTTAAGTAGAGATCATGTATCTCCTTTTTGGAATCCCAACTCAAAACTCAAGTGCTATGATTGCATTTGCTTGTTTTGAGTTCCCCAGGTAGTCAGTTATTCTCTAGTGCCCTGCAGGTGAGTGCATGTACCCACATAACTGCCCTGAACTCTTCCTCGTTTGTTTGCCTCCCTATAGGACCGAGCTTGTGAAATCATAGAAGACCTGGAAGCCAACAGGATGGTCAGGAAAATGAAGAAGCGCATTTGTCTTGTGTTAGACTGTCTCTGTGCTCATGATTTCAGTGACAAAACAGCAGATCTGATCAATCTGCAGCATTATGTCATTAAAGAGAAGAGACTCAGCGAGCGGGAGACCGTGGTGATATTTTACGACGTGGTACGAGTGGTGGAAGCATTACATAAGGTAAAGTCTTTGTTATCCCTTTCAGTGCTGGAAGGCTCTTTTCCCACAATAGATGAAATAGATGTTGGTTTAAAGTAACATCCTTGTGCAGGCAGTGACCAGGTTACAGAAGATGGATGTTTCAGCTGTTTCCCTGTAACAGTGTTCTGCCTAAGACTTTGTGCTCCAGGCTGTATAAGAGCATTCACTCCCCTCGAGTCCCTCGGTGATAATGTAGCATTTGTTGACTGTGGAGAGGGGCCAGCTGGACTAAATACACATCAGGTGATCTTACAGGGTTTATAACCTCAGAAAAGGGACAGTTGAAGAGGAGAGCAGAGGCTAAGCAAGTGCAGGAAACACTTCAAGCTATTTCCTTTTGAAACAAAATAAATCACAACGTCAGAATTGATTCCTGAGGTCAGAACCTCCAGCTGCAGGTTTGGGATCAATGGACTAGAAATTATTGTAACAAAAATAGGTTCTGCCAACGTTTGACTTCTTACCCTGTGACAAGGAAACTTGGCAGAGCAGGGCAGTGCACATCTTTCAAGAGAACACTCATCATATTGCTCTTGCATGGACACTTAAGTTTCAGGACTCTTAGTTTCAGTCAAGTCTATCTTTGTTTTCAAAGTAGCAGATTTATTTGTTCCGTCCTTCTGACCAGAACTGAAAACAAAGGGCACAAAGTAGCCAGAGTGCAGCTACTGAAACCTTGATCTAAGTTGTTTGGGAATGGTGATGACGTGATTTCAAAAGATATTCAGTGCTTCTGTCCAACTATGAAGTTTATTCTTCTATAACAAACGTGCTCTTACTCATGCCATGCTATTACATGTTTTACAGAAAAACATTGTGCACAGAGACTTGAAACTAGGAAACATGGTGCTAAACAAAAGGTGAGTCTGCTGGAGAACTGCTGCTCTGGCAGTTGTCTTGTGTTTCTTCCCTGAAGCACGTTTCTGTTAGGAACACAGAGGGCTGTGCTTGCTGAGAGGGCTCATGTGAGAGGGAACTGGAACCAGCCTGCACAGAAATACAGATCCAATGCCAAGTTATGGGAGTTGATCTCCAAAAATGAACTGAGCCCAGCCTAGATAGCTCACTCCTGCACTGAGCTTGGTGACCTCATGTCAGCGCTTCTTTCTGCATTCTGCCTTCTGAAAGCTGAATTTTGCAGTAATTCAGGAACCTGCAAAAGAGAAACTGATTTTGTGTACTTTTAACAAAGAATTAACACTTGTTAATTGGTTCTGGTGCCATAAATCCCTTTCCACTCTGCTCAAGGAATCCCCAGCACTGTAGCCTGCACTGTTAGGTCTCTGACTGCTGCACTGCTGGGTTTTTGCTAGCAGGAAAATATTTACTTATCTAAACAAAAGTTCTTCTGTCTAGTCTGTATTTGTGCTTGAAATAGCTTCCTTGTTCCCATTAGCTGGTTTGAAGCAAGCCTCAGTTTATCATGCCCCATGTCCAAGCCAGCCTGGAGGCTGTGCAGAGAGAGAGCAGCTCTCCTGGGGCTGAGTGGAAATATCTGTGGGGCAGGAGCCCCACACGTGGCTCTGGCAACTCTGGAGCTGTCTTGAGTTACAGAGTTAGTTGGCAGGCTGGTTGCAGCTCAGCTGCTCTGCTGTGTCCTTACACTGCTGGCTGAATATTTTGCTCTAAGAATGAGTGGAATTCATTGTCTTTTCACACTGTCTGGTTTTGTGTGATTAAAAACCTGGAAGGCTTTAGGGCTGCAGGCTTCCAGAGAGTGTGCAAAGCATGCAGGTTCACTGTGGGCACTGCTTGCTCTTGTCCTCCTTGAAAGCAAACATTTCACTTGCTGAGGCTGGCCTTAGTTCCCACACACACAGAGCAGCTAGTGCATTTCAGAGCTGCCTCTAAATTGTTTAAAGTTCTTTTTGTAGAGCTTCTTTGAGATAAATCTGTTATCTCCTGCTTGCTGTTTGATTCTCCTTACTTACAAGAGGCAGACAAAGGTTGCTGCTTTAAAGGATCTGCCCAGAGCTCCCCTTCTTTTCTGGGTGAAGTGTGTGTGGGAGCATCCCACTGATGGAGCTGCACACAGGGGCCCCCACTAGCAAGAAAGAGGTGGGAGGGTATTTAAAGCTTTGTGAACACACTTGCCAAAGTCCTCCTTTGTATCCCAGACCATGTTTGCTTTTGACTAGCAAGACCATGAGCTTTGGTGAGGAAAGCCTGTAGCCTCTACAGCAGTGAGTCATGTGGAAGGGTGGGTGAGGTGTAAGGATAGATCACCATGGAGAGGACCAGCCATTTGGGCTGATCAGAAATGTTTGTTCTGTTCCAGCTGTGCTCACAAAAGAGCTGAGTCTTTTCTCTTGGTGGGGAGCAGCAAATGTAGCTGTGTGTCACTGTAAAGCCCTAACCAGGCACGTTACACCCTGGGCTAATGAAGGTCCCTCAGACATTGAGGGTATTAAAGCCTCACAGGTTTTCCACTCAGCCACTGCAGAACTCAGATGGTTACAGATTAGATCAGATTTCAGGGACTAAATACAGCCAAGCAAGCCTGAGCATTTTAGTGTCCTTTAGAACACTTAGTCTTTTAAATCCTTAACAAATCCTGCAGATGGTTTTTCAGGCAGGGAAGTCTCTTGACAGTTGAAGCTAACACTTCTCAAACACAAGCCTGTCTTTCTTAATAATCAGCTCTCTGTTGCCAACCTACACTTGGTTTTCTATCACTTCTCTGTTAGACTTGCAGGAAGTACTTCTTGGTTATTGTGACTGACTTAAATTCATGCTCTCAGGCTCAGCTTGGATAAGGCTTCTCAGGACTATAGAAATCTTCTAGACATTGTGTTTTTTACTCAGTCCTTTAACATTTGTATATTAGAATCCAAATGCCCTGAGTGAAATGGAAGACTTTATGTCATTGTTTTGTGATGAGCTCACTTCTCCCTGAGAAGTTCATTAACTGGAGTTGGCAATGCCAGAGGAAGTTGGGGTGTCTTAATAGAAACTGTGTCTGGTCCTCACCTCTTCTGTAGGAGGTTTTCTGGATGTTGATTAGACTCCCTGTGTTCTGTGTACTTGTGTGTGAAGAACAGTCCTGCTGATCAGGTAAAACTGGCACCAGACTCCTGCTGTGGGACTGTTGGGTAACACACAAGTGGTTGCACTGAATCTGATCAAAGGTCCTGTAGCTCATCTGCTGGTGATGTGTAAGCAAACAGCACAGGAGGCCAGGCTTGGGCTGTCCTTCTGCAGGGTGTTTTCCCTCAGCTTCCAGAAAATGTTGTGTGCAGAAGGTGCTTTTGGAAATAGGTGTCAGGAGGATGGGGTGACACTTTTTTTCTGTGGTCGCCAGCAGCAGGACTTAGGGGTGATGGGCATAAGCTGAGACACAAAAATTTCACTTGAATGCAAGGGGAAAGTCCTTTGGGGCTGAGGTGAGGGAGCCCTGGCCCAGGCTGCCCAGGGAGGGTGTGGAGGCTCCTTCTCAGGAGGTTTCTAACCCCACCTGGACACGTTCCTGTGCCCCCTGAGCCAGGGGAAGCTGCTTTAGCAGGGGCTGGGGCTGGAGCAGCTCTGCAGGGTCCTTCCAGACCCCACCATTCTGGGATTCTATGGTAGTTGGGAAGTGTAGAGGAGAATCAGCAGTTAAACAGCAAGCAGGACAGCCCAGCTCCTGGTGCTGCTGGTGGCTGCAGGGTGCTGTGCTCTGTCAGGGTGCTCCTGGGAGGCTGCCCAGAAGGTGCCTGTGGGGTGGACAAGCTCTGTGAGCACCCTGTGCTTGCAGCTACACTTACACCTGCCACTCAGGCTGGATGAAGACATTCTCTTCTTGAAGAGATTCCCCTGTGAGAGTCTTGAGATCCCTCCTTTGGCATGGAGTCGATCTTCCAGCTCCGCTTGTCTTTTCCTTCAAGCTTCCCATGGCCACACACCTCTTCACTGTTTGGCTCATGCAGGATGGCCCTTGTTCACTGCTGCCTTCTCATTCTTCCCCAGGACTCATCGAATAACCATAACAAACTTCTGTCTTGGGAAGCACCTGGTGAGTGAAGATGACCTGCTGAAGGACCAGCGAGGGAGCCCTGCCTACATCAGCCCAGACGTGCTCAGCGGTACGTGTCCCCCGCTGCCCTGGGGGTAGTTCACACCCACACACCTAAACATTTGTTTCTTTTCTTTGTGGCTTTTGACCATGAAAACCACCTAGTTCTGTTCCTGTAGCTCGCCTGCCTTCTGTGAGAGCCCCTTGATTAGGGTCCAGTTGTGAGGCCTGGTCTGGTATGGAGGGAAGGAACGAGTGTGACTTTGTTTCTTAAGGCTACTCTGAACTTGAGAGCTCATTAAATGCTTCCTGCCTGTTCCTAAATAAGTCCAACTGCAGACAAGATGTTCCATTTCCCATGTCTGAATCTTCTTCCTGAGGTTCCTCTTAAGCTGCAGGTAAATCCCCAGGCCTGGGAGGCAGTTGGTCCAAGTCCCACTGTCATGTCAGTTTATTCCAGGCCCTTCACTGAGAGGAGCAGTTGCTGCAGCTGGGACTTGCTTCCAGCAGGGAACTATTGACCTTCTGGGCCAGCTGAGAGGAGTTACTTAAAAATAAAGGAATGATGACAGCAGGCCAGACCAGCAGTCTGTTTGGGCTGTATCTTGTCTGCAGCAGTCTGGCCTGTGCCTCCTCTCCAGCAGAGGCCTCAAGCAGAAGTCTGGCAAAGAACAACTTTCCTGAACATCCTCCCACCTTTTAACTGTTTTCAGTGCATGGGACTTTCAGTGGTTTGTGTTGGTCTGGGTGCTCTGGGGAGTTTCTCTCCCATGAGCTGCTAATGTACCAGCTCTTGTGCTGGCAATAGCTGAACAGGTAGTGGTTGTCCAGGTTGTCAGGGCAGGGACTGAGGCATCATTTGGGGGTTCTTTGGAGCACTTTTTTTCTCTCATCCAGATGAGCTTGGCTATAGAGTGTTGAAGGGTGCATTTACAGTTAGGACTGTGCATCTGCAGCACCTCTTTAAGTCTACATAGCCTCCAGTTACTGTGCACTAGCTCATGTATTTCAGAAGTGCCCTCAGAGGGAACTAGTCCTGACATTTCCAAGCCCAGTGGACTCCCCTCAGTGAGTTTATTGTCAGCTTTACAGGCAGCAACAATAAATGTAGCTGAGCTCTTCCATGGTGATCTGCCAGGCAGGTCTGAGGCTGCTTCCCTCCTGGGCCAGGAAGGGAGCAGAGCAGGCAGGGAGGTGGAAGGGGAGTTTTTTCTGCAGGCCTTTCCTGTTCTGCCGGATATCCTGAGGCCCCTGTAACCAGATGGATGATACGAGCCAAGTGCTCTGCAGGAGCTTGGAGCAGTTGTAGCTCAAGTGGCTGATGTCTGGTGAAAGCTATGTGGAGCTGCTCCTTCCTCCTCATCTGGGGCTCTGCTCTGTCCTGCATTTCAGCCACTGCCCTCCCTGCCAGCACAGCTTGGCAGCCAGCACCTCTATTTCTTCTAATGGTTGTTGTGCTGGTGGTTTGACTGATCACAGACTACTGAACACACTGACTTCTCTGACAGCTCAGGCTCTTCAAGACCCTGCAAGACACAGCCTTAGTTGCAGGACAGCATCCTGCTGCAGCAGCACCTTTGGGTGCAGCTGTGCTGCAGGTCAGTCCCTACAAACAGCCCTTCCCTGCAGGATATCTGTGCAGCCCCAGCCTGTGCTCTTGAAAATGCTGTTTCAAAATGGCTCAGGCTGCAGTTCCCCTCCAAGCATCGAGGGAAGAGTTACTTGAGGACATTCCAGGCTTCACCACCACCTTCAGACTCTGAGCATCCTTCTGTCTGTCTTGCTAATGCTTCTGTGCAAGAGGAAGCTGAAATGCCTGAAGGATTAATCATTGTTCTAGGTCTCCAAGAGAAGCAAAGCTCTCTTCTGCTCAGGGATGTCTTGCATTTCATGGCTGCTGAAATGTCACAGCAGGAAAAGCTGGAGGAGGAGGGAGAGGTGCCTTTTTCTGAGCGTGTAAAGCAAAGAATAATTAGTAGAAATAACAAATGCTGCAGCTGTGACTCACTGTGTGAGTCAGAGGAAGCCATTCCCTCAGCCCTGTGCTGTGCAGCAGTGCTGGAGCTGGCTGGTTTGACCCTTGTGTATGATGACACCGTGTGATTGAAGGGGCTTTGGAGCAGTGTTGGCCCAGAGCAGATCCTGGGGTGTGCAGGAGCTCTTGGGAATGGCCCCACACAGGGGAGGCACCTTGGAACCAGCCCCAGCCCAATGGGCTCCATCTGAGCCAGGTTTGGAGACACTCGGGAATCTCTTGTCCCACTGCTGTTATCACTGAGCTGCTCCTCACCAGAAGAGCCCTTCTCTTCCTTGGGCTTCCTTTCCTGCCTCTTCATGCCTTTGTCTATCAGGCTCTTAAATTCTCTTCTCCTTTGCCCTGGACTCAGGGTGCACCTCTGGGGCTCCTGTACCTGGGGAGCAGCAACCCCATGCACCAGGACAGGCTGGGGGTGACCTGCTGGAGAGCAGCTCCGGGAGAGAGACCTGGGAGTGCTGGGTGATAATAAACCAAGTGTGAGCCAACAATGTGCCCCCATGGCCCAGAAGGCCAATGGCATCAAGAATAGCGTGGACAGCAGGGTGAGGGAGGTTCTGCTTCCCCCCAACTCTTCCCTGGTGAGGCCTCATCTGGAGTCCTGTGTCCAGTTCTGGGCTCCCCAGTTGAAGAGAGACAGGGAACTGCTGGAGAGAGGCCAGGGCAGGGCCACCAAGATGCTGAGGGGGTGGAACATGTGTGTGAGGAGGAAAGGCTGCAGCCCTGGGGCTGTTCAGCCTGGAGAAGAGAAGGATGAGGGGGGGAATCTCATTAGTACTTACAGGTGTTTAAAAGGTGGGTGTCAGGAGGATGGGGGGACAATTTTTTCTGTCTCCAGTGACAGGACAAGGGGTGATGGACATCAGCTGGAACACAAACAGTTCCACTTAAGTACAAAGAGAAAGTTTGGTGCTGAGGTGAGGGAGCCCTGGCCCAGGCTGCCCAGGCAGGGTGTGGAGGCTCCTTCTAAGGAGGTTTCCAACCCCACCTGGACACGTTCCTGTGCCCCCTGAGCCAGGGGAACCTGCTTTATCAGGGGCTTGGGCTGGAGCAGCTCTGCAGGGCCCTTCCAGCCCCCTCCATACTGGCATTGTGTGGTGTGCAGAGGTGGCAGCAGTGGGGCCATGGGGGTGAGTGCTGAGCTGTGAAGCCTTTGGCTGTGTGTCCCCCAGGCCGGCCGTACCGCGGGAAGCCCAGCGACATGTGGGCCCTGGGAGTGGTGCTGTTCACCATGCTCTACGGGCAGTTCCCCTTCTACGACAGCATCCCGCAGGAGCTCTTCCGCAAGATCAAGGCCGCCGAGTACACCATCCCTGAGTGAGTACAGCGCTGCCTCCCTCCTCTCTGGGCCCCTCTGGGGCAGCCAGAGCTCGAGGGGCTCCCCTCAGAGGCTTCCCAAGGGTCACAGCAGTGATGAGCACAAGCCTGTGTGCTGTGGACCCCAAGATAGCAGTAGCAGAGCTGAGACATCTTGCAGAGCTGAGAGAGGGGGACAGGGAATCGGCCTCCTGGTTAATTCTGGGACCTCTGAAAGCAGTGGTGGCTCCTCAAGCCCATGTCCTCTGCTCCCATCCTTCTGCCTCTGCCCACCTGGGGCTCACCACGCGTTCTGCCCCGCAGGGACGGACGGGTCTCGGAGAACACCGTGTGCTTGATCCGAAAGCTGCTGGTTTTGGACCCCCAGCAGCGCCTGACGGCTTCTGAAGTGCTGGATTCCCTCAGCTCCATCATCGCATCGTGGTACGTGCAGGAGGAGGGAGCCTGGGAGACAGCGGCTGTGGCCGTGGGCTGTGGTTTTCCAGCTGTGGCCAACAGGCTGCTGCCAAACAGGGCACCAGAGGAGGAACAGAGAGAGCTGCAGAAAACAGCTCCAAAGTCCTTTGTCTCGGCCACTGGTGTCTGCTGATGGATGCAGCCTGAGGGGCCTGGACAAATGCTTGTCATTAAGGTCAGGATTGAGGCTGGAGAAGTGATAAGCTCACAGAGCAGTGCAGGGCTGCCTGAGGGCCTTTGCTCTGCCCCCCTCCTGCTCCCAGGCTGGATTTTTAAAGCAAGTCTGACGGTCAGGAGTGTCTGATGTGCACAAGAGATGCAGCTAAATGCAGTTCCTGCAGGCCTGTGCTTGGCTGAGTGAAAGCAGGGGTGGGGTCTCTGGAGAGGAAGAGCAGGAGATGCTGTTACAGGTGGGAACACCACACATGCATTGGTGGGGATGCCTCACGAGGGCAAATCTGGCTGCAGGACTGGCACAGACCAACTGAGTAAGTTCCAGTGGGGGACTCTGGCAGCAAGGCATCCTGATGGCATTTACTCAGGGCAGCCCTGTCCTGCCAGCCCCTGAGCTGCTGTCTGTGCTGCACAGCATGTCCAGGCAAAAGTTCTTCTGCTGCCTGTTGAGTCAGCAGTGGAGTTTGGGGTGTTTGGAGCTGTGTCTGTTCTCTCTCCCAGCTGTGCAAGAGTTGGAGTTCCACATCCTGTTTAAAATGTACAAATAAAGATGAAGCAGCTCTGGGACTGTAACATGATTTCATCCCAAGGAAGTTGAATTTGGAATAGTGTCCTTTTAGTAGCAGTGGCCACTCTGGGCTTGCCCTGGCCAGGGTGTTGGGTCGGGGTGGGTGAGCTTGTGCCCTGCTTCAGGTCCCTCACACTGTGCTTCCCCCCAGGCAGTCGATGTCCTCGCTGAGTGGCCCTTTGCAAGTGGTGCCAGACATCGATGACCAAGTGGCCAACCCTGAGAACCCCCAGGAGGTAAGCACTCAGCCTTTCCTTTCCATGGGGCAGCTTTTCCATGCTGCTGGGCCAAGTCTGTGTAATGGCAAGAGATGACAGCCCTGTGGCCCCTGAGCTGAGCAGGGGAGGACACAGCCATGGCCACTGCTCTCCAAGCAGCTGAGTCCATGGCTGGGCAGCAGAAGGCAAAGCTGAGGCTGCTGGGACCAGGATTCATAGGCTGGAAGTGAGTTTGACAGGCCTGGAGCTGGCTGAGGGGCAGCTCCCTCTTCTCCCAACAGCCCTCCCTCCCTTGCCTGCACACAGCTGAGAGCTCACACAGCACCAGGAGGAGGGAGCAGGAGCAGTGTTGGCTCTGACTCCCTGGTGAGTTCTCCAATGGGAGCAAACATCCTGTTTTCTTGGCAGTGTATTTTCTGTTGGAAGTGGCAGCTGGTGACCTCACTGCCTGGGGACAGCCTTGGAGAGCTTTTGCCTGTGCTGCTGCAGTCACTGTTGCCATCAGAAATCCCTCCTCCAGGCCCAGGGGGTTGTGAGAACTGGGGTCAGACAGCTGTATATCTGGCAGGGTAGGGATGAGCTGCCTCAGCACAGAGCCACTGAGCTTTCCAGCTCTCTGTTCCTGGTGGCACTAATGACTTCTGGGACATCCTGCCTGTGTGGCTGCCAGCAGGTCCCATTCCTGCATGAAAGCTCCAGTTATCTTGTGGTGGTTTGGGGCTGTTGGAGCAGTTGTGGGACTGTTGGGGGTGACCTTCTGAACAGCTGCTCTGTACAGAGAACCTGGGAGTGCTGGTTGATGATAAACTAACCATGAGCCAGCAACGTGCCCTCGTGGGCAAGAAGCCAAAGGCAGCCTGGGGGCATGAAGAGAGTGTTGGCAGCAGGGTGAGGGAGGTTCTGCTCCCCCTCTGCTCTGCCCTGCTGAGGTCTCATCTGGAGTCCTGTGTCCAGTTCTGGGCTCCTCAGCTCAAGAGAGACAGGGAACTGCTGGAGAGAGGCCAGGGCAGGGCCACCAAGATGCTGAGGGGGTGGAACATGTGTGTGAGGAGGAAAGGCTGCAGCCCTGGGGCTGTTCAGCCTGGAGAAGAGAAGGATGAGGGTGGAATCTCATTAGTACTTACAGGTGTTTAAAAGGTGGGTGTCAGGAGGATGGGGGGACAATTTTTTCTGTCTCCAGTGACAGGACAAGGGGTGATGGACATCAGCTGGAACACAAACAGTTCCACTTAAGTACAAAGAGAAAGTCCTTTGGTGCTGGGGTGAGGGAGCCCTGGCCCAGGCTGCCCAGGGAGGGTGTGGAGGCTCCTTCTCAGGAGGTTTCCAACCCCACCTGGACACATTCCTGTGCCCCCTGAGCCAGGGGAAGCTGCTGTAGCAGGGGCTGGGGCTGGAGCAGCTCTGCAGGGCCCTTCCCAGCCCCCACCATGATGTGTTGCAGTTGCTGTGGCTCTGACAGGCTGCTTCCCTGGCAGGTGAAGGTGACAGAGGAGTGCTCGCAGTACGAGTTCGAGAACTACATGAGGCAGCAGCTGCTCTTGGCTGAGGAGAAGAACACTTTACATGAGGCCAAGAGCTTCCTCCAGAAGCGACAGTTTGGGAACATCCCCCCTGTGCGACGGCTGGGCCACGACGCCCAGCCCATGAACCCTTTGGACGCCGCCATCCTGGCCCAGAGGTACCTGCGGAAGTAGCTTCAAACAGCCCCGAGAGCACAAAGCCCCATCCTGCAGTTCTGCCTTTCACAAGCTCAACAGCAATACCTGTGCCCCACGATGGAGAATCATGTAGCAGTTCTTCTGAGCTCTGTCTGGGGACACGCTCTGGAGGGAGAAGACTTTTTCACAAGCTACTTTGATGGAAGCAGCGACCTCTCAGCGCCTTCTGGAACCTTGTTTGGTTGGTTGTCGGGGTGGGTGGGTTTTTGGGGAGGTGGGAGGGGGGAGGGTTTAAATCGAAGCCTAGATGACTAATCTGCTTTTAATCATGACTGTAATCTACCTCTTCTTGTCTTTTTAACCATGCTGTTCTCTGGATGGAGCAAAGGCTGTGGGGAAGGAGGAGGCTCCCCAGGGTGACGCTGGTTTTGCTGACTCAGCGCCCAGAGGCCGCCCGTTTGCGTTTGCTCCGTTGTTGTTGTTGTTGTTTATTTTTTGGTTTTTGAATAAGCTCAAAGGGTGTCTGGCCTGGGGTTTCTCAAAAGGAAGAGCTTCTGGAAACCCTCCCACTTCTTCCCTTCACCTGCATCAAAACTGTTTCTTGTCCTTCAACATGCTGTGCTGGGGCCTTTGTGTGGCACAGGCAGCCGCCACCTCAGGGGAGCATCGTCCTCGGGAGTGATCCCTGCAGAGAGCAGCTCCTGGCCACAGCTCAAAGGTTTTGCAGGACTTGGCCTGGTGAGGCCTCTGACCTCCTTCCCCCTCCCCTGATTCTCTTAGTTTCATAAGGACATATGATTTAATCTTATTTGTTTCCCAGTAGCTTCTCCGAGGTGCATTAACTCTGATTTAGCATTCTCCCACTGAGGTGTGGTACAGCTGTAACACAGGAGTTAGAATGTGAAAAAGGACAAAAAAAAGCTTCCCAAAAGAATCTGCCTTTAGAATTAGGAAGGGGCTGGCTCAAGTCGCTGCTGTATTTGTTCCTGAGCTTGTCTTGCCAATCCCAGCCTCGCCACGCACACCCTGGGGCCGACTCTGCCGTCCCCCTGCGGTGCTGAGGCAGGGAAGGATGTCCTGGTTTGTCACCCAGTGCCCACTGCAGGAGCCACAGGGCCGTGCTGAGAACAGGAATGATTGTTTCTGAGCCTCATTTTTGTGAACTGGATGCCTGTCTTGCCAGATGAACTGTTCTCACACCCCTTGGCCCATCCTGCAGAGCTCCAGCCACGGCTCCTGCTGCCTCCTTCCCCTGCTCCCAGCCCCGAGGCAGCTCCAGCATCGCCCTCCCCTGCCCCCCTCAGCCTGGGCACAGGGAAAGGTGTGAGCAGGGAGAGGAGAAGCTGCCCTGGCTTTGGCTGTGAGGGCTGACCCTGCTTTTTGTGGCCCTCTCTCCCACTCTGCTGCAGGCAGCGAGCGAGTAGCAGATGTATTTGTAGCGTGTTGTTGCCTTCTCTTGCCCTGGCCTGGGGCTGGCAGCTGGGGCTGGCCTGGGCCAACCTCCAGGTGTCTTTGTGGGGACAGGGATTGACCTGAAACTCCTTGGCAGCATCGGGCATTACGTCCTGCCTGTGCCATCCCCAAAGCCCCTGGGCTGGGGACAGGCAGGGAATCATGAACACTAACACAGACTCGATCAGCGTCATCCCCCCCTCAGCCAGCTGAGCCAGTAGCCTCAAGTCTTAGCCTTATTTATTTTGAAGATGGTAGGTCTGTCCTGGCACCCCCCAGTGTGCCACCACCCCCCTCTGTGCCACCAGCAGCAGAGCAGGGACCCTCACCCCTGGGGCTCAGACCCCCAGCTGGGGCCCAGCTCTTTCCATCTGGTTTTTCTCCTCTCTCCCTCCCTTCTATTTTGTTTGTGTGTATGTGTGTGTTTCCTAAAGTTAAAGCAATATTCTGGGGCCTCTGCAAGGCTGTGTCACACCCACTATTCCTGCGCACCGGTCCGAGCCAGTAAATCCCACGTGTATTAAAGCAAACTGGAAGCGGGGGAGTGGTGGGAGGGCAGGAGGGGCGGGGAGGGGCCGCGGCGCGGGACGGGCCCGATCGCTGTAAGAGAAAAAGAGAAAAGAAAAGAAAAAAAATGAGGAAAAAAATTTGTATAAAGACATTATTTTTGTACTACATCGAAACTGCTCCTGCATGTCGGCAATAAAACTTCATACCGAGCCCCCCGCGCGCAGACAGCCTGCGGGGACGGACGGGACGGGCGGGGGGGGTGTGAGTGGGGAGCGCGGGGACCGGGGTCCTGCTCGCGGAACCGGGGCTGAGCCCGCTCCGGCCCGGGGGGATCCACTGAGCACCGAGCGCCGCGTCCCAGGGCCCGGCCGCGCCAGCCCCGACGTGTGCGGGGGACACGGGCGGGTGGGAGCCGCTGCGAGGGGCAGCGCCGGGGCCGGGGGCTGCTCCCTGCACCCGCCGTGCCGGCTCCGGGGGGCAGCCGGGCCGGGGGGGGCTGGAGCTCCGCCCGCTCCCCGCTCCGGGCGGCTCCGCGCGGCGGCCCCGGGGGAACGGGCGATCCCGGCCCCGGCCCCGCTCGCCCCATTGGCTCCGGCGGGGAGCTCCGACCGCCCGCCGCCCAGACGTTTCCTGCCGCGGCCCGACCCGCCTCGCTCTGCGGCCCCAGCGCCGCGCTCCCGCCGCCCCGGCGAGCACCGGCCCCGGTGAGTAGCGGCCCCGCCGGTCCCGGGGCTCTGCGGGGGACTCGGGGCGTCCCGACGGGCCCCCAGCGCCCCGCGCCCACCCGACCCCGGCGGCCGCGGCGTCGCGGAGCTGCCCCGGCCCGGCCCGGCCCGGCCCGTCCCGTCGGGGAGCTGCGGGGCCGGGGTTTGAGGGCGCGGGGCCGGGGTTTGAGGGCGCGGGGCTCGCTGCTGGGATGCAGAGCCCGCGGCGCGGGGGTTGAGGACACGGGGCTGGGGTTTGGGATTTGGGGCTGGGTGAGGGGGGATCTCGCTCGCCCGGGTGTCCCGGGCAGCCCCGGCTCCGCGGCGGGGGCTCGGTGCCGTCCTGCCCGGGACGCTGCGCCCACCAGGACCCGGCTCTCTTCGGCGTCCCCACTGCCCCGGGGCTCGCCGTGCCCTGAGCCTGCTGCAGCAGCGGGCACCGAGCAGCCCAAGCGGCCCTGGGGCCAGCCCTGCCACTGCTGGGGGTCCCTGGAGCCCCACGGCGGGGGTCTGCCCCTCCAGCCCCATGCGGGGCTGTGCAGCTCCCAGCTGCCCCCCTTGCGGGGGCTGGCGATGGGGCTGCCGTGCAGGGGAGGGCCGGGGCCGTCTTGGGGATGCTGCCGGCCGTGTTTCGGGGTGTCCCGCCACGAGGCTGCTCAGCGGCACGTCCCGCGCCGTGGCCCCGCGGCACTGGACTGTCCGAGGCTGTTCTGCTGATGTGTCACATTTTCTGCATTTCTTTCCTCATTCCTCTCTCCCTGAAGCCGTTTCTGGGAAATGAGCTCGGCCCCTGCCAGGGCTGGGTCCCTCCATCGCCTCCTCCCTGCCTCCCCTCAGCCTGCTGCCCCACTCCTGGGGGGCCACAGCACCCCACAGCCCCACACCAGCGCTGGGGGGGCAGCGAGGGGCTGCAGGGACAGGCTGCCAGGGCTGCTGCTTGGTTGCTCGGGGCAGTAGGAGGAGGATGCTCAGCCCTGCACACCAGCGAGGGCTCAGGCTCCCAATCCCGTGGGTGTCGTGGAGGAGATGCCACAGGGTGCCCACGTCCCCTCCCAGCTCCCAGGACAGGCCCCACTGACCACTGACTTTTGCACTGAGGCCCTGCCACGGGGCCTCACAGCAAACAGCCGAGGCTGGAGCTGGGCTGGGAGCAGGATGGGGTGCAGAGAGCGTGTGGGGAGCAGACGAGTGCGTGCCCAGGCAGCCCCAGCTCCGCCGTGACCCCGCTGGCGTGGGCAGCCTGGCAGGGATGTGCTGGCACCCCTGGCCCTGTCCCCATGGAGCCAGCCCCGTGTCCCATGTCTGTGCCCAGAGCTGGAGCAGGCAAAGCCTGGCCCGGTGCCGCAGATCCGCCCGACTCGGTGTCCTGGAGGAGCCGCATCCGTCCCGGTCCCACAGGAAGGCCGGGGGAGTGCGATGGCTCCGCCTCAGCACCTGATGGGGTTTGGCCCCAGCTGAAGCATCCCAGACTGGGCACAAGCTCCTGCTGTGCCTCGGGCCATGAGCACATGCAGGAATGGTCTCAAAGTGGACATGGGGATTCAGGGTGGGGGGGAAATCCACCCCCCAGCAGCCCCCTTGCTCAGTCCCACGTCCCACAGATGCTGAGCACGTGCCGTCCCCAGAGACCCTGAGCGTGAGCAGGATGGAGAGCCGCAAGCGGGACATGGAGCTGCTGAGCAACAGCATGGCCGCGTACGCACACATCCGAGGTGAGCCCGGCCACAGCCCCCAGGGACACAACACCCCAAGGCTCCCACGGACCCCTCGGGCCTGTCCCTTACCCCCCCTGCTCTCCCCGCAGCCAACCCCGAGAGCTTCGGGCTCTACTTCGTGCTGGGCGTCTGCTTCGGGCTGGTGCTGACCCTGTGCCTGCTGGTGCTGCGCCTCTCCTGCCGGTCCCCCCCGCGCCCCCCGGCCCGGCCCAGGGACCTCAGCGAGGACGAGGACGACGAGGACGAGGAAGACGAGGACACTGTGGATCGCGCGGCATCCGAGTCGCTGCTGCCCGTGACCGAGATCCCTCTGGAGAGCCACGGCCCCGGGGACGGGACGCCGGCCGTCAACGTGTTTGCGTCGGCGGAGGAGCTGGAGCGGGCGCAGCGGCTGGAGGAGCGCGAGCGCATCATCCGCGAGATCTGGCGCAACGGGCAGCCCGACATCCTGGGCACCGGCACCGGCACCCTGGGCCGAGTCCACTACTACTGAGCCCCGGCACCGTGCCCCCGCCGGAGCTGCCAGGGAGCCCGTGTGGCGCCGGGGCTCTGCTCACTGCCCCTGCGCTGGAGCTGCCCCGGAGCGTCCGCACCGCTGCCGTGGGCGTCCCCGGGGCCAGACTCTTCCCCCACTGCTGTGGGACATGATGCACTTTGAGCCGTTGGTACGACTGCTGGCACCAGCCAGGGCCCCAGGAGCCTGTTGGGACGTCCCAAGGACAGGGCAGAGCTCTGCCGGGCTCGGCCACGGGCACCGGCCCCGTTGGCTCAGCACCGACCCATCCCATCGCCGTGGGGCACGGTCAGGCTGTACATCCCTGTGGGCTGTGGCATCCTGCCCCTGAAACATGGTGCTGTGACACATTCCCTGCCTGGAGCCCAGCGTGGTGGCTGCTGGGGGGGTCCCAGCTGCCCGTTCCCTCCCCTCAGCCCCACTAAAACCCGCCGTGTCCCTCCCGGCCTCGACCCTTCACCCTCCCGGCGGATGTTTCCCGCGGGGCTCTGGGTGCTCCCACGGGGCTGGGCCGCATCCTGCCCACGCTCCCAGCACCGGCCCAGCCCCATGGGGCCCCGCTGCCCCTTCCCCAGCCCCCTCCCCGACAGCTTTATAAAAATAGCTCCTTCCCAGGCCGGTCCCAGATGTTTTCCAGATGTTGCCTGGCCCCACGCCGGCGGCTGGAGGCCAGGATGTGCTGGGGCTGGGAAACAGTGCGGGGGCTGCAGGAGGAGGAGGAGGAAGAGGAGGAGGAGGTGCTGCCTCAGCCCTCCCGTGAGGTCTGGCTCTGCACACCCTGCCAGGACAGCGCAGGGGGCGGCAGGGGGCACTGGTGGGCAGAGCCTCCAGGATGGCACATCCACCTCCCCTGCCCTGGGGGACCCCTCTGCACAACCCTTGGGCTGAGCCCCAGGGCCCTGCCCTCCCCAGCAGCCACACAGCAGCATCCTTACCCAAAACCAGTTTATTTTAAACAATCTCTCTGTGCTCAGAGGCTGAGGCTGTGCCATGCTGCAGAGGGCAGTGCCCAGCTGCAGCCTGTTCAACGGGGCAGCGGGATCAGGGTTCCCCCTGTGCCCTCCTCCTGCCCCACAGCCCGGGGCTGCAGAGGGGTGGATGCTGCAGCCTCTGACCACACTAACAGGGCAGCACCTTCCTCACGCGCTCAATCTCTGCCTGTGGGGAGCAGCAGTGAGTGCTGGGGGGCTGGTGGGCACCCTCAGCCATGGGGCAGCTGCTCCCCAGGGCCTCACCTGCAGCTCCTGGCGCTTGGCACGCTCCTGGCACAGCTCCAGCCGCAGATCCTCCAGGTCCCGCCTGCAACAGCCCAGAGATGGCTCAGCGGGGCCAGACCCCACGGTGGGGACCCTCCCAAGCACCTCCAGCACCCCAAATCCCCCCCACACCCGCACTCACAGGTGCTGCACTCGCATCAGGTCCACGAGGATGTGCAGGGTCCGGACCTCAGCCTTCAGGTCATCCAGTGCCAGCGTCTCCTCCGGCCACGGCCCCAGTGGCACCCCCGGCAGCCTGGCAGCGGGCAGAGGGGCACAGAGCCCGGCACAGGGCAGCCCCGGGGGCTGCTCCCCCCAGCACAGCCCCCCCGTGCTGCCCAGGCTGAGGCTGGGTGGCCGCTGGCCTGGCACCCGGGGCCGAGTGGCTGTGGGGTGGCTCAGCTTGGCCGTGGTGACTGGTACCGCACCGAAGCCATCAACCTCTGCCAAAGGGATGGCGTCAGCTGCCAAAGGGATGGTGTCAGCGCCTGGCACAGCTCTGCCATGGCCACAGTGCCTGGTGCTGGCACCCAGCACTCACCTGTGTCACCAGCTCTGCCACGCTCCGCGTCAGCCGAGGCGCCGGGCTGAGCACCGCCGGGCCTGGGGGTGAATTGGCACAGCCACGCTCAGCCCCTGCCATGGGGCAGAGCCCCTCCCCACAGCAGCATCACCATGGGGCAGAGCCCCTCCCCACAGCAGCATCACCATGGGGCAGAGCCCATCAGCACAGCAGTATCACCATGGGGCAGAGCCCAGCCCCACAGCAGGATCACTATTGAACAGAGTCCCTCCCCACAGCAGGATCACCATGAGGTAGATCCCAACCACACAGCAGGATCACCATGGGGCAGAGCCCATCCCCACAGCAGGATCACCATGGAGCAGATCCTAGCCCCACACCATGGTGACTGCCCTGGTCCCGTGGGCACGGCAGCAGCCCTGGCACAGCCATCTGCTTCTCTCACCTGCTCACCAGCGTGGGGGCTGGCTTGGCCTTGGCAGGGACGGGGGGAGCAGGGGCCATCCTCTTGCTGGGGGGCAGCTTGGCCACCTCCATCCTCGCTGGTGCTGGGAGCTCTGGAGGAGGCAGGGCCGGGGCTGGGGCTGGCACGGGGCAGCTCCGGGGGCACAGCCGGGTGAGCACGGGGCAGGAAGCGCTTCCTGCCTGGGAGCCGCAGCCACAGCACCGGGGACCTGCCCCAGGCACGAGAGTCCTGCCCTGGGCACGTCCCCATCCCTCCCTCCTCCCCTGGCCCCAGAGCAGGGACTCACCTTGGTGCTCCCCCTCGTCCCTCTGCCCGTCCTTCGCTGTCTCAGTCTGTGGGGAGCAAAGGGGCTCAGCAGGCCCCAGGGGAAGGACCCTCCTTGCAGCCCCTCTCCCTGGGACAGCCACCATCTGCCTTGGGCCTTGGCTGTGGGGTCAGGGGCAGCCTCCCCTCTTGCCAGCCCCTCACCCAAACCCTGCACCCAGCCCAGCACCCCACAGCACCCAGCCCAGCACCCAGCCCAGCACCCCACAGTACCCAGCCCCGCTGCGGTTGGTGCTTCCTCTGCAGGCAGCTGTGAGCCTTCCCCGTGCCCTGGCACCGCGGCACGATGCCATCCCAGCGCCGCCAGCCGTGCCACAGCATCCCTCTGCCACCAAACCCCGCCATCCCACCGAGCCCAGGCACCAAAGATGGCTGCAAGGATGATCCACACCAAGAGATGGCCACAGGCAGGACGGCCACGGGCCGAGGACAGGGCTGCCACGGCCTTGTCGCCATTGCTGCCAGCAGCCGGGGTCAGTGGTGCCCAGCGTCCCGCCAGCCCCGGCTCCTCCTCGGCAGCTCCCTCAGCTCCTGGGGCAGCGGCTCAGCCTGGGAGCGGCCCCACGGGGACAAACCCCTCCTGCAGGACCCCTGAGCTGCGGCCGCCCCGTCCTACCTGCGGCGTGGGGCTGGCGGCCGGGCCGTGCCGAGCGGTGCCGTGCCAGGCTGCCCCGGCTGCCCCGGCTGCCCCGGCTCTGCACCACGCACGTGACGCCAGAGGAAACGGGCTCCGTGCTGGGAAGGAAGTCGAGGCAGAGAGCACCTCGGTGCAGGTCCAGGCCACATCCCTGTGCCCCGTGCGGCTGCTCCTGTCTCCTGGCATGGCCGGGCAAGGCTGCCCCGGCCAGGTGGCTGCCACAGCCCGACTCAGCAGCCTCTGCATCCCGGGATGGCCTCAGCTGTGGGAGAGCAGGGCTTGGGGAGGCTGGCAGGGACTGCTGGCATGGCACACAGCCACATGAACCCAGGCAGGGCAGCTCCAGCACAGCCCCTGCTCACCATAAGCACTGACAGGAGCTCCACAAAGCTGCTGTGGAAGAGCCCTGGGTGGTGCTGGCACTGCCCATCCCACCAGCCCTTCACCTCTGTCCTCTGACCGGCCTCTGCCAGGGAGCAGCCCCGGCCCTGCAGCCCTCACCGTGCTGAGCATCCGGACGACATCTCCCCCTGCAGCGGCAGCTCCGGGCTGCAGCCAAACAGGACCCGGCAGAGCTGTGGCTCCTGCTCTGCAGGGACAGACAGAACAGGGGTTGTGGGGTCTGGCTCCTCCTCAGATCCCCCAGCACCCTGAGACCCTCCAGCACAGGGATGGGGAGACTCACCCAGCTCTGGCAGCAGAGCTCTGCCTGAGGAGGAGGAGGAGATCCAGGGGGCACGAGGGGCTGGGGATCAGCCCTGGCAGCACTGACCTGCAGTGCCCTGTGTCTCCCCAATGCAGAACCCCTCACTCACCTCGTCCTCTTGGCACTGGGAAGTGCCTGGACATCTGCAGCTCAGCATTGCTGCCAGGGCAGGCGTCTGTGGGAGGGGGTTCCTGAGCCCCAAACAGCTTCAGGGAGCACAGACAGTGCCTGCAGGGAGCTGCAGCTGCAGCCACAGCCCCGCAGCACAGCACAGCCCCACCGCAGCATCGCTCCCACAGCTGCACTGCGGGACACAGGCCATGACCCTGCTTGTGGCACGAGCAGTGCCGGAGCCCCACAGTGCCAGGGCCAGGCCCCGTCCCCCATGGGCCACCCCCTGATGCAGGCAGCAGCCTTGGGGACACACAGCAGCAGGGTGAGTCCGTGACAAGGGCCAGGGCTGCAGCCAGAGAGGTCAGGAAACCACCCCATGGGAAGGAAGAGCTGAGGGAGAGGAAGAGCCTGGGAGCTGCTGGCAAACTCAAAGAGAGGTTGTCCTCTTCCTCCCCCACTGGCACTTCCTTTGGTGCAGCCAAATCCCTGCAAGTAGCTGCACAGGAACCATCTGGGCTGTGCTGGAATCACCTGGACTGTTCTGGAATCATCTGGGCTGTTCTGGAATCATCTGGGCTGTGCTGGAATCATCTGGACTGTTCTGGAATCATCTGGGCTGTTCTGGAATCATCTGGACTGTTCTGGAATCACCTGGGCTGTTCTGGAATCATCTGGACTGTGCTGGAATCACCTGGGCTGTGCTGGAATCACCTGGACTGTTCTGGAACTACCTGGACTGTTCTGGAATCACTTGGGCTGTGCTGGAATCACCTGGACTGTGCTGGAATCACCTGGACTGTTCTGGAACTACCTGGACTGTTCTGGAATCATCTGGGCTGTGCTGGAATCACCTGGACTGTTCTGGAATCACCTGGACTGTTCTGGAACTACCTGGACTGTTCTGGAATCATCTGGGCTGTGCTGGAATCACCTGGACTGTTCTGGAATCACCTGGACTGTTCTGGAACTACCTGGACTGTTCTGGAATCATCTGGGCTGTGCTGGAATCACCTGGACTGTTCTGGAATCACCTGGACTGTTCTGGAACTACCTGGACTGTTCTGGAATCACCTGGGCTGTGCTGGAATCACCTGGGCTGTTCTGGAATCACCTGGGCTGTTCTGGAATCATCTGGGCTGTGCTGGAATCACCTGGACTGTTCTGGAATCATCTGGGCTGTGCTGGAATCATCTGGACTGTTCTGGAACTACCTGGACTGTTCTGGAATCATCTGGACTGTTCTGGAATCATCTGGGCTGGGCTGGAATCATCTGGGCTGTGCTGGAACTACCTGGACTGTTCTGGAATCATCTGGGCTGTGCTGAAACCACCTCGGCTGTGCTGGAATCACCTGGACTGTTCTGGAATCATCTGGGCTGTGCTGAAACCACCTGGGCTGTGCTGGAATCACCTGGGGTGTGCTGGAATCATCTGGACTGTTCTGGAATCACCTGGGCTGTGCTGGAATCACCTGGGCTGTGCTGGAATCATCTGGACTGTGCTGGAACTACCTGGACTGTTCTGGAATCACCTGGACTGTTCTGGAATCATCTGGACTGTTCTGGAATCACCTGGACTGTTCTGGAACTACCTGGGCTGTGCTGGAATCACCTGGGGTGTGCTGGAATCACCTGGGGTGTGCTGGAATCATCTGGACTGTGCTGGAACTACCTGGACTGTTCTGGAATCACCTGGACTGTTCTGGAATCATCTGGACTGTTCTGGAATCACCTGGGCTGTGCTGGAACTACCTGGACTGTTCTGGAACTACCTGGGCTGTTCTGGAATCACCTGGGCTGTGCTGGAATCATCTAGGCTGTGCTGGAATCACCTGGACTGTTCTGGAACTACCTGGACTGTTCTGGAATCACCTGGGCTGTGCTGGAATCACCTGGGGTGTGCTGGAACTACCAGAGATGTACTGTAATAATCTGGGCTATTCTGGAACCACCTGTGCTGTGCTGTCTGGGACTGCAGCAGGGTGAGCTCAGCTCTGCAGATGGGCAGCCCCTTGCTGTGAGGGGAGTGGAGAGGTGAGTGGAGCTCCAGCAGCAGCTCCAGCCCCCCCCTGACCCAACACCAGCACCCAGAGGCACCCACAGCACAACACCCACGCTGAGCCCCCCAAGGCACATCCCTACCTGAGCTGCACCTGCAGGCAGCAGCCAAAACGGGTTGGAGTGGGCAGAGGCTGGTCCAGGGAGTGAAGCTCCGAGGCAGGAGCTGTGCCAGGCTCAGAACCTCCCAGGTCTCACCGTGTGCCCGTCACCTTCAGCGTGGAGGGGAAGTGAAACCCAACCCACAGAGGGGCTGAAAGCCACAACCCCTGAGTGTGCTGGGCTGCTGTGGCCATGCTGCTGGTGGCCCTGAGTAGCCCACAGCTCCCTGTCTGCTGACCCACAGAGCAGGGAGGGGGCTGGGAGGCTGCTGCTGGGGAATGGGGAGTGTGGATCCCCTGGGTTTGGCCACACAGGAGCTGGGAGCACTGGGCAGCCCTGGGCTCAAACTGGCTCAAGGGCTCAAGTGAAAGGGTGAAAGGAACCACAGACCGTTAACCCACAGCCCTGTTGCCATTAGCCAACACCATTAACCACCCCCAGCCAGGAAAGATCCTCTGCAGCACAAGCTGAGCCTAAATCCACCCCAAAGGCTGCACCCCGTGTTCCCTGCAGGGTCAGGCAGCAGCTTCCCAGAGGCAGCAGCTGTGGAAAGGCCTTTGCAGCTGTGCCTGCAGAGCTTGGCTGTACCTGACAAACATCTGGTGCCTGTGTAAAACCAGGGCTGCCCACAGCCCTCATCTCCAGTGTTTGCTTTTGATCTCCTCTCTGGAGCGTGGAGCTGATGGGAGGGCTGTGCAAGATGGCTGTGTCCCTCCCTCTTCTCCACATGCAATTACTGCCAAGACAAAGTTTGGGGTTAAAAGAGCCATTAACTGCTTAAAAAGCAGCTTAAAAATATGAGAGTTTGCTCTTCAACCCCTCAAGCTGCCTGGCTCCAGTGCCCACAGTGACATCCCCTCAGGAACCCCAGACACACAGCAGACACTGAGCCCCCAGGTCCTGGTGTGGTGGCTTCCAAGTGCCACGTTCCCTCCTGGAGAGCTGTGGGACACAGGAACCTCTCCTGCATCACAGCAGGGTGAGCTGGGACACAGGGACTTGAGCATCACAGCAGGTTGAGCCATGGCACTTGCTGACACCCCACACTGAGCTGTCACAGACATGCCCCTGCTCCAGAGCCACAGCTCTGCACTGGGGCTGCCCCTGGGCACTGGGTTCTTCAGGCCCTGCCCGTAAAGCCAGAAGGTGTCCCCACCTCAAAACACCAAACAAAGCAGAGTTACACCTACTACTGATTTTATTGTATTTTATTTGCATAAACAAACTTCAGGGCTTTGCTAAACAGGAACTGTTCAAGTCAAAAACAAACCAAACTCTAGTCAGGGGGGTTTGTGTGTGTGTAGGGGGGGGAAGAGCACAGCAATCCTGGGAAGGGCAGGCAGGGCTGGGGGAGCAGCCTCTTCACAGCACAGGCACAGACAGCCCCCTCCTGCCAAGGACTGAAGAGAAAGGGGGGCTCAGGACCATCCTTCACCCCCCCAGGAGGGATGTGCCTCTGGTTTGGCTTTATTCTTTAATACATATATATAAAAAGATTAATAAAAAATACTGGAAAAAAAACCTCATCTCCTTTGACATTTGTAACTGAGGGAGGGGCTGAAGTTCCTTAGAAAACACTTCAAGTCTCCAACAGGCTGCAAAGAGGATCCAGGAGCTGCCTACAAGCAGTTTGGGGCTCTAGCACACACCAGCCTAACAGTACACACACACACACAGAGTGGTGAGAAAAGGAGGGTGGCCTTTTGTCTCTTAAACCATGCTAAACTTCTTAACTTTCAACGTAAAAAGGAAAAGGAGGTTTTGGAAAAGGTCCTAAAACTCAACTGTTGCATAAAAAAACCCCCCAAAGAGGTGGGTTTCAAAATGAAAAATCAGAGCAGTTTGGTCCCAACAAGTCAACATTTAGATGTTTATTCACATGCTTCATTGTTTTGCTTATGTATAAGAACCAAAAGGAAAGTTTCCCCACGGATCAGGGGCTGGATGTTACTACAGAGAGGCCTAAAGGAAGCAGGGGATGAATTTCAAAAACAAACTGAATACACAACAGGGAGGGGGGAAAAAAATCTGAGCTGTGATTCCAACCTTTGCTACTTCAAATGGGAAAAGAGAAACAAAAATGGGAAGACTACTGGGGTTAAGATGGGCACAAACCAAAACCCATGTTGTCTTCAAAACCAACCCAAAGAACTGAGTGTTCAGGGGAACCAGAGGAGCCCCAGGACCCTCCCCCTGCCCTGGAAAGAGGCTCCACGAGTGGATCCAAGCAGAAATGGTCAGTTTGAGTCCACACTGAGGGGAGGCTGAACTCAGGAAATGCAGGTAACGACGGGGCTGTTTCCAAGCTGCTCTCTGGGGCTCTGCTCAGCACCTGGGCTCAACCCCCAGCGTGGTGCTGAGCCCCTTCCCTCCGGCCAGGGCCCTCGGGAACGGGCGGCCGCGGCGGCTACTCGGCCGTTGTCTGCAGGGTGTCCTTCTCCTCTCTGTTTTCTGTTCCACTTTCATCATCTTCTATTTCTCCTTCTTCTCCACTGAATTTATCATGAGCCCACTTGGGGCTGGTGCTTGACTTTCGGAACATGAAGCGGCCTCTTCCCCGGGGGAAGGCGCCCCGGCCGCGGCCTCTGCTCACCCACTTGTCCGCACCTTCGCCCTCCCGGTCGTCGTGCTGCAGAGGGAAGCCAAGGACACCACTTCAAACACACTGACCACTCACCAGGAGGGCAGGCAGGACAACCTGAGGCCACTGGTTTGTGTTTGGGGGAGCAGAAACACAGTGGTTCAAAGGTGGGAATAGCCCAAGAGCCACAGGCTCCTTCTGCAGCTCATCCATGGTGGCAGGATGCTCCCTTCCCACTCTGGGGTGGGCAGGAAAAAGGGGTCCAGGAGCACCATGGCTGCTTCTGCACCTCCATCATTTACATATTCTACACATTCCCCCTTTACTTTCTTGCCCAAACCACTTTGGCAGCTCCAGCTCTTGGTGCTAGGAACTTGGGGAGCTCAGAAACATGCCCAGGAAGGCTCAGTGTGAGCTAAGGCAGGTGCAGGTGGTATGAGCTGACACAGACCCTGGGCTCAGGCTGATCCATTTCTGTACCTAAGCTGCAGTCTGGAGACTGGATACCCCCAAAATAACAACTCTGCCTTGAAGGAGAAAAAATGCAATAACCTTCCCCAACAGCCAAGGCTTGTTTGAGGTACAAGACTGAAACACTGTTGGTTACTGAGAAGATGAGGGACCTCAGGCACTTCAAATCAGGAAGAGATGACTTAAGTGTCTGTTTAAAACTACCCCTTTTCCAAAGGATACAGACAGCATTCTCCCAGATTGCTGCCTGTTAGTATGGCAGACCAGAGTCTCCAGAAAGAAAAAGGAACAGCATAAACCCAGTCAGGGAGCTGGATGCTTTATGGGGATAGAACCTAGAAATGCAGGCCAGCTGCCACACAGACAGACTCCAGCTGTGCTTTCCACAGTGCTGTGGACCCTGCTCTGCGGCCTTTAGGACTGCACTTAATGGCAAATCCTTCTACAATGAACAGAAACAAATTCTCTTTAGTTGTGAGCCAGAAACTTCTTGGGAAGAAGAGCCCCATCGAGCCTTAGGCCGTGGATTAGGCAGCTCAGTGACAGCTGGTGCTTCCACCTCTGAATTATTTCAGACCTGGAGTGTATAGGCATGCTTTGGTCCTTCAGACACATACCAAGTAGTACTTCTTGCTCTTGGGAGTGTACTCTGGATCCCACTCCTCATCTCTGTTCCGCTTCTGGAAGTCGTTGTTGCCACCACTGTTGCTGTTATTGTTGCCCGAAAAGTTGCCTCTGCCCCATCCTCTCCCTCTTGCTCTGAACTGCTGCAGCAGCAAAACAAGGAAGATAAAGGAAAAAAAATGGAATCATTTTGGTTGTTAAAGCCCTTGAAGCTGCTGGAGTTCCAGCCCTCCCCTCACCCTGCCCAGCCCAGCACTAACCCATGGCCCTCAGCACCTCAGCCCCGTGGCTTTGCAATAGCTCCAGGGCTGGGGACTCCCCCATCTCCCCGGGCAGCTTGAGCCCATTTCCTCTTATCCTGCCATTCATTACTGAAGAGACCAACCCCAGCTCACCACAACCCCCTTTCAGTTAGTTCTAAAGAGTGATCATGTCTCCTCTCAGCCTCCTCATCTCTAGGCTAAGTAAGTAACCCCAGCTCCCTCAGCCGCTCCTCACAAGATTTGTTCTCCAGAATAAGATTCGTTCTCCTCCACCAGCTTTGCTGACACACAGGGCAGGAGGGAGAAGAACACTTACAAAGGTCCCTCTAGCTCTTCCTCTCTCATTTGGGCCAGTGAATTCTTTAGTCCCAAGCCGGGACTTGTCAAAGCCTGTGGTGCTCTCCTCCCTCTCCTCGGTCTCCTCGGGATACTCCTCTGCTTTGGCCGAATGGGAGGAGCGTGAGGACGATGAGCTGGATCTGGATCTCTCACGTACCCGTCGGTGTTTCCTGTTTCAGTGACAGAAAACAGAGGTGAGGGGCACACTGACAGGGTTAACAACTCAGCTGTCACTTGTTTGCTGCTGAACTACTTCTTTAGTCACTCCCCATCCCCAACGCTCTCCTTTTCCTACTAGGAAGAGCCATAGCAAGAGCTTGGGATCAGCTGCAACACACAGATCAAACGCAAGTCCTGAGTCTTCTCTTATTGCTCCTTTCTTTCTCAGGTGCTGACACCACAGCCTATGAGGTAAGGACCCATCTGGAGAGCGTGGAAAACAAGGCTAACAGAAAAGGATCAGATTGAAATGACTCTGCTTCCACGTTAACATGGCTGTTCTCTACAACCCAGCAGGAACAAGGAAAAGGGACTCACCCATTCTGACAGGAGGAGCCTTCTCATTTACCTTTAACAGTTACTTAGTGTCTCACATAGACATAATGGGATCAAGAAGACACGGAGAGGAATAATTCACATCCCTGGAGGAGCTTTATGTCAAAAAGGCTACAGGCACGCGGTGTCGTCTCCAACCTTAAGAGCAGAGCTAGGCAAGGCAGAAGGGAATGGCTACGAGGTTTCCTACATACTTTTTTTTTGAGCCTTTGTGACTTTTCTCCGTTTTCTCAGCTGATCTTTCCCTTGAGTGACTTGAGTCTCTCGAGTCCACAGATTCGCGGGATTTATCGCGTTTAAGGTCTCTTTCCTTATGTTTTTTACGACGTTCAATATCAAGGCGCAGGTCGACAGGGTCGTCCTTATATTTCCCTTCAGTCTACAAATGCAGGGAAGAGGGGGGAAAAAAGAGTTGAACACAATGGCTTTCAGTGCACTAATCCAGCACCATTACTTTGCTACTGACTGCACAGACTTGTGGGGAGTTTCTCTGATGCTAATCTCTAATCCACTTTAAGGTGGACAACAACACTATTCAAATACATTTGGATTTGTGAGAATCCAACTTTTCTCCTGGTTTTTAAGGTCCCTGCTTTTGAGCTCTTATTCTCCCTCTTTTAAACAGCATTAGAATAAACAGCCTGGGACTAGGGGAGGGAGTAGCACAGAAGCTGACACTGATCGTACACCACAGCCAGTGAGAGATGAGAACAGCTTGGAAACCCAATCCAGCTGATTATGTATCAGAACTACAGCGTGTCAAAAATGTTTTCACAGCCTGTGGATGTGTTGCTGAACAGCAGCATGCTCACTACCCTGCTGACAGGCATCATCCAGCAGGGTGGAAGGAATTTGAATCACCAGGTCTGGAAACTGAACTTAAGGAGAAGCCAAAAGCTGTGTGCTGCCTGGAGATAGCCAGAACAGTGATTGCTGATCAAAGAGGTTATGAGATTGAGGCCACTGAAATGCAGCAACCAAGTGCATCTGGGACAGTGCCAACATCCCACTGACACTGAGGCTTTGTGGCTCTGCCCAGGTTTACTTTGGCAGAAGTGCCAGCAGCACCTTTGCCCCGTGGCACCGTGAGCAGGAGCATGCACTGCTCCGACAGTCCAACAGGCCCTGCTGGGTCACAGAGCAAGGACTGACCAGCTGCATGAAAATGCACTTCACAAGTAGCTTTTTGTAATGGTTTTGTTTTTACATAGTTAATTAAAACCAACAAAATTAACCTGGCAATGCTTGCTTTGAGTTCTGTTTCAACTGCTGCTTCCATAAGCTTCTGTGGCAGATGAGCAGCCGTGTTACCTGCGTGGACTCTTAAAAGCAGAGGTACCTGGATGAGGTTCTGCTTGACTGCAAGTACAGGAGCAGCACAGTGACAGTGGCTGTGGTTCTGACAGACATTTAACCAAGCAGCAGGATGGCTGTGGGGAGCCTACACACGACGCTGCTGGCAACAACATGCAGCCTCCAGGGCTGCGCTACCTCGGGACACGACACTGATCTTGGGAACTGTATGGACTTGATATGCAACACACATCATATTAATCGTCTTCAATTAAATACAAAAGGATTAGTAATTCTCTAGCTATGAAATGGTTTTTACTTACATGAGTTTCTAACCACTTTTTTTGTTTAAATAAATATGTCAAATAACGCAGGAGTGAGAGCAGGCGTTTTGTTTTGGTATTTGCTCTTCTACTTCCCCCAGGCAAAGAGCTTTAATTTCTACTCTGAGAATAAAACTGCTCCCAACACGATGGATGACAGATAAAGTGACCAAATCAGCAGCAGCTCCCTTATGAGGTACAGCAAACACCTATTTGGGTTTTGTGAGGGCACGTCTGGTTTCACGGAAGGCTGGCGAGCTGTTTGGAAACCACGTTTATAACACACTCTGCCAAGCTGACGCTCAAGAGTTCAGGCCCATCAAATCCATCTCACCATCGTCCATGTCAAGCCACAAGTGTGTTTGGGGAAAAAATTGAAAACAAATATGAAACAAGTAAGGTTTCAGCAGGACTGGTTTGAAAAAAAGAAAAGATCTCTTCAAAATGTTCAATGTAAATATGAAGGTGAATAAACAAAGGTTCAAATCCCCAAAGCATTTTAGGTTAAGCCACTTTTATGATTGTTTAACAGCGAGTTGCAATGGCTCAACACTCATCTAACTCAGAAAAGCTAACACACCAACCTCCAAAATGGTCTGGATCTACTCCAAACCGAGTGCTGAATGTTAAAAGTAACAGTAAAGTCAACAGAAATGGCACAGTTACGTTGTTAAGGACAACATTCATCATCTGCTTTAATAGTGTATTTGGTTTAGATAAGTATTTTACTTCCTCTCTCTTTGACATGCATGTCTCTTTGGAAAACATGGTTGGAAATATTTGCATGTATACAATTGAGTTAATAATACTTACAAGCAGAAAAATATCACAAAAAGTCTCTTCTCTCATCATGGGCACTTGTTCCAAAAATCCTCTCTTTTTTCTCTCAAGCTCACCTCAATTGATTTGGGGTCATTTACCATAGTCTAAACCACTTCACAAAGGTTGTTGATACACTTTTAATAAAAATTAACCCTTTGTAGTTCATTTTTAGAATTATGCCCATCCTTAAAAGAAAAACACAAACTTAAGTAGAGAGTAATTTAAACAAAAGCATCACTGTTTAAGTTCATGCCCAATGCACTCATTTTGTTGAATTAAAACTGAGCAGAGTTAACAGTTCACCTTGAAGCCAGGATCTCTGGAGCTTTTCGTTTCCTCTTGAGAGAATCCATGTTTTCTAAAAGTACTGGGAGATATATCTATCCTCCTACAAGTAAAGTAAGGACACAGATGTCATCTTACTCATAAGAAGATGATGAAGTTTTTAGATCAGAAGTCATTTCAAGCAGATCAATGTTTCCAAAGGTACTTAAAAATCTCTGTATTCTTCCTTTGGGTTTTTAAATGAAGCTAATTACATACTTGAATTATTCCAGAGTTTAAGAGAAGGAGACCTGAAACACCCCTGAAATGTTAAAGCAGCATCTAAGGGCACCAACCTGTGGATTTCAGGGCTCTTTTTGTTTTTAGCTGCATCTTGTTCCATTCCTTTCTTTAGATATTTGGTAAAGCGTTCATTCAGTGTCATTCCTGAAGACCCAAAGTGATGCTCTGTTGGGGGTTGGAGTAGAGACAAAGAGACAAAGCACATCAGTCCTTCAGCTTGGCTAAACTCAGCTGCAGAGCACGTGAAGCACACGGGTGATCAGCTCTAACACACTCCTGACAAATCTCCACATTGAAATAAACAATGTATTGAAGCTGAGTCCCAAATTCACTAGAACACATGATTTCTAAGGCACAGGCTCACTGAATACTGCTCAAGTAACAACCAGACTGTCTCTCCTGCCTTTCCAGAAGTTATTCATGGAAATAAAGACAACTTCTGATCAGGCTGCTGTTCTCATCTATGACATCTCTCCTGGAAAACAACTAGAGTGAACAAACTCCACTTCTCTGGGCAAAGCAGGAGCAAACCTTCAACTGAGGACACGTGGAGTTTTGACCTACCTCTTACATGATGGACTATGGTCACTATATGTTGAGCAAACAGTTCAGAAGGGCTCCTCTGAGACTGAGCAGACTGAATATGATGGAAAATGGAGCGAAACTCTTGCTCCTTTTTGTTGCTGTGCACCAGGTCACGACACAGTTTGCGTTCCTGAGCCAATATGCCACTTGGACTAGAAAAAGAACAGATCACATGAAATAGAAGAACAGGGTAAAGGGAAGCAGTTAAAGATGATTCATGTTTCAGAAGTTGGAAGCTGACTGCTTTTTTAATGCACTATGGTGAAGGCACCTAAGAACAGTCCATAGCACGAGCAAGACAGTTGTTCAAATAGCTCCAAACACACTGATCTAGGTTACTGTCACGATTCAGGTCACTTGTCGTGCTGTATTTGGAGGGCTGTGTGGGTATTAAACCCTGACACACTGTGAAACACAAGCCCATTCTTACACAACTAGCTGGCTGTGATCTTCTGCTGCCATTCCTAAATGCTAGCTCAGCCTCTAACACGTCTCACTGAGCCTATTAACCCTTACTGGATATTGCTATACAAATGTATTATAAGACAGTAAAAAACTATTCCAGAAGAGCCCTTGAAGCAATGCTGAAGTGGCTTTCAGGATTTCCTGGAGTTTCAGTACTGCTATGTTGAGAATGAGATTAGTTAAACACTCTCCAGAGAACTGAATGTCATTGATGTGGTGCTTTAAGCTTCCAGCAGCAAACTGAGTCAGAGCCAGTACAGTGTGGAACCTGATGCAGGAGCATTTACATTCTGAACTCATCTGACATGTAGCTGTACAAAAGCTCAGATAAAGCTGTTTAACCTTCACGTTACACTTTCACCATCTGGTAACCCCTCTGACCTCCCCCCACAAAAGCAAAAGGGTCACAGAAGTACCATAATGACAGAAAACTAACAATCTCTGTCTCCAAAAAATGCAAGTTGTGATGCAATATTATTTAGCCTCCCTCACCCTTGGCAAACACATGAAGATCTCAGGAAGAGAAAAAGGCAAAATAATCACTATTTAGGCTTCTCAAACACCAGCAAATCCTTACCGTGCAAGATCTTCGTCAAAGGAATCCATTCGAATATTGACCTGGGCCTCTCGAGTAATGGAAAAGGAGGATTTGCCAGGAGTCAGCCCCTCTACTTTGGTGCCAGGTTTCTCCTTTACCTCAGAAGCCTTCCTTGGTGGAGGGGAAGAACTTTTTTCCTGGCTCGATTTGTAAGTGGTCACTCTGAAATTCTTTTCAGGAACAAAGCCCCTGTGACCTGGTTCAGCTCTCTTGGATGCTGGTCTCTCTTCTTTTTTTGATCTTTCAGAATAGCTTTCATCCTCCATTTCCTCAGATTTCCTTTGTTTCTCTTTCCCAGGTGGCAAGAACACCACCCCTTCCCACTTTCCTGACCGATCCTCCTCTTGAGTTTTACTTGAAGCCGCGACAACTTTCGACATAAACTTGGGCTCATCATCAAACTCCGAATCTTTTCGACCTTTTGCTTTATCTTTCTTTTCCTGCTCCTCACTTTCCTCTTTGCCATAATGACCTTCCTTGTGGAACTCCGGGACCTTGAGCTTGTCAAAGTCATCCCGGAACTTGTAGCGCTTGGGTGACTGGCTGCCGCGATATCCCTTCTCGGAGTCGGCTTTGCCTGGGTAGGACTCAGCTTTTGCTTTTCCATCTGTTGCTCCCATCTCAGAGAAACTCCCTTTCTCTTTTGTTTTTTCTTTGTCAGCATTTGTTACTTTCTGTTCTTTGTCTTTCCCGTTCTCGCTCTTCTGCTCTTCCAGATACCTGTTCGTGAAACAGACACCACAGGAGTTCTCTCATTGAGTAAATCACAGGTGGATGGTTCAGTTGAAAACAGTCAAATTCTAGAGAACACCAAGCTGTGCATGTACAGAAAAGCTGGCTCTAGGCCCTGAAGTAGTTAAAATGGAAAGCAGAAAACTCAGCCTGGATTTAAACTTTTAGAACTTGATAAAACTCAGCAAATGTAGAAGGAAATGGATGTGCAGAACTGATGAAATGAGGCTTAAGAACAAATAAAACCAACCAGCTTACCCACAGATTCATTTGAAGGAAAATAGTAACATCTTACCCAATTGGTTTATTTCCTTACAAACCTGCTGCAGGAGAACAACACATCAAAACTTTCAAACTGGGCTGTTCTGCTTTAAACAACACACTGGAAATAAAAGCCTCAAAAGCTACTTCAAATTTTGGATGCAAGTTTCATAGGTAAGCTAAATATTTCATGACAGACTGTAAATACAAATAAAAGCAAAAAGGTTAACAGGAGAATACTTCTTTTGCTGGGAGAAGACAAAACACTTGTAGAGAGAACAACAGTTTAGCCAGTTTAAAGCATCAGAGATATGTTTTCAAGCAGTCTAAGTAAAACCCTAGAGCTCTGAGGAACCAGCAGTAAAGCCCAAGGACATTCCTCACTTCTGGGCTTGGCAAAGTCCAAACAAGAGTTGTAGCTTTGTTTTCCCCTCCTTTTTGAATTTCAGACATCTTTGATACAGAATCAGTTCAAAGTGATTTTAAAAGATTTAAAAGCACTTGTGAATGCCACTCTTATCTTTTCAAACAGTCACCCCCAGGCACAAATCTGCAGTGGACTAACCAAGCAAACAGCAACATGGACAATGCCTTCTGTAATGGAAGGATGTTGTCATTTTAGGGATCATCTCGGTGCTTTGCTTCCTCATACTACCCACACACAAGAGGCCCAAGCACCACAACTGCACTTGCCTTAGGCTGCTTGCAATAGGACATGCAGTTTTACCTACATTTTGTTATAGTACCTAATGCAATACCAAAACCAAGGAGTCTGTAACTGGAAGTAGATAGTTTAGCAATGCCAGCTTCCAGTCTGTGTGGTCAGGTCACTGGGAAAACCCCACTGGGCACGTTTTCAAGTGCACCCAAGGTACAAACATGTCTGAAGGGAAACCACACAATCTTCAGGAATTATCCAGAAAACTCCAGCTTCCTACAACACAGGGCTAGGCCTGCATTTGATGCTGTAATTTAAGACAGCACCAGGCCCAAGGAGGTGGCTGCTGGCTCACGTGGCACCCTGCACAGCCAAGGCCCTCACTGCAGCTGGAGCCTGCACAGTGCTCATGGGGGGCACCTACACACACAAGCTAGCTCAGCAAAAAGCTCTGCAGCACAACAGAACACATCACTTGCCTTTTGGAGAAGGCTCCTCCTCCAGGAGCTGTGGTTTCCTCCTTCTGAGATGTACTGTAAATGGATCCAACTGGCGTTGGACTTTTGCACACAGGGCTCTTCCTTGTTGGGCTCAAACCTGCCGAGCCATGCTCAAAGGGACTCTGGTGAGAGCCTGCCTGGAAGGAGGTGCTGCTGCTCTGTAAAGCAGAGCTCATCTGTGATGAGGTGGACAGTGGAGGGCTCTTTTGCAAGGGGCTGGGCCGAGGAGAACGCCGCCTGACCACGACTGACTGCAGAGGGCTTTTTAAGGCAGGACTGCATTCCCTCGGGCTGAGCTCAGACACAGAAGCTCTTGAGGCTGAACTTGTACCATAGGTGCTCATCTCCTGCCACGGTTTCGATCCCTCAGATGCTTTGGCATCTTGAGCCACTGCTCCTGAAAATGGCTGCTCCTTAGACTCATCCCCTTGGTTATCTCCTGCAGCTTGGGATGCTCGGGTATCTTTGGAAGATGACTTTTTCTCCTTCCCAGATTTACGCTTGGAAGACTCCACTCGGCTGTGATTGGAGGAAGAGCGGGAAGAGGAAGATCTCCTCGAGCGATCCGAAGAGGACTTGTCAGAATTCCTAGAGTGACTCCTAGACCTTGGGGACGGAGATCTCCTCTTGGGTGAGCGGGAGCGTGACCTCCCTCTCCGAGGGCTGTAGGCTTGGCGATAGTTTTGCCAGTTGGACCTGTAATTGCCGTATCCTCCTCGGTTATACTGGCCCCAGGGATAAAACCCTCGATTCCGGCCTCGGAAATAATATGGTCTCCTGTATCCTCTGTTATGGCCTCTGAAATCCCGGTTCTGATACACTCTGGGGTGGTTCCTTTCTCTGTTATGAGATGGAGAATAGGATCTCGAGCGAGACCTAGAACTGGTACAAGGAAAAAAAACCCACAATGACACAAGATGTTTGATTCCTCTGTCACAACTTATTTGAAGCCTTCTGAAAAAAGGAGAGATTTGAAGAATTCATTTCTAAGCTGTTCAAAGGAAATGCTTTGGTCTGTCCTCACCCACTCTGCCCTCAATAAACTGCAGTGGAAATAACTTAGTACCTGTGATACTGCCAAACATATTTGGCTGCAGGGTCACTGCAGAGCCCATGGTAAGTGAGTACATGTGGCTCTTCATTTTTCTAGGATGAATGTTGCTGCTATCCAGCTTCAGAAAAAGTAACAGATTTCAAGCTTCCAACCCTTTTTACCTCAAGGTCAAGGTCATACCTCATCTTAGATCTCCTCCACAAAGCACCATTCCTTGATGCCTCTCATGCTACCGTTACTGGAACGGAGCAAAAATCTTCCTCTTGTGGCCCAAGCTCTCACATGCATTTGAAATTCTGATTAGCAAGATGAAATCCCACTGCTTTGCCAGATCAGTTCAACAAACTGCTATGCCTCAACATGAGAAGAGCAGTACTGGAGGGAGCAGCACCCTGCTCTCAGGTTTTAAGTTCCCCAAGGTGCACCTTCGGTCATAGCTCAAAAGCTGGAGCTTCAAGCAAGTGGGAGAGCAGAAGGCCTTCATCCCCAGCCTGACACCACGAGATGGCACTGTTAGTGTCCCCCTGCTCGCCTCCACACTTTCATGAAGAACAGAACTGAATCCAAAGACAAGCACAAAGCCTGTAGGAACACAGATTGAAGTGGTAAAACTTTAAGGGCTAACTGTTCCAAGTCTCTCCCGTGAAATTTTCAGAGCTGCAGTTGTGTAACTGCTTTAGAGCTCCACTGCAGCTCAGGATTAAATGCCAGCTTTACAGAAAGTACTCCACAGCTGTTGGAAAAAAAACAAACATGCCAAAAGTCTGGGATTTTAGCAAATTTCCATTAGTAAAACTGAGAAAGAAAGTTTCAATAGAGAAGAGATTTTTCCAAACAGAATGTCAGTAAATAATATTCATTTAAACCATTCCCACAGTCCCTTCTGATAGAAGAGGGCTTTGGCTCCAAAACACTCATTGGGCAAACTCCAACACACACACACACACACACACTTTCTACAGACAGGCAACAAACAATTCATTGCTGCCCTCTCTCCTCCCACACTCCAACTACCTCGGGGAAAGGGGATCCAGCACTGCTGATACAATTCCTACAAAGCAGCACACATACAATGACTACAGTATCAGTCATTGCTAGCAAGCACTTTAATTTTAACATATGTTTCATGCTTTGCTTCAAACAACTAAAAATATGCAAGCAACTTAGCCAAGACAGCTTCTCATTCAAACAACAAGAAGGAAAAGCACCAGTAAGGGACCTGTTACACACCACTTGCAAACTCCGTTCTATCGTTTGAGAAGGGAAGGTTTCACTTCAAAAGCTGCAGAGAATATTTTCAAGAAATCTCTTTTAGAAAAAGAAACATTCTGCAAATAAACACCACAAGCAGTAAATCCCCTCACTCTGCCAGCCCCTGTATCTGCTCAGCTGGACATGTGGCTCCAGTTAAAGCACTCACCATTCCATAACAGGTAGAAGGAAAAATAAAGGCACAAAGAAAGCAAGAATTACAAAGTTATAAGTCAGACTCCAACATGGCAATACAGCTTAGAGCAAGCAGAAAACCTACCAGATGAAGAGTAAAACAATGTGGTGTATGCTGAAGCACACAATAATGGACGATTCTGCCAAGATGCCTCGAGACCTACCTCAGCGAATATCCTACCGCCATACAAGATGATGTGTCTGTACTAACCCCCTCCATTTTGCCTCTTTCTTTTAAGAAAGGAGTTATTTACAAAGCACAAGTAGATTCAGCAGCAGCACAGAGGAAACTATCATGTTTGCACAGGGTGCCTTTGTTTTCAACTGTCACAGTTCCTTCATAGCCAGGCAGATATTCCCAAATGACCACGTATCGTCCAGCATTCCAGCTTCCTCTGCAAAGCACTTGGTCTGACTCAAGTCTCCGCCTCTAATTTAGTTGTGTCATGTCCTCCTCTCTCTCTCTGTCTCTCTCTCCCTCCAACTATACATTTATTAGAGCCTCTGCATTTTAAAAGTCTCTTTAATTGTTAACACTTGCATGTGTTTACAGCCTAACGGTTTTCAGAATGTGTTATTAATTTCAGTGACAAAGCAGCTGAATGTGATTACACCCAGTCCAACTGGAATGCCTTTGCCAGATACAAAATGCTTAGCCAAAAGGAAAGGAAAAAACAGATATCCTGATGGCCAGGAAAGACAGGAGCCTTTAACTGGCCTGATCAGAAGCAACTCAGGGAGCTAAGATCAACTATAATGCACACGAGTGATTTCTCAACATTAACTGCAGTGAAATGAACTTTATCCATCCACACTGATCATTTCTGTTAACTGACTCCCGGATGCTGAAGGGAAGGGCAGGAGTCTTCTCTAAGGGCCCAGTCTAAGGGCTGCAGCAACCCTGCTGTGGACTGTATCCCATGGTAGTGAGCCATGCTAACAAAAGCACTTCCTGATTTAACTGTACATTAGAGTACCTGTCAGTATATTAATATATTGGGGAAAAAAAGACCTGCACAGAAAGTAAAATTATTGTTCACCAAAAACATGCTACAGAGACCAGATTAAGGGCTCAAAAGAAGTATTTTGACAATGTTGACAGTCACAATTTCTTCTCCTCAGTGAAAACACTTCAAAGCAGTAAAGGCTGTCAGGAAACAGCGTAAGACACAGCACCCTATCTGCCCTCACATCTAATCAAAGTCTCTCCCTGGAAAGGAATTAAGTGACAAACCATATGGACAGAGGGGAAAAACACAGTTCCACCCTTTGGCTTCAGAGCTGCTCCCACTTACCTAAGTCTCCTTTTTCTTGAGCGTGAGACAGAACGAGAACGGGAGCGCGATTTGGAGAAGGAGCGGGAGCGGGAGCGGGAGCCAGACCTCGAGCGGGAAGAACGGGATCCAGACTTGGATTTGTTAGTTTTAGACATCTCTGCAAGCACCTGCCAGCTGTACCTGAAGGGGAAGAGGGAAAGCAAAGTCTTTGTAAAATGAAGTGGCAACTCTGTGAGAACAGGTAACATCTGGCAGCCTGAGAAGTCTGGTGAGACTGGAAATAGGAGCGTTTGAAGTGGCTGGTCAATAGCAGATGAATGGTGTTGGGCTCCAAACAGCAGGGAAAAGAATGCATGAAAGGACCATTTATCAACATTTCCTTTCAATTTACTAGATACATTTGTTGAAACAGCAGCATTTCCTGATTTGCTGGCCAAAACAATAAAAGTTTAGCACAGTAAACCAAAACGTGGAAGAGATGCAGAGGAAACAAACGGTAATGCTAACAGAAGATACAGGAAGATGATGTAAGCTGCCTCTCAGAATCACAGAGCTGCTCTAAACAGCAGTCCTGAGGGACTTCTGACACACTAAGATCAGGAAAAAAAGCTACATTTTGCAAGGGGATTACATATATAACCCTTAAACTGTATAACTGAAGGATAGCTCTTTAGCAAATGACAACCCTGTAGTTCAAGAATGAACTGCACTTCCACACACTATCACCTGTAGGTTATCTTTATTTACACTGGATTTCACACTGCTTGACATATTTTAATAGACTGGTATCATTAAAACAGCTTCCCCACAGGTTTTCTCTTGCATAGCCTCTGAAACAAATCTTTTTACAAGAAAATGCCCATGGGTAGACTGACTGACCATGGTGGTAACTCTCTGTAAGTCCTGAGCAGGCCCCAAAACAGATCTTAAAAGTACCACTTGTTTTGAGCTGTAGAATAGTCTTTGTATTTTACTTTGATCCAGAGAACTCACTAGTCAAACATGAGTTTGGTATGTGCAATGTGTGCCAAAAGCTCTCTTGCCTTAGAAGGTTTTTTTATCTTTGTCAATATTTTAAAGTTGATTCATTCCTATCATGTGAGGTAACTCCTACTAGAATAGAAACCGAGTTGCTATGCTCTATCAGTACTCAAAAGGTTAAACAAACTTAATATTGGAGTCATTCCAGCTCTCCTGTGTTAACACTGCAGTTGTAAACTTATTGCAATATACACTCAGTTGTTTTAACGACTGACCCAGATCAGCTGGTAAGCAAAAAACCACCCTGCTCTGAAAGAATCTGTTCTTATAACACATCCTAAGGATTACTTTGACTTCAAAGAGAGAGATGCCTGTCAGTGAAGCCAAGGCAAGGTGTGAAAGCAGCAGTGGCTGCTCATTTACCTTACCAAGAACACAGCGTGCACACAGCCCCACAGAGCTCACAGGGGGACGCTGCTTTTTGAAACTGGAAGGTAAAAGGTGTCTGGTCCTGAGTGGGGACTACAATAGAAGCATTTACACAGTGCTAGGGAGACTTGTCATCAACAACCTGCTCTGCCAGAGGTCACTTTTCCTTCCTGCTACAGAACTGCCTTCCCACCACCCCGACACGGGCTCTGTCCCTACCTTGAAAGGGACCCACGTGATCCCTGCTGCCTGACCCAGGTCTCCTCTCCCAGCAGAGACGAGCGTGACTGGACACATCTGCAGGAGATGTGCTCCTGGAAACACTGCCAGGAATTTGCAAAACTGTTCTTTTTTTGCTTTGCCTTTTCAGAAGACCCAGTTACATGCTGTCCAGTAGAATTTCCCAAGTAGCATAGTCCCACGTCCAAAAACAATCAGCACTGATCCTGAGCGAGCCGAGTTTGAAGGGTCTGGTAAGGTATTACTCTAGTGGAAAACAGAACCTTCACAGTCTGTTTACTCTACAACTATCCTCTGTAACACATCTCATAATTCAAGACACATAAAGGCTGAAGAAATCATCTGTTATTCTAAATTAGTTTGCTCAATTCACTCATCCCACAGTTCTGCAGACTGCAAGCCAGAGCTGAAATCACTAAAGCTGGTCACTGAAGGAAACAGTCAACCTGTTCAGTCTGCTGAAAGCACATTGCTACTGCAAATTATTAAGCATCATCATTTTGGATTCTTGTAAGAAACATTTGCATTTCTGCAGACAACCAACTTAAAGATGTAAAGTTCAGTCTTGTCTAAAAATGAACAGCAGCCAAAGCTCCACTGAACAGTGAGACAAACATCTCTTATTGGAACAAACCAGTTTGAATCCTTCTTCCATAGTTAATGGAAAATAAAGGCAGAAGGTTTGCTTGAGCTCTGAAAGTCTTTGACAACACTCAGGAATTTGATTTCTCACAGGAGAACACTGCCACGTTATTTATTTCCCCTTCTTGGCATCAAAGATTTCCTACTCTAACCCAAAAAGTCTTCTAACCTGTTTCTGGTAAGGAAAGCAGGCAACATGAGCTGAGCAGCTCTGCACGTAGGTTTAATAATATTTATACAGGTTACTTCATTCTGGAAGTTCCTGAGCTGCTTTAAGATAATGTTTTGGGCATTTTTTTTTGCCATACTACAAACGGTGCCATAAGGCAGCTCACAGAGTAGATGAATTCTGGTCAAGACCTGCAAGACTTTTGTCTTTACAAAGCTGTACAAAGGAAAAGTAATAAAAGCCTGGTTTCTAAGGATCTGATCCAAACAGGTCCCATACTGTGAATGCAGGCATCTCCTCCACCAAGTGAAGACAAAGGCCAAAGTCAATTCCCTTTGATGTTTACAGCAACCTTTGTGGATGGTTTTCTGCAGAGATTCACTTGTACTTCTTAAACAACTGGAACAAAAATTACCACAGATGTCTCTAAGGATATTGCTATTGATGCACAATTTGACTAATTGCTACCTTAGTAACAAAGTCCATGGAGGAAGTTTCCATCCTGCCAATGCAATGAATTGTTCACCTACATACTAAACTTAATCCATCTGATGACAGAGGTTACAAGTGTTCTGTTTTACAAGGATATTTTTAATCCAGATGAATTCTCTGACCCCATATATGAGTCCTACTGCCAAATACAGGAGCAGGTTGAGATGAAGAACCTACAGCCTGGAGGCATCTCACTCTCAAAACGCTTCCTAAAAACTGGAGGCTATTTCAAGATGCAAAGTTTGCCTTTTCCATTTCTAAATCTTCACAGCAATCCATCAGACTACTCAAAGGGTTGAAAACAATGGAAGAGCAAACGCTCCTCCTAAGCCCCCACAAAGAACTTTGGCCGGAAGACAGACTTTGGCATAAAACACTGACAGGAAAGTTAATGTTCTACTTGTTTCAAGTCTACCGACAAAATGAAACAGAATAGCTCAACTCTGCTCCACAGCACTGAAAAAATAAGTCACTCTCAAGACTCTCTTCCTGCTCTGCGCTTCCACCAGCTACCACAGATTCAGAGTGCAACTGTTCAGCATAGCCAAGAACATTTCAATCAGCACCCTTAAAACAGTGCAACACTTCAGCAAAAGAACAAATGGTGTGGGGGTAGAACATGGGGGTTTCATAATTTGGATCATTATGACATTTAATCATTTGACTAATTAAGGTATATGGGACATAAAACTCCTTTTCTCCCAAAAGTCACCACAATGGTGTAAATCCAAAAATCACTCAAATAGCATTACAAAAAATAGGAGGAACTGCTTCTTCCAGGACTTCCAAGATTACTTCATAAAGTTGTTCTGGTTTACCCTTCTATTTACCAGCTATTTGGAAAGACAAGCAAAAGCATTCCAAGATATAAGAGCCTTTTCTTCAAAATCTGTTTAAATATAAATTACACTCAGTCCTTTCTGTGCAGCAGCATTGGCAACAATAAAGAAAAGGATTTAACTGACACAGTTGAACTTGTAGTATGCCCAGGACAGAGGGGATACAAGAAAGTATATTCCAAATCCCAAGCCAGGCAGTTTTACCCCTTTTGAAGAGCTTCTTTCCAGTTGTATGCCTACCTGCTTGAGCAGGTTCACACCTTACACCTTTGAACAGTCAGGTTTCACCGTCTCAGCTTTGTCAATTATGAAATCAGGAAGCAAACCTGAAATGAGAAGAAAACGCACTGAAGCACCTTTGTGTGGATGTTGTACTTCCTGCTGCCAACAATCACCAGGAGCCTGGCTTAGTGAAGCTGTCACCCAGTACATCGTTATCTTCAATACTTCAACAGAATCCAAACATTGCAGAAGTTCATCACCCACTTTACCATGAATTCTTTAACATACTTTTATGAGGAATACAGATTTTAAAGCTTTCAAAACTTGAAGTCTACTTACTCCTTCCTTCCTCCACCTCCTCTGCCCCCATCCCTGTTCGATACATACTAATCGCTGCCATTACATCGGTACAGCCGTATTGAAGCAACTTCTCTCAGCTCATATGTCCAGTCTTGCTGGATTCAGGACTAAGCATTTTCCCATATTGTTAAAGAGAATCCACAAGCCAAGAGAAACAATTGTTTTCCTGACAAAGTCATCCATGGATACATCGTCGTCTTTAAAGGGTGCCACCAGTCCACTGGGAGCTGCTTTGACAGGTCTACAATTACATTTCATTCCTTCCATGAACTGCTGAAGGGGTGCAAGTTTTAAGAGAAGAAAACAACAGTAAACATAACCTCATAAATGACTCTTGTGTTATTAAACCCCTAATCTAACAGCAGGGATGTCATTTATTCCGTGTTCAACCATAAAACAAACTTGTTTATTCATTTCTTCTGGTTACTCCACTGAAAAAAGGCTTCAAGGCTACTAGAAGATTATGCTCTCAAATGGTGCTTCAGTCCTACCCTCACCCATGAGGAAAGGCTGCATTGTAAGGTTTAGTGCTTTCTAAACCATGCTAACCAATCTGAAAAAAGCCAAATAAGGAACACCAGAGATGTTTTCTTTTTACTGTTGCCACGTGTGACCATCTAAATGTCTGTAAAAGAGGGACATCTTGCCTTTTGCCTTACAGAGACCTTTGACTTTCAGCCTTTTGCAGTGGTTGCTACAAAAAATATGGCCATAGCTTTTTTGTTATTGATAAAACATTTGGGATTCGTTTGGGTTTTTCCACATATTTCCCAAACACCAATATTAATCCAAACATTTGGTACAATCCACTGCACACAGATGTCATCCAGATCAAAAGCTGGCTGAATTATCTTTTGGAGAAGAACACTGTTTTCATATTTAAAGCACTACTACTACAGGGAAAAAAAATGAAGCAAGACAACATACAACAAGCAAGAACAGCTAACCTTTCTTCCAGATATGGAAAGTAGGAAACGTGCTCAACGCTCTCTGCTGAAGCAGAAACCATAGTCCAGGAGTTTCTTATTCCAGAACACTGTAAAGAACATTTCTATATGCCAAGACATGGGTCAAATGAAGAACGTTTCTAGTTTTCACAGTGTCTTTTGCCAGGAATTTGTTTCCTATTTCCAACTGGCCTGTGTTACTTTAATGACTGTCTCTTTCCATCTTCCACTCCTCTTTTTTTTTCCTGAAGTCTTTTCAAGCAGTACTCATCAATATTTCAGACCTTTCAGAGACGTTACAGCAGAACAGAACCACCAGGGCCCTGTACAGAAAAGCCATCTAACAAAAGGTTACAGCTGAAATCACTCCATCTCAAACGTGGCATCGAGGATTGCTATACCATGTAGCACCACAATTTGCCAGCTTGGGGAGAAAAACACAGCAGGTAGGTCCCCACCAAAAGCTGAAGTTTATTTGTCTTCATATCTGTCTGTAATACACTGAGCATAAATAGGAAAAACATTTGCAAACAGGTGAAATGACTTAGGTACATACCTTAGCAGTGTGCACAGTGCTGTAAACTCCTTACAGTAGTTTCAGACTATTTCACAGTGTTTACAAAACATTAACTTGCAAATATGATGTATTTTGTAAATGTGTATGTAATTGAGGTAGGCAAACAAAAATTTACTTGTTCCTGTCTGGCCAGCACTGAATGAAACTGTTAGGGTTTATTTTGCTGTAAGGCCCAAAGCAAACAAGATAGCACCTCATTAGAGAAAACATTTCTGCCTGAGCGTCTTGTCATCCGTTCAGCACTCACTAACACAAACGTTCAGTTGGGAGAAACAGCTGAACTTTATTTGCTCACAACAGCTTCATTATCAGGGAACAAAGGGGAAAAAAAAATCAATTCTCCTTCAGCCAGCTCTCCAGTGCCCAACCCTGTGCTCCAAAACCTAAACAAGACTGGTTAACTCTAAAAACATAATAAGCCTTACAAAGTGTACTTTGCATAAAGCAACAGCAAGCACTACAAAAATACAGTCCCCCCCTCCAAAAGTCACAGATCTACATAGTGAAAAACCAGCTTCATCTGCCATAAAACAACCTTTTTTTAATATATGGATAAGATACCTGAAAGGATTCTATCAGTTTCAACTGTGACAGCCTTTGTCCTGGCCAAGAAACCACCTCTAACATTAAAATCCCAGAAAAATTATCCTGAAGCCTACAACTCCATCTATCAACCTCCTTAACAAGAAATTTTCCTGGACAACATTGCTAAAACCAAAACCAACAAGAAACCCAAATCAAAACAGTGTGTTCTACTTTAACACATGTCAAACACACTGTGTGTGTTGGGGGGGGGGAAATGTTCAGATTATTCTGCCACGGCAGGAGAAGCACTAATTTGTTAACAGCAGTTCCAACTTACTGCTGCTCTATAGGAGTTCAAAATTAAGATCCCTGAAAAGAAGTTGAATATTACACTCAGTTCTGGGTTCAGATAATTCAAAGCAGATTCTATACAATGCTTGGAAGACTATTTACAGGTTGTTCCAAAAAAGGACTGATTCTACAGACTGTAGTGCCAAACAACCCCTTCCTCCCAAATAACCTGACCAGCTATAAGCACATATTGATGACTTCAATTCTGACACTAGCTCTTTGATTTTAAAAATATCTTTGAGCTTAAAAAGTCTTCTGTTGTTATTCAGAGTTTAATGACCAGGAGCTCAAAGAAAACCAATCCAAGCAAAAACTCACTAGAAACCTGGATGGTTTTGTTACAAAAGCCAGGCAGCTGGATTTGCTGTTAAATGGGTAAGAAAAACACCCATACTTCGAAAACAAAAAAAGGAAAACCTATTTCATCAGCTGTTTGCTTCAAAACCTATACAATCTGGGAATAGAGAAGTACAAAATTCAGACCTTCAAAACCAACAGCTTCCTCACAGTGCAGCCCTACTATCTTGAGTAGTTTTATTGATTAGTTTGAGACTTGTCATAACTCCTGGGCTCCGTGAATCGTCCAATCTGTAGTTTCAGAACCCCAAAGAAAAGCAAGAAAGGGTCCAACTTACATAAGAAAACTATTCCCAAGCCAGTTAACCATAACAATTCAAACTTGTGCACAACTCGAGTTATTGTGCTACTCCCCAAGCAGCAATGGAGGAATAAACTGTGACCTCCAGCAAAGTTTTCAACCCTCTTAAGTCTGGAAAGCAGCAGCCTCTGCACACTGGTACTTCCTTCAGTAGAATGACCACCACACACTTACAAAAGAGAGGTAAATGCTTGTCCACAGAAAGCTTGTTTGTATGGAATAAGCTTATTCAAACATTTACATACCTTGGGTAAGTCTCCCATCAATTATGGTTCTGAATATGGCTCTATTAGAAGCGACTGAGCTCTCACCTAAGTAAAAAAGGAAAAATCTAATTGAAACCAATCAAGTAACTGGCAAATCCTCACATTTTACAAGCATGGGAAAGGATTCCCATTTCAGTCATTTGTCCCAGCACCATTTCCCAGTAAAAAAAAAGGCTGCCAGAATAACTTAGTGTAATCAGATGGTGCACACACAGATTCTTCCCTCAGTCTCATCCACAGCCCTATAGGAGCAATTAACTGTAATAATTCACACACACAGACACTTGAAATAACCAGGTACATGACCCCCACAAGATACCATGTGAACAAACTCCCTGTTAAGGCACAATTTAACATCATTAATACAGAACCTAATTCCCTTAACACCCCTCACACCATTACCTCTTGTGCTCTCAGCAGATGAACCTGTGAGGTTACTTGCCGGCTTTCCCCTCTTCCTTGCATTCAACCAAAGTGAGAAGTGAATGCAGGCAGCAGTGGAGAGGACATACACCAGCTGGATGTGCAGGCGACAGCACCCTCACATTACAGCAGAGGCTTTTTTGGGGTTGGTACAGCTACCTTACACTGTAAATCATCACAGGCTAAAAATGGCTGAATGACGAATAAGGAGATGAAATTCTGAGCAGTCCATTTGCACTCGTATTGAAGGAGCAGCAGCTATGAGCAGGGCTTTACAAAGAGGCCTCCTTCTTGTGCAAGTACAAAGTATGTTCATATGTGATAGGGAAAAAGGGACACTGACAGAAAACTCTTCCTTGGGTAGGAAACAACCTTCCCCCTCCCAAGGAGCCAGAGCTCTCCAGTGTCCCACAGCAAGGCTGTGTCATCTCTGGGTGCCATCGTTTTCTTTTAATGGACGTGACAGCTTCCGGTTACCATGGAGTGAAACAGAGCAAACACAATTCTCAGCTGGCATGAAACATAATCCCATGATTTCACTATTCATAGCCCTGACATGATACAGCTAAATTTAGCTGGAAGTCTTTAACTTTCTCAAACCTAACAGAAGTGACTACCACCATCATGTAGCCTCTGCTAATGCTCTGTCTCATTGTGAAGAAGGGAATGTTTTCCTTCATGGTGATTAAGACTCCAGACCTACAAACTCAGCCCGTCAGACAGAAACAAAATAGTACCTACTCATTCCCAGGCACCACTTTGGCATAGCTCCAGCAGGAATAGAGGAGACCAGATGAGCTCTTGGCACTAAACCTAACACCTTCTCCTCATCTTGGGAGCCACTGGAAATGCACAAGCAGTTTCAAGCCATGCTCCCAGGCTTGCCCAGCAGCCAGGGTTTGCTGAACAAGAGTCTACCAGCATAGGAACACGGGTCAGCACAAAGACATAGAATTGTAGGAGTTGGAAGGGACCTTTAGACATCATGTAGTCCAGCCCCCTGCTAAAGCAGGTCCACCTAGATCAGGTCACACAGGAATGTGTCCAGATGGGTTTTGAAGACCTCCTGAGAAGGAGCCTCCTCATCCCCCCAGACAGCCTGGGCCAGGGCTCCCTCACCTCAACAGTTAAATATTTTTCCTTATGTTTAAACAGAACTGTTTGTGTTCCAGTTTCTTTGCATTATCCCTTGTCCTGTTAGTGGATACAACAGAAAAAAAAGTGTTGCCCCAACCTCCTGACACACACCATTTAGATATTTGTCAATATTAATGAGGTCTCCCCCTCAGTCTCCTCCAGGCTGAATAGCCCCAGGTACTGCAGCCTTTCCACAGAAGAAAGTTGCTCCAGTTCCCTGATCATCTCGGTGGCCCTGCACTGGACTCTGCAGCAGTTCCCACTCAGCAGACCAGCACAACCACAGTAGCTGTTCCACAGCCTCACAGGATGACCTTCCACAAGCTCCCCAGGGAGCCAGAGCAGCTTTTGATATCGACACCACCATTCCTCTCTCTTTCAGCCATCTATATGACTAAATATTCAGCAGGAATCCTGTCCTGCAGAGGAACTCTCTGTACCATCGTCAGTTCAGAGGAACCCCTACGGCCCAAAGCCCACGTTACTGTCCTGGCACACACAGCCATTACACACAGCTCAGGATACTGTAAACTTTTCCAGATATGGAAAAAAAAATTGAAGGGCTACATAGCTGCTTAAACAATTAACAAGCTCCGGCACAGCAAACTGTCATTTGGCAAAGACAAACCCAAGTGAGCTAAAAAACCAGAACAAAACCAAAAAACCCCACATACCTGCTCTATTCTTGGAGGGAGCCAGTGACAGAGCTACAAAGGGAACACCATGTTTTACAGTGAAAAGCACCCTCAGGATGAACCAGTCCTGCTCAATTCTTCCTGGGCCTCTCGGTGCAAGATTTCCTTTGCAGCAGAAAAAGTGGGAGCAGGTGAAGAAATAAAGCTGCTGACTTGTATGGAATGTCACTGGTTTTCTGTCTTGGTGGTTTACAAGTCATGTTTTTTTTGTTTTCCAGTAGCACCAACTATGTTAGAAGGTGCTCACCAGCTTTTCCACAGCACACAGCTCTGTAACACCTCACCCCTGTACTCATGGGGCACAGGGATGAGTGTTTGCAGAGTTTACAAAGGTTCCTGTCTTAAATAAGCTGGAGAAACAAACAGATAGCTGAATTATACTGTCATAAGGCTAACAGGCCTATCTGCTGGAGGGCTGCTGCAGGAGACGGGTTTTTAACCAGCAATGGCAGCTTCTAAAAGACTTCAGAGGTAACTCTTAATGTTAAATACAAGGAGAAACTCCTTTGGTGCTGAGGGGAGGGAGCTCTGGCCCAGGCTGCCCAGGGAGGGTGTGGAGGCTCCTTCTCAGGAGGTTTCCAAACCCACTGCACACATTCCTGTGCCCCCTGAGCGAGGAGAACCTGCTTTAGCAAGGGCTGGAGCAGCTCTACAGGGACCTTTCAACCCCCACCAGTCTATGATGTGCCCCTCCCTGTTCCTGCTAAAGCAAGAGCAACTAATTCACAGCAGAGAAGAAGAGAGAGGAAAATATATAGCAGGATCTAAAAAAAAATTCAAACATAATGATAAGATCCCAGGCTCTGAAGGAGACTCCATGTCACACAAACATACACTTCAGACATCTCTCTAACAAGGACTGCCTTGTTTTGTCCTCTTATCTGCTGTTACATCATGTAACTAGTGCCACAATTCACAAAGTCAGCCATTTCCCTGAGCTGAGCACCTGCAAAGTGCTACACAGTCAAACTACTCAGGCAAACTTCTCCAGGAGAAGTCACTGCTGTGTCTAAATACTCCTTTTTCTGTCTCTACAATATCCTCCCCTAAAGGCAATCCTAGAGGCTAAGCTTTAAAATATCTCTTTTTGAAGGCATGGAAATCAGGTTACACAATACAAACCCAGAGAACAGATCTCTTCAGCCACAGCACTTGAGGGCAGTACCCACACAAAAGGCACATTAAAAACACACCTAACATGTCACATTGGTCTTCCCATAAACACTGACAGAACTGCTGCTGGGAAGGAATAGTACCAGAGTCCTCTACAGGGAGAAAGTGGATGGTTTAATTGTCTGTGCTCTTCAGAAAGAGCATCCTGAAAATGTCCATTTGCTGATGTGACCCTGAAGCCTCTTACACACACACTCTGTACTGGCACTGGTACAGAAGCATCAGTTAAAGGCTCTTCTCCTTCCACTCATCAGCTATAAAACAACCTATAATGGTTCCTAAACCAGGTTTTGTGCCATAACATCAGACACTGTATACTGAAAAAAAAAAAACCAAGGACCTCACCTCCCACAAAGTCCCTGAGGAAATGCTGTTGCACACACACACCAGCACTCACTGCACATCTGCAGAATCCACACACACAAACAGAAGTGAACCTGCACCTCCCAAGGCTGATACCCCAAGTACTACTAATCCCAAACTTACTTTGTCACCTTCTGGTACATTAAGGCACATTAATGCACTGAGAAAGCCATTTAGGAGGCAATTACAGGGACAATTATCTCGTTTTATAGAAATCTCAAACACAAAGGTGTCCCCAACTCAGCAAGAGCTACGGAAACAAGGAAATTCAGGGCTCACACGTTCCCCGGTGCCACTGCAAAGCCCATTCCACTACCACATCTTAGGATGTGTCCAACTTCACTTTTAAGCAAGATGCAAAGTGGGTAAAGTGAGTAAACAAATCTGTTCTGCACCAAGATGCTCACGGTGTTGAGCGCAAGTGCCCTGAGACCTGTGAGAGCTACACACTCTCGGGTGTTCAACCCCAGCTCACGGGGTTACGGCCGCAGCCTGGACAAGGTCCCACTCCTGCAAGCTGCAGCTGCCTCAATCCCGCAGGCCCGGCTGCCTCCCCCGCCCATACAGGCACGGCCTGTTCATGTCACAGCGAGCGTGAGGGGACCCCAGACACAGGCCGGCGATAGGAGAAACCCTCCGGGGGACAAGCCGAGGGCCCGAAGCCGGGAAAGAATTTCCGGGCTCGAGGCCTAGTGGCCCGGGTAGGGGACGAGCATCTCTAGGAATGGGCTGGGGCAGGACAGAAGGAATGAGGCTTCGGGCCAGGTCAGGCTGGAGCGGGACAAGGGCATAACGCGGGGCCCGGCATGGGCCGGCCGCGAGGCGGTGACGTGAGGCGAGGCCTGGCCTGGCCCGGCCATGAGGCCCCGCCGAGATGGGCCTCGGTAGCGCCGCAGCCCACTCGGACCCCGGGGGCTGGAGGGTGGCGCGGGGCCGCGTTCGGCACGTGGCGCCGCCGAGCCGGGCGGGGGGGGCAGCGCCAGGCCAAGGCCCAGAGCGAGGAAGGACAACGCACGGCCCGGGTGGGCGGCGAGGCCGCAAAGCGCCCTCGGTAAGAGGGGGGAGGAGGGAAGGGGAAGCGCAGAGCCCGGCGGCGGGGGAACAGGGCCGGGCCGGGCCCCGCCACGCTCGGCCTCCTCGCACTCACCGGCCGCCGCTCCGCCCGCGGCCTCCGCAGCAGCCAGGCGCCTCCACCTCCGCCTCACGCACTTCCGCTTCGCGCCCGCCCGCTGTCCGCCCGCGGGGGCCGCCGGGACGCGCAGTCCAGCCTCCTACCGCGCTCATTGGCTGTGGGCGCCCAGCGGACTACAACTCCCAGCGTGCCCCGCGCAGCGCGGTACATCACTTCCGCTCCCTCCTCTGGCGCCACGGAGAGGGCGAGGCTTCCGGCGGGCGGGGCCGGGCGATGGCGGCGGCCGCGGCCTTGGCGGGGCGGTGGCTGCGGCGCAGCCCGCCCCGGGGTGTGCTCAAGCTCCTCCCACACCGCCCGGCTCCACGGCGCTTCCCCGCGGGCGCGGATAAGCCAGTTGAGGCAGCCTGCGGCCTTGTGCGAGCAGCACCCCCATCCCGCGCAGGCTCTGAGCACGCCGCGGCGCTCGGGATCCCAAAGCCGTGGAGCTGAGGTGCTGAGGGCTGTGGGTCAGTGCTGGGCTGGGCAGGGCGAGGGCAGGGCTGGGACTGCAGCAGCTTCAGGGGCTTTAACAACCCAAATGATTCTGGGAGCCCACTGCCAGGAGGGAGCAGGATGGAAACAGGCCCAAGAGACTCCAGGGACAAGCCCTCCCGGGGCAGCCCAGCCCCGGGGCAGCAGTTCCCACCCCCCAGGCACACAGAGAGGGGAGGGCAGTTGTCCACTTTTATTGTTTCACAAAGGTTGTCCGGATGCATTAACACTGTCACAAGGGCACACGCCACAGGGGGTGGGCACTGACCCCTCCCCGGCCTCCCTGCGAGTGGCAGGCAGCCCCCCCAGCCCTCCTGCCCCGTGTGGGGCTGGGCCAGGCGAGCGTCCCTGATCTCTGGCCGAGCTCTATTTACAGTATTCACATACATTGTACCCAGCAAGTTAAATAACTACATTATGACACCACGGGGTGTGGGGTGGCTCTGGCAGGCTGCTCGGGGTCAGGGCTGTCAGTCTGATAAGGTGCATATTTTAAAAAAAAGAAACAAAACAAAAACAAATGAAATCAGAACAAGAACAAAAAGAGAAACCAGGTGTCCCCAGGGACCCACGGCACGGGGTCCCTGCAGTGGGATGAAGGGGAGCAGCGAGGTTTCCTTTTCTTCTGACAACAGCTACGGTTCTGTGTGGGTGTCCAGAGTGGGCAGTGGCCCCGTGGAGACGTGTGTCAGGGCCTGAGCCCTCACAGCACCTCTGGGAGAAGGGAGAGGGCAGCAGTGAGGCCGGGCAGGAGCGGATTCACCCTGACTCCTCCCCTCCCTGATGTGCCTTCCCCCCTCCATCTCTTACCTGTCACCTGCGGGGGTTTGACCACGGCCTGCTTGAGGAAGGGCTCCTTGTCACCGAAGGGGATGATGCTGCCGGGGCTGCTGCCGTGGTGGGAGAGCTCCAGCAGCTCCTGTGACCCCTTAGTGCCCGAGAAGCCGTTCTCGTGCTTGCCAGGCTGCACCCCATTCACCAGCGATGCTGGGGCTGCCACCTCCTTGGCCAGGGAGCTGTGGGGAGGGAGGGATGGGGTCAGCCAGGGCCCTGATGCTCCCTGCCCTGCCCTTCAGCTTCCCCTGTGCTCACCTTGGCTGCAGCCCCTCACCCACCAGGCTCTTCAGCCCCGCTGGAGTCCCCGTGCTCGGCGTCTCCATCTCAGGGAGTTCCTCCTTCTTGGGCATTGGCACCGTGTGCTTCTCTTGGCCTGGGGCTGTGGGCAGAGCTCCCACTGAGCTGTGGGCTCAGCCCTGGCCCTGGGCAGGGCTGGGGGGCAGCAGGATGGAGGCCTGGCTCCACAGACCCCAGGTGCAGCAGGCTGAGGAAAGGGGTGGTGTACCTGCGACATCTTCCTGCTCAACTGCTTTCCCATTCACCACCTTCTTGTCCTCCTTCTTCTGCATGCAGAGGAAAGCCATGAGGGGTGGTGGTGGCTCCAAGAAGGTGCAGAGTCTAACTCTGCAGAGTTTTCCATGTCCCCAGGCACCTCAGGACAGGGGACAGACACCCACCTTGGCATCTGCTGCGTCCGACTTGCGTGTCCTCTTCATGATCTCCTCCAGGCGCTGCGGGGCACAGAGGGGCTCGTGCACAGCCCTCACCAGCAGGCCCTGCCCCAGGCACTGGGCAGGACCCCTCTCAGGGGTAACCCTGCCGTGCCACATGCCACAGGGTGCCCCCAGATCTCACCTTCTTCCTCTCCAGCCGCTCCTGCTCCTCACGCTGGAAATGCTTCTCCCGCTCCAGGCGCTGCCTCTCGGCTTCTTCGCGCGCCTTCGCCTCGGCCTCTTCCCTCTGCAGCACAGTGGGGCACCAGGGATGGATGAGAGGGGCAGGGAGGGATGGGACAGGGACAGTGGGGACACTGCTTGCATGGCTCAGCTCAGCCCTACCCCACGTCCCTTCCCACCACGCTGGGCACTGAGGGGCAGGGCTGGTCCTCACCCTGCATCCCGCTGCGGTGGGAGCCACAGGAGAGCTTCTCTGCCTTCCCCCTCACCCCTGCCTTCCTCCCCATCCCACCCCTTCCTCCCCCCACATCCCCTGCAGCCCCTGTCACCCCAGACCTGTCTCTGCAGCCGCTCCGTCTCCTCCCGCTCGGCTCGCGCTCTCTCCTGCGCCTCGCGCTCCTCCTGCAGCCGCCGCTCCTCCTCCCGCCGCCGCGCCTCAGCCTCCCTGCGCCTCTGCTCCTCGGCTGCCTGCTGCGCCCGCTCCTCCTGCAGCTGCCTGCGGGGAGGGAGCCCTCAGCGAGCCGGGAAGGGCTGACCAGGGCTGGGGGCTGGAGGGGAACAGCACCCACCTCTCCCGCTGCTCCTGCTCCCGGCGCTCCCGCTCCTCGCGCTCCCGCTGCTCGCGTGCCTGCCGACGCTTCTCCGACAGCAGCCGGGCGGCCTCCTCCCGGTCCGTGGTGCCGGCTGGGGGTCTCGCTGGGGGGGTGGCTGGCACGGGGACAGGGGCTGCAGAGGCCGGGGGGGCTGCAGGGTGCACGTAGCATCAGTGCTGCTGCTGCTCCCTCCAGCCCCGGCGCACCTCCAGCCAGCCGGTACCCACCTGCTGCTGGCTCTGCAGGCACTTTGGGGGACTCGGGGAGGGTTGGGGGCGCTGGACCCCGCTCCTCTTCCTTCTTCTCACGCGCCTTCACCTGACCCTCCTGCTCCCCCCGCTCCTCCCGGGCCCTGGCTCGCACCTTGGGAGAGGAGTGGGTGCTGCGGGGCAGGGGCGGCTTGTGGGGAGAGCCGAGGGCTGGGCTGGGGGATGCTGGACGGGCTTTGGGGGTGGCAGGGGACGAGGGACGGTTCTTTGGGCCAGGGCTGCAAAAGGAGCAAGAGATGGTGTTACCAGGGCCAGGGCAGCCCCCGTGGTGGTGGGAAGGGGAGAGGCCGGGCAGCCCCCGTGGTGGTGGGTCCCTACCTGCTGTCTGCTGCGGGCAAGAGCCGGGGCTGTGCCGACTGCCGCTTCTTGAGGCTGCGCTCGCGGGACAGGGCACTGCGCTCCTTCACGTTCTCCCGCTCCTTCTCCTTCTTCTCCTTCTTCTTCTGCTCCAGTCAGGGAGAGACAGAGACAGCATCAGTGCCAGGTGCTGTGGCTCATCCTGGAGCCATCCTGGCACGGCAGGGTCCCCACGGGAGGTGACACTCACGGGCGAGGACTCGGTCCTGCGGCGCGGCGTCACGTCGGGGCTGCCGGCGGCCCCCTTCCGCCTCTCCCAGCAGCGGTGCTGCAGGCGGTGGTTGTGGCAGGGGCTGAGGGGGCTGGCGGAGGCTGAGCGGGGGCACACGGGCACTGGGGATGGGAGTGACCAGGCCGTTGGAACTGAGCCCACACAGCACCAGCTCTCCGCTGGCTCCAGGCACCCTCGTCCCATTGCCCAGCCTGTGCCAGGCCCCACACGTCCCTGGCTGCTCACCCTGCTCCTTGCCATTCCCGGCCAGGGTCACGGCGCTGCGGCTGCGAGCCAGGAAGGACAGGGTGGGCGTCATCAGCCTGTCCACGATGCTGCTCTCCCACGGGCTCAGCTGCAGGCTCCGGTCTGGGGAGAGACAGAGCCCGTTAGCAACACTCTCAAAGCCCCAAGAACCAGCCCTGGCCCCGAGCCCCGCGGCCACCTGCCAGGAGGGAGCAGCCGTGTGGTTTCCACAGGATCACAGAATCGTTTCAGATGGAAAAGACCTTTAAGATCATCGAGTCCCACCACTCACATCACAGTGCCAAGCCCAGCACTGACCCCTGGCCCTCAGCACCTCAGCTCCACGGCTTTGGGATCCCTCCAGGGCTGGGCACTCCCCCAGCTCCCTGGGCAGCCTGGCACAGGGGCTGACACCCCTCTCAGGGAAACAGTTCTGCCTCAGCTCCAACCTCAACCTCCCCTGGGGCAACTTGAGCCCCTTTCCCCTTGTCCTGTCACTTACTACTGGAGAGAAGAAACCAGCCCCCACCTCACCACAACCTCCTGTCAGGGAGTTGCAGAGAGTGCTCCTGTCTCCCCTCAGCCTCCTCTTCTCCACACTAAACACTCCCAGCTCCCTCAGCTGCTCCCCATCAGACTTGTGCTCCAGACCTTTCACCAGCTTTATTGTCCATCTCTGGACACACTCCAGCACCAAAATATCTTTCTTCTTGTGAGGGATCCAGCACTAAACACAGCTCTCGAGCTGCAGCCTCACCAGGGCCCAGCACAGGGGACAATCACTGCCCTGGTCCTGCTGGTCACACTATTTCAATACAAGCCAGGATGCCCTTGGCATTCCTGGCCACCTGGGCACACTGTGGCTCATGTTCAGCTGCTGTTGATCAACACCCCCGGGTCTTTTCTCTCCAGGCAGTTTTCCAGCCACACACCTCAGGCCTGTGGCTCTGCCTGGGGTTGGTGTGGCCAAAGTACAGGTCCTGGCCCTTGGCCTTATTGAACCTCATACAGCTACCCTCAGCCCATGGCTCCAGCCTGGCCAGGGCCCATTGAAGAGCCTTCCTGCCCTCAAGCAGATCTATGCAACCACCCACCTTCATGTCATCAGCACAAAGCCATCAGCAGTTTTGGCCAGTCCAGGGCACATGCACAGGCCTGGGAGCAGCCCAAGCTCAGCCATGCTGGGGAGGCTGTGCTGCATGAGAGGCTGTGTGGGCACAGCGTGGATGGGCAGCCCTGCAGCACAACATCAACCCTGTCCCTGTGCCCTGCAGACACCCCAGACACTGTGCACCCACAGCGAGTGGCAGAAGCAGTGCCAAGGTGCAGCCCTACTGGCAGCAGCCCCTTGCACTCTTGGCCCCCTCCTGTGTCCAGCACTGTGTGCACCCTCCCTGTGCCCCTGTCCTGCTGTGACTGAGCTTCCTCATCCCAAAGGAGGTGCACTGAAATCATGGGAACCAGGCCTGGCTCAAGGCACCCAAGGGATGGCTGTCTGTGGCCACGGGGCCAGCTCAGAGGGGCACAGGGCGGCCACCGTCTGCCTGCCAGCACAAGCCCCTGGCACTGAACATCCCACTTGTGCACTGGAATGATAGAATCCCAGCATGGTGGGGTTGAAAGGGTCCTGCAGAGCTGCAGCAGCCCCAGCCCCTGCTAAAGCAGGTTCCCTTGGCTCAGGGGGCACATGAATGTGTCCAGGTGGGGTTGGGAACCTCCTGAGAAGGAGCCTCCACACCCTCCCTGGGCAGCCTGGGCCAGGGCTCCATCACCTCAGCACCAAAGGAGTTTCCCCCTGTGTTTAAATGGAACTTTTTGTGTTCCAGTTCATTTCCATCACCCTTTGTCCTGTCACTGAAGGCAACAGAAAAAAGTGCCCCTCCCCCCCCATCCTCCTGACACCCACCCTTTAGGTATTTATAGGTGCTGATGATGTCTCCCCTGTGTGGGAAGCACCCACAGAGTCAGGGCCCCTCTGCCCTGGGGCCCCCAGGCAGGCCAGGAGCAGCACTCACTGCCGTGGGTGCAGCATTGGGGAGAGGGCGCCGGGTCCAGCCCTGTGCCAGGGAGATGCTGCTCCCAGAGCCCCTGTGTTGCCTCTCCCCAGGCTGAGCCCCCACGGCAGCACCACCGGCAGCCGCCCGCGTCAGCTGCTCCGGCTATTTATACCCGAGCGGGACGGCGCGCGCCCATCGCCCGGCAACCCGAAACACAACAGCAGCCCCAGGCAGCTCGCTCAGGGCCAGGACGACCTGGCAGCATCCAACACAGCACTGCACCCAGGGGTGCCCCATGGCACCCAGCCCCACGTGCCCGTGGGGACAGGCGGCACCGTGTCCAGCCCCGGCGAGGGGCCGGTGACAGGCAGCTCTGCTCTGTGGCTGCCCCTGCAAGCCCCAGGAGCCATGCTGAGGCAGGGAGCCACAGCTCCCAGTCCCCATCCTGGCACCCCTAAGGGCTGCCACCACCTCCTCCTCATCCTCCTCCTCCTCTTCCCAGCCTGCACACAGCCTCAAGGAGCTGCCAGCCGGCTCCTGCCTCCTCCCACAAACAGCAAACGGCTTCTCCTCTCTCTGTGGGCACCATGCTGCAAGGCAGGGCCTGGGGACGGGGAACCCTGGCCTGGGGGGTGCCCGGCACTGGGCAGGGGCTGGGCTGGGCCCCCTGCGCTGGGCCAAACGCAAAGGGCTCTTACTTCTACTGGGAGAGTTCCAGAGGGTGGCAGAGGATTTGGAGAGCCGCTTGTTGATTATAGAGTCGACGTGTTTGGGGAGGTTTACGGCGGACACCGAGCACCGGCTCGCACCTGGAGGAGGGAAAAGACACAAGGGCATTAAGGACCCGGGGCTGGGGCTGTGCCCCCCACATGCAGCATGCACAGCCATGCTGGGGCACTGGGGCAGGAGGACACAACACAGAGTGGGGCCAGGAGATGTTGATGTCTGGAAACACAACACATGGCACCGGCATCGGGCACAGCATGGTGCCCGAGCCCTTGGAGATCATGCTGGGATCATGCAGGGATCTCATCCTTGAGGTTCCAAGTGTGGCTCCTGGGCCCTGCCATGCCAGGGTCCCCAAAAGCAGTCCTGGGAACTGGGAGCCAGGGACTTTGGCAGCACTGAGTGGGCAGCCAGCCTTGGAGAGCTTGTTTGAGGACAGCAGGTCCAGACAGACACAGGACAACACTTACACCAGTGCTGGGCCACTATGGCAGTGCCAGGAAGATGCTGGTGTCAGGCAGCACCTCCATAGAGCACTGGGGTCCCTTAACCTCAGCTGATTAAGAGAAAATGGGCAGGGGAGCTGGCTGCCAGTGGGGATGGCAGCCAAACTGGCAAGAGAAAGTGCTGGTGGCAGGGGAAGGTGTCCCCTTGCCAGACCCTGCCAGGTGCTGCACCACAGGTGTGCCACCAAGCGTGCCATAAGCCACAGCCTGGACACACAGCCCAGCCAGGCACAACCACAGCCTGGACACACAGCCCAGCCTGGCACAGCACACCTGGACACTTGTGGTGCCAGGCACATGGTGCTGGCACACACAGCCTGGCACAGCACACCTGGACACACAGCCCAGCCCGCCACAGCCAGGGCAGACAGACCTCGAGGGACACAGCACTCCCCTCTATGCCATCAGCCTGCCACAGAACCACAGAATCATCTTGGTTGGAAAAGACCTTTAAGATCATCAACTCCAACCCCTGCCCTCACCCTGCCAAGATCACCACTAACCCATGGCCCTCAACACCTCGGCTCCATGGCTTTACAATAGCTCCAGGGCTGAGGACTCCCCCAGCTCCCTGGGCAGCCTGTGCCAATGCTTAACATGCCAGGCAATGCCAGTGCCTGCCGACGCAACCCTGTCCCCTCAGCAGTCAGGACAGACGTCCACACACCCAAATCTGGTGCCAAACTCTGTGGGGTGTCCCTGAGGAGCCCCCAAGGATTTGGCCTGGGCTCAGTGCTCTGGCTGCAGGGCAGTGGGTCCACTGAGCATCCGGCAGCTGCCACATGGGGCATAGCACAGGGCATGGCACAGCTCTGCACAACCAGACACAGTCACCCCCACCTTGGAGCTGGAGGGGCCAAGTGCTGCCCACTCCCAGACAGGTGACAAAGGGACCCACCACAGCACAGACTCCAACAAGAGACAGCAACGGCCTCACATGGCTCCACAACCTGTCCCTGACTCCTCCAGCTGCTGGAGACCTGGGCAGTGCAGCCACAGCATCCCCAGGCTGTCCCCAAGCACATCCCTGCACACACGGTGACCACCACACAGAGCCTCCAGCTTACACCCAGCCTCAGGAGGGCAGGGAAATGCCACAGGACCCCACCAGGCCCTGGCACAGCCCGGGGTGACGGCAGCACAGCCCCAGAGCAGAGTGAGCTGAGGTGGGTTTGTGGGGGCTCACTCTCCTTCCACAGAGCACTGCAGAGCTGTGCCCAGCTGGCCCTGCCACTGGCAGAGCTGGGGAGCCCCGCTGCCCTCAACCAGCCTGGCACTCACCGTCCTTGTGTGCAGGGGAGCCGTGGTGCAGGGCTCCGGCCCACGACCACCGCTGCTGCCGAATCTCTGCCCACGTCTTCTTGGCCGACCGCTGGATCGCTGCCTCGTAGCGCTCCTGCCCGAGGGAGAGAGCCAGGGTGAGGCTGCTGGCTGGGGAATCAGGGCCAGGAGTGGCCACAGCCCCCTGGCACAAGGCTGTCACAGGGATGGGGACACAGAGGGGCAGTGCCACCCACCCTGGCCAGGACACATGTGCCCAAGGAGCTGGGCACCACGGGGGCTCTGCACTATGAAGGCATCACAGAGGATGGGCACAGTGTGCAGCTCCCAAAGCTGCTGGAGCCCTGAGGTCTATCCTGGCACACCAGCCCAGCCCCCTGCACCCAGGATCACCCATCCCTCACCTTGTTCTTCTCCAGCTTCTGCCGCTGCCGCTCCTCCAGGACCGCGCGGCGCTTCTCCGCCTTCAGCCGCTGCTCCTCCAGGCGCTTGCGACGCTCCTCCAGCTGCTTCTCCCGCAGCAGCCTGGCCTTCTCCTCCTTCTCCAGCCACAGCACCCGCTTGGCAGCTGCAGGAGGGAGCCGGGGCAGCGGGGTCGCACCCGAGGCACAGCCCTGGCCACGCTGAGCCCCGCGGTCGCGCCGGGTGCCGGTGGCGAGGGGCCGAGGGCCGGCTGGGGCCGGGGCACACGGCCGGGCTCCCTGGGCAGGAGGCATCGCGGCCGGCCGGCGAGGGAGGGGTTTGGGCGAGGACAAAAGGGAGGCCGGGAGCCCGCCGAGCCGCGCCGGCGAACAATGGGGGAATGAGGGTGGAAAGAGCGCGGGGCCGAGGAGGCCCCATGCGCGGCACAGGGGCCCCGCTCACCCGCTGCCCTGGGCTGCTGTGGGGCTGCCTGCAGCTGCCTGCTGCTGCCTGCACACGGCCCAGAGCCGGGCACTTGGGCTGGTGGCACCCGCACAGAGCCGTGGGCACCTGGCCGTGGGCAGCAGCCGGGGCAGTGCGGTGGCAGCCGGTGCGGCAGAGCCACCGGCACGCAGCCCCTGCCCAGGCTCAGCCCATCACAGCTAATGGGATTGCCAGTGACCCAGCAAAGCTCCTTAGCTCCTGCCTCTTCCCTCTCTATCCACTTTCCCTCCTGGCACGTGCCCAGGGGCCCACCAGACCCGTGCCCCTTCCCCCGCTCAGCGCCGTACCCAGGTACTTGGCCCGCTCCTCACGCCGCTCCTTTGCCTGCTTGTGCCTCGCCTGGGCTTTCTGGGCATCTGCAGTGGGGAGACACAGTCAGAGCAGTGCCCAGCCCCCCCAGCCCCCAGAGGCATGGCATGGTGCCCGAGGGGTGCCAGCAGCACTGCAGCACCCCCAGCCCCACCGCACACCCACCTTGCTTGGGCCTGGGGCTGGCAGCAGGAGCTGGTGAGCCTGAAGCGGGCTGGGGACGGTCACTCCGGGGGGACACATCCTTCGAGGGCCTGGCCGTGGCACCCGGGGGGCTCTTGGCATCGGAAGGAGCCCCTTCACCAGCAGCCAGGGCTGGGGATTCTCTCCCATGGGGCAGCATCTCTGCCGGGTGAGGGGCGGCAGCAGCAGCAGCAGCATGGACGGGGTCTGGCTGGCCAGCGGTGTGGGGCGATGCCTCTTCTTTGGGGTGCTCTGTCACAGGGGGCCGGGAGGGGCTGGGGGGGGCACGGTCACAGCGGGGAGGGGACACACTCTCTGCTGAGGGGGCTGCAGCTGCAGGGGCCGGGGGGATGGGCTGTCCTGACGGCGTGGCAGCCGGGGGGACGGGTCGGTCAGGCTGTGGGGTGCAGCTCTCGGAGGGGGGTGTCATGGGCGGGGGGCAGCTGGGCTGCCTGGAGGGGGTCATGGCTGCAGCGATGGGAGAGGTGGTGCTTTCAGAGGGGGTGATGGCTGGAGGGACGGGCGAGACGGGCTGTCTGGAGGGGACGACGGCTGGAGGGACGGGTCTGTCGCGCTGTTGTGGGGAGCAGCCTCCCTGCAGAGCATCCCCGGGCGAGGGAGCAGGGGGCACGCTGTCTCCCATCAGGGACAGTGGCTTCCCTGCAACATAAGGAGAGCAGAACAGACAGTCACTCAGTGGGGGAGCCTGGGGCAGCCCCAGCCCCACAAACAACCCTTGGGAGCTGAGGATGCTCCCTGGGACCCCCACCCAAACCCTGCTGCTGCTCCCATCTTGGGGGCACCCACATCACCCTTACAGCGGGTGCCAGGCGCCGGGGGCACAATGCACAGAGCGAGTGGCCGGGGCTCTGCCAGGCACCACAGCCACAAAGCCACCACAAAGCCACCACAAAGCCGCCACAAAGCCGCCCTTCTTCCCCCAGCAGCTGCCACCACGGCCCCACTGTGGAGGGACAGGGGGCCAGAGACCCCAGCACAGGCACGGGGACCCCCACAGCTCCCTGCCACTGCTCTCCCTGGAGGATGTGGTGCTGCTTCCGCCGGCTCTCGCGGCACGGCCGGGGCAGGATGGGCGCGGGCCCATGGCCTGACGTCACCGTGTCCCCCCCCTGCACCGCACCACGCCATGAACTCACGGCCCAGGAATGCACACGAGGCCGCAGCCACCAGCAAACAGCCCCCTCCCAGCCCTGCCGTGGGGCAGGCAGGGGGCACAGTGCCTGCTCTGTGCACTCCCAGGGCAGCAGCCCAGGGAATCACACCCCCCAGGGCGTGGCCAGGTCCAGGGGAGCCCGCTGCAGGGGCTGGGGACAGGGACACGGTGCCAGCTGCAGCACATGCCCTCTGCATGGGCTGGATGTGCCAGGACTGCCCACGGTCAGCCCTGGTTAACCAGCGCTTTGCCAACACAGCTTTGGGGTGCGTGAGGGGACCGGAGCCCCAACCTCCACGCAGCAGCTCCTGCCCAGGCAGGATGCCCCATGTGCCACAGCCCTGCAGGCACCAGGGCAGTGTGTGACCCCGCTGGCCCTGGGGGTGATGTCACACCCTGGGCTCGGCTGTGTTTGCAGAGCTCTCCACAATCTCCAGTGAGGGGCAAAGTGTGGGCTCTGCAAACACGAGCCGGCGCCGGAGCTCAACGAGCCCAGGGGCAGCTCCAGGCCATCGGGGAAGGCACCAACAGCCCCCCCTGCACTGCAGCTATGGGTACACCCCACGGCCCCCAGCACCCACAGCAGGGCACAGCACTCACTGCAGCACCCACCTGCCCAGGGAAGGGCTGGGGCTCCCGCTGCAGCCCCTCAGCAGGCTGAGGCTTGTGCCAGCAGGGTTCACGCAGCCCAGGCTCTGCAGGGGACAGCGCCAGCCCCAGCCCCCCCGCAGACCCCAGCAGCCTTCCGGGTATTTTGTGCTGCAGGAAGCCAGCCCATCCCCTGGCCCCGATCCTGCACATCCCGCCTCCCCATCGCTGCACCCCATGAGGTGGCCAGGAGCCTGATGTGCAGCCAGGAAGGTGCCAGGGCTGATGCCAGAAGATCCCCAGCCCTGATTCCCCAGGACTGCCCCAGATTGGCACCCATGGGCAGGGGGGTTCAGCAGCCCCACAGGCGCCAGTTCCCAGGACAACACCTGCAGCGGCACCATGTGTGTCCCAGCTCAGAGAGGTGACCCCCGGTAGTGCGGTGGTGACACAGCCGGGCACTGCTCATGGGGCTGCCAGCCCAGCAAAAGCTCCAAGGGCAGGCTGACACCTCGGAGCAGATGGGAACACCTCCTGCAGCCACGAGCACGCAGCAGGGAGCAGCTGCCTCCTGCCACCCAGCACCACGGGGCACGGAGCCCTGGGCAGGATCCTTCTCACTGTGCTGGCGGGAGGGACGGCAGTGCCACGGCCAGGGTAGGGCTGCCAGGCACGGCCAAAACCCCAACTCATGGCCAGGGCCAGCCCTGCCACCATCTGTCCCTGTCGCTGCTCCAGCACAGCAGCTGCCCTGAAACCCAACGCTGCCTGCGCCCAGGCTCTGAGGGCGTCCCCTCTCCCCCAGCCAGGGCATTCCACAGGGGATTAGCTCCCTGGCCCCCCAGACACCCAGGCAGGGCTCTGCCACAGCCCCCAGCCCGGTGCTGCCGGTGCCACGGCGCTGCCCCTCCACACATCACCCAGCCCATCCCCACTATGGCACCAGCACCCACACCACCGGCACCTCCGTCCCGGCACTGCCCGGTGCCGGCTGGGACACGGCTGGGGATGCTCAGCCAGGCAGAGGCTAATTCCCCAGTGCCATGAAGCGAGAGCACATCGAGGCCCCGCGGCTGCCCGGGTCGAAGGCGAGCGGCCCTCGTTAAGCGTCCCCCTCGTTAAGCGTCCGCAGCCCCGCGGGGCCCTTCCCACGAGGGCGGGGGGCACCCGCCGAGCCGTCACCTCGGCTCCCCCCGGATCCTCACGGCCGGGGCCACCACGGGCTGCTCCACGTGCAGCACCTGCCCGGGCTGGGGGCATTGGATGGTGCCCACCTCTGCCTCAGGAGCAGGGCAGGGCTGCTGGGCACAGCAGGAGCTACTGCAAAGCCACCCAGGGGGTTTGGTGGCCACCCTGGCTATGGCACAAGTTCCTGGACGCCCAGACACTAGGTGCCATTGGGCACCCCAGCACCAAGAGCTCTGCAGGGCTGCTCCCCACAGCCTGTGGGACATGCAGGCACTCAACGTGCCCTCAGGCCCTTCCTCATGTGGTGCTTTCCAGTTGCCTCCCCTCGCCTCGATGGCAGCCCCACAGCCATGCCAGAGAAGGAAAGATGGGTCCCCACGGCCTCTCCTCATTGCCAGCAGGTCCCAATGTCAAGCAGGGAGGCAGCCACAGCCCCAGAACCAGGCTTGCAACCAGGGTGAGTGCTGGTGTCTGTCAGGCAGAGGGACTGACCGAGGCTACAGGCATGCCATGGGGCACATGGGGTGCCCAGAGCTCCAGGGGTACTCACAGCCGATCCCACCCCGATCCCACCCTGCCTCATCATCTCTCATATGTGATTCAGAGCTGAGCCCTGCCCCGTCCCACCCAGCTCCTGGGATTCTCCTGTGCTGCAGCACCCCTCACACCTGGATGACAGGGACAGTGAGCAAGCATCCTGGCACAGCCCTGGCACAGCCCCAGCGCAGCCCTGGCACGGCCCCAGCACAGCACAGCCCTGGCACAGCACAGTCCTGGCACAGCACAGCCGCGGGCACAGCGCTGACGCACACCCTCAGCCCTGGCTCATGGGCAGGGAGATGCAGGTGATGAACAAGTGCCAGCAGCCACGCACCGTGGCAGTGCCCAGTGTCACCCTGGCAGCCACCAACAGCAATCACACTCCCCACACCCAGGCCTGGGCAGCATGGGTGCTGTAGCCTAAGGCTGGCTCCTCTCGTCGCTGGCTCTGAGCCAGCAAAACACAGCCAGCAGTGCCAGGCACCAGGTGCCCCACGTGCTGTCCACAGCTCTGTTTTGGGGACAGATCTCCAGGGCCAGGAAGGAGCAGGGCAGGAGGAGAGCAGGCAGCAGCACAGCTGGATCATAGAATCCCAGCATGGTGGGGTGGGAAGGGCCCTGCAGAGCTGCTCCAGCCCAAGCCCCTGCTAAAGCAGGTTCCCCTGGCTCAGGGGGCACAGGAACGTGTCCAGGTGGGGTTGGAAACCTCCTGAGAAGGAGCCTCCACACCCTCCCTGGGCAGCCTGGGCCAGGGCTCCCTCCCCTCAGACCCAAAGGAGACTCTCATCCTTTTTCAGTTGCACTGTGTTCCAGCTTGTGCCCATCACCCCTTGTCCTGGCACTGGAGACAACAGAAAAATGTATCCCCCCTCCTCCTGACACCCACCCTTCAGGTACTTGTCAGTGTTGATGGCCGTGATGGGTGCTGGGCAGCAGGAAGGGGCACAGCAGGGCATTGCCCACCTGGCTGGGGCCATGCTGCCTTTCCACGTGCTCCTGGCACGGCTGGTTTGGGAGGAGGCTGTGCCCACTGCCCAGCCCTGCCCACTATGGAAAACCAGACCCCTTTCCTGGGTTCCACACCCCCCAAGGCACTGGGATGGGGGCAGCCACGGGGGAATCGCGCTGGCACCCGGCAGAGGCTGCTGAGGGCTCGGCTCTGAGTGGCAGTGAGGTACCAAGCTGAAGAGCAACAAGAGGAACTCAGGGGACAGGATCTCAGAGCCAGAGCCAGGGGGTTTCCAGGCTTTAAAATCCATGTGAAGGGAAGAGCCTGAGCTGCTGCACCAGCCCGGTACCACCACAGCAAACTTTCCATGTGGCTGCAGCCACAGCCCCGGGCAGAGCGAGGGCAGGGGCAGCAGCACCTGCCCACCATCCGTCTGGGCAACGGCGGCAGCGGCGACAGGCCACGGCCTCGTCCTTGGGGTGACCCACACAGAGCTGCCAGCGCCCAGCCCACGCTCCCAAAAACCCGTCTGCTGGCATCACGTGGGGAAAACAGAAACCCATCTCCAAGGCAGGGCAGGTGCCCAGCACCTCCAAAACGTGGGTCCTGAGCCTCCCACCACGGACGTGGGCACGTACCGGGGCTGGGGCCGTGGGGGCTCCGAGGCTGCAGCCCGTCCCTGTCGGAGCCCAGCGCCGAGCCAGAGCTGCGCTGACTATTTTGGACATGACACCACGGGACTGTCACATCACCGCTCCGCACGTCGCATCACGTTGCTCTGACGGATTCGCAGCAGCAGCTCTGCTGGGAGAGCTCCCAAGCTGCCTGCTCCCAAACACAGGCGCTGGCTGGCAACCAGCTCGCCCAGCACCCTCCCTCTCCACCCTGACCGAGGGAGAAGGGCTGGAGAAGCCGGTGAAACGTGGATAAGAATGAATCCCAGCCTGTTCCCTGCCTTGGTCCTCCCGGGTTGTTCCACAGGGCCATGCTCTGTCCCATGCACCCTCCATGAGCTCCCGACCCCTAGTGCCACCAGCTGCCCCACACCACAGCGGGCCCCGCTCCCCGAACTCAAACCAGCCAGGACACAGCACGGAGGGGCTGAGGGCTGTGCCCCACGCTGCGTGGCAGGACAGGGAGCAGCCCGGGCTGCCCAGACGAGAAGCCCTGGGGATGGTCCCCGAGTGGGATGTGCTGCAGAGCCGCCCGCGCCGCCCCAGCACCGTTCTCTGCTTGCGGCAGAGATGAGCGCAGCGGGGAACAGAGCTGCCCAGGGGCAGCCGGCCACAGGAGAGGCCAGCGTGGCCAGGAGCAGCCACGGCCTCGGGAGGGAAGGAAGGGAAGGAAGGGAAGGCCCCGCGGGCTGCGGCGGGAAGGCTGCGGAGGCGGCGAGCGGGACGCAGACAATATGTCTGCAGCGCAGGACGCGCCGGGCGGGCAGCGCGGCCACGGACCCGCGGCCGGTTTGCTCAGGAGCCACGGGGGAAGGGCGGGAGGCATTTCGGCAACAATCCCTCCCCGGTTGCCGGGGCCCCGGCGGCCGCGGGCGATGAATCACGGGCAGCGGGGCAGAGGGGGAGGGGAGCCGCCTCTCCTCTTCCTCCCTCGGTGGGAAGCGGCTCGGCCGCGGAGCCCTTGCTTAGTCACAGCCCCAGCGAGAGCGAGCGGCCCGGCGGGGCCGAGCGGCGCTTGGCTGGAACCCTGCAGGGAAGAGCCAAAACAAACCCTCGCCCCGAGCCTCGGCCCCGCCGGCCGCCGCCCTGCCCGGTTCGGCGGCCGAGTTCATCCTGGGGCAGCGCCGGTCCCAGGCAAGCGGGGAGGGGGGGGCAACACCTGCACCCCTGAACACGCTGCCCCAAAAAGCCACCCTACCCCGCTCCTGCTCTGACCCCACGGCACGAGTGCGGCTGCCCGGCGCCGCCCTGCAGAGCCGCCCCGCCTGGCCGGGGCACCGGGACCCGACCCCACGGCCGGCAGCGGGGCCCGGGGAGGGGCTCGGTACCGGGCCGGCATGGTCGGCCGGCTGCCGGGGAAGGGCCGGGGCCGGGGCCGGGGCAGGCGCCGCCGCCCGCACCCCCACGCCGTGGCGGGGCCGCCCCCGGGAGGGCTCCCCAAGGGCAGCCGCGGCGGGGGCCGGGGGCCGCGCGGCTTCGTCCCACGCCAAGATGGAGGGGCCGTGCTCGGGCTTTGTCCCTCCCGGGAAGACCCCCCACCCCCTCCGCCCCGGACCCCCGCCCGCGCGGGCCCCGGCTCCGCCGCCGCCTCCCCGGGCCCACGCTGTGCTTTGCCGCCCGAGCGGCTCCGCGGGCGGCCCCGCCGGCATCCCCGGGCCCGGCGGCCGCGGCATCCTCGCCGGCACCCCCCTGCCCGGTCCCGCTCCCCTCCACGGCCCGGTCCCGCCTCCCCCCGCCGCCGCATCCCGCGCTGCGGGAAGGGCCCTGGGCGCCCGCTGCCGCCGGTGCCCGCCGCAGAGCCTTACCCTGGACCGGCTGGGGCTGCGGCTGCGGCTGCCGCCCGGCGCGGCTGCTCTCCATGGCGTGGCGGGGAGGCGCAGAGGGCTGGCCGAGCCGCGCCGAGCCGCGCCGAGCCCAGCCGCGCCGCCCCGCTCCCCCCGGCCCGGCGGGGGAGGACGCACGGCGCTCCCCGCCCCAGCCCCGGCCGCTCATCCCGCCCGGCCCCGCGGCCCCGGCGCGGGGGGGAACGGCCAGGCAGGGGATGCTCTGCCCGGGCTCGCTTCTCCCCTGCCCCAAACGCAGCCCCCCTCCGCAGGCTCCCCACCCCCAGCCGGGGGTCTCGGCTGCCCTCCCACAGCCAGAGCTGGGACCCCACGCCTATCACCCCGGCCTCAGGCCCGCCCTGAAGCACCCAGCATCCTCCAGCTTTGCTCAAGCACTTGCCCTTCTGCAGCTCTCCTCTCCCAGGTTTTAGGGCTTGCACCCACCCTTCCCATTCCCCACGTTTTACAAGGCCCCAGTCACTTGGGAAGCTCTGGCCGTGCATCACACACCCCTTGCAGCCCCTGCTGTGGCTGGAGACACGGCTGCTACCACAACATACAGCCAGCACCACTGGCATCAGCTGCCTGACTTCCAGGCCCCACAAAGCAACATCGATTCTCCATCCCTGAGCCCCATCTCTGCTCCTCACAAAGCCTCCAAGCTGCTTCTCCCACCACCCACCTGCCACATGTGAGTCAGTCACTGCCAGCAGCCTCCCCCCTCCCTGCACTCCTGGCTTCACCCTCCACATCCCACCCTATCTTGATAACAAGGGGCCTCCCCTATGCTCTGAGGAAGGTGCAGAGACCCAGGACTGTGGCCCTCACCCATAACATCCCAGAGCACACATACACACACACACACACCTGGGTGCTTTGCAGGGGCAGCAGGAGCCAGTGCCATGTCCCTGTTCACCATGTGGTTGACCCAGTCCTGGCATCTCCCAAAGTGCCAGTCTCTCAGGTTCACAGGGACATGTTGACAAACAGATACAGTTTTCTGTAGGCAGCGCCCATGAGCGATGCCTGTTTTGGGGATGATGTCACCACAGGCTCAGGAGATCCCCTGGCACCTCATCCTCCCTCACCTACCAGGAAAACAGGTTTCCTGAAATCCCAGCCCTCTCCTCCAGAACTGACTCAGGGGATGGGGAGCGGGCAGGATGGCTCACAGCAGACGGGGCAGCTCTGCTCTGTGCTGCTGCAGAGGTGGCCACACAGCCCAAACTGCCCCCAACATCCCAGGCTCAACATGATGCCTGAGCTGCCACCTTCCCGTGGCCCCCAGCCTCACTGCCCACCATCTATCTGCTTGTCCAGCTCAGCCAGAGCAGAGGCTTCCTCGAAACTCCCAGCAGCCTCCCCCACCAGCTGACTCCCTGCTGGGGAATGTTTCATAGCCCAGTCATGGCTGTGGGAGCTGCACAGCCCTGGGGGGATGGCAGGGGACAGGAGTGCGCGTGATGCAGGTGCCTGTGAACCCACAGTGAACCCACAAACACCAGAGACACAACTCTGAGACAAGGAGGGGGAAGAGCCCCCAAGGGAGCTGCAGCAACCCCACAGCCCCTTATTTCCATGGCACAACAAGAGATGCAGCAAAGAGGGGCTGGGGCCACCTCCTGACCTGCTCCAAGGGTGCTGGTGTGAGGCTTCCAAACCTCCTTTGGAAGGAGGTCCACCTCCATGGACTCCTGGGTCCCAGTGGGGTGAGCAGGGGGCCCAGCACAGCATTGCCCTGAGCAGATGAGCATCTCAGGCCCCCAGGACAGCCTGGCACTGGGTCCAGACATGCTCAGCCTGGACCAGAGGGCACGGTGAGGAAGGGGCAACTATGAGCATGGAGGGCCTGTGGCTGCACACCAGCAGTGCTCCTGGTGCAGACAGCAATGCAGAGGGCTCCTTGGCTGCCCTGGCAGCCCCAGTCGATGGGCTTATACAACAAGCAGAGCATTGATCGATGGCTCTGCTGCAGGCAAATGCCCCGCTGTGTCAGGGATCCTGGGAACAGCCGCCCTCCCGTGCTGGTGGAAAATCCGATGAGCTCATGAGGAGGACGCTGCCCAGCCCCAGCAGCTGCAATGCCCCAGAGACCTCCACTGCCCAGCCCCAGCAGCTGCAATGCCCCAGAGCCCTCCACTGCCCAGCCCCAGCAGCTGCAATGCCCCAGAGCCCTCCACTGCCCAGCCCCAGCAGTTGCAATGCCCCAGAGCCCTCCACTGCCCAGCCCCAGCAGCTGCAATGCCCCAGAGCCCTCCACTGCCCAGCCCCAGCAGTTGCAATGCCCCAGAGCCCTCCACTGCCCAGCCCTAGCAGCTGCAATGCCCCAGAGCCCTCCACTGCCCAGCCCCAGCAGTTGCAATGCCCCAGAGCCCTCTGTTTCTCAGCCCCTTGGTGTGGGGTGTGATGTTGCCACAGTTCCCGGGAGAGGAGGCTGCACCCAGCGGGCTGGGGCCCAGCCGTGGCTTGAGTCCCTGCAGTGTGCCCAGTGCCTTGCCTTGATGTTGTTTTTAGAGGCAGCCAAAGGGGTGCTGAGCCCCCCACAGTCAAAGGACAATTAGAGCCACGGCTCAGCCACTGCCCAGCTCTGGTGAGCTGATGCTGCAGGAGGGTGGGTGCAAACAGGGATCAGGATGGTAAACAAACTCCACCAGCACCACTGGCCAAACTACTGCACAGGCCACCCCATCCCACACCTCCCCATCCCTGTGCCCCACACCTCCTCCAGCACCAGGACTTTGCCCCCCCTCCAGCCATGAGGGCTGATCTGAACCTCTGCTCCCTCATGCTCCAGCTGACCCCCACACGCCATAGGGCAGTGATGCAGCAGGGACTCAGAGTGCATGGGTGCAGTACCAGCCTGTGTGTGCAGTGTGGGGGGCAGCCACCAGGCCCTGGGCATCATGCCACAGGGACCAGCATGCCCATGACTGCAAAGCCCTGCTGCTGCAGGACAGTCCCCTGCGGGTGCAAGTGAAAAATGAGCCAGCACTGGGCTGAGCCCTGCCCTGCCCTGCTCTGTAATTATCCCAGGCTGCATCTGTAATTAGTGCCCTGATGTCATGGTGTCAGGCCTGGGCAGCCCCACAAGCTCCCTACCAGCCCCACCTCAGCTGAAGGAGATCCCTGTTCTCTTATGTCATCCCAACGAGTTCCTTGCCCAGCTCTGCTTCTTTGCACCAGCATCACTGCTGGACCCCCATCCCTGCCCCTCTGCCCCCATGCTGCTGCAGGGCTGGATCCCTCCCTCTGGCCCCTGCAGGGCTTGGCCATTCCCACAGCGGCATCTCTGCCTGGCCACACTGCTGGCACCCTGCCCACTCCTTGCCACGCTGGCCCTGCAGGCTTGGCCACATGGCTACCACCCTCCCAGGGAGAGGGACCAGCCTGTTCTTCTGAGCCCCTCAGGCTGGGGACAAAGGCAGCGCTGCCCGTCCCCCACCCTTGGGCTGGGGAATGTGCTGCATGGCCCCAGCAGCTATAAATAGAGCAGGAGGCGCAGGCATGCGCTGGACAGGGCACACGTGGGGCTGCTCCTTGGCCCATGCGGAGCACGGCCCGGGCAGGGGGCTGCAGCTGCAGCCCGGGGTGGGACAGGGATGGGCAGGAGGGTGCAGAGAAGCCCCCAGCCCTGGGCCAGGGAGACAGGAGGGGAAGCTCCCACAGCCGTGGAGCAGCACCCAGCACTTTATTGCGAGGCCCATGGAACATGACATATCCCCTCCCTGCAGCAGCAGCCCGGAGCTGCCCCCTCTCTAACAGCCACGCAGGGGCCGGGCTGCTCCGGTGACAAGGAACCGCACGCTCAGCACCTCCGAGAGCACCCGCGTCTGCTGGCCCGGCTGCTGCCCCCCAGCGAACAGGGTGAAGGTGCCAGGCTCGAGGTGCCAGTCCTGTGCCCAGACAGCACGCTGCTCAGCCACCACCTGGAAGGACAGCTTGGTCTCCCGGCCGGCTGGCACGGCCACGCGGCGGAAAGCCACCAGCTGCCAGCGGGGCACCGGCACGGACGACTGCTCCCAGCGCAGGTACAGCTGCACCACCTGCCCGGGGGCATGGCGGTCAGCATGACAGGACCTCACAACTGCCCCCTGGCAGGGGTCTCCTGGCCACATCTGTGCCCCCTGCAGCCGCTGGGGGATCAGCTGTGCTTACCTCCTCACCATCCCACTGCCCTGTGTTCTGCAGCACCACGGACACAGAGAGGTTGGCACAGATGGGCAACGTGGGAGGGCTCAGCACCAGGTCCCGGTACTGGAAGGTGGTGTAGGACAGCCCATACCCAAAGGGGTAGAGCGGGGCCTCCTGCCCGTAGTACCGGTACGTCCGTCCCTCCATGGTGTAGTTCTCCATCGGTGGCACCTGTGGGATGTGGAGCCGGTGGAGCGGGGCAGGGCTGGGCAAGCATCAGCCCCTCATCCCACAGCTCCCCCAGGCACCGAAGGGCTGTGGGTGCCATGGGCTGCCCTGGCCTTACCTGGTGCATGCCCGCTGGCCATGTGGCTGGCAGCCTGCCGGCTGGGTTGGCCCCAGCCTCGCCCAGCAGGACTCTGGCGATGGCGAGCCCGGTGGCCTGGGCAGGGAAGAAGCAGGCCAGGATGGCCCCCACACCCTCGTGTGCCTGTGCCCAGCTCACGTCCAGGGGCCCCGCGTTGAACAGCAGCAGGATGACGGGGCGCCCGGCAGCTGCAGGGACATGGCTGTCACCCAGAGCCACGTGCCAGTGCTGCTTGGTGCCCCATGGATGGGGAACATGTTGTGGGGTGTTCACCCACTCTAGGCTGGCCCTGACCCCCAGAACTCCAGCCAGCCGAGCCCTGCAGAGCCCATACCTGCCTGCACTGCATCCTGCAGCAGCTCCAGCTGATGGCCAGGCAGGGACAGGTCCACCCGGTCCTTTGCCTCCGTCTCCACATCCGTCCCTGCATGGGGACAGCCAGCAACAGCCCCTTACACCCTGCCCAGGGCACTGCGGGCAGACGGGGCAGAGGGGCACTGACCACCTTGAAAGGGACCCAGACCTCTCCTGCTCTCCCTGCCCAGGCTGTGCCCACCTAGCACCCTCCCCACTCCCACCTACCTGTCCCCAGGCAGACCACCACCACGTCAGCTGCCCCCGCTGCACTCGCCACCTCTGCCCTTGAGTATCGCTGGCACCGCGGCTCACGGCAGCCCGCCGCGAAGCTGACGTTGGCTGGCAGCGTCTCCAGCCCCCTCCTGCACCAGGGAAGATCAGAGGGCACATGGGCTGCTGTGCCCCAGGTTTGGGGCACCTTGGGGGGGCCATGGCAGATGGCAGCACCGCGCTGTCTCACCGGGGAGTGTAGATGTACCGCGGCTCTGGCACCGGCGCATAGTCCCCAAACAGCACCCGCGGGTTGTCAGCAAAGGGACCCACCACCTGCAGAGGGCAAAGGAAGGAGAGTGGGCACTGGCAGCCCTGTGCCACCCAGCCTGCAGCTCTCCAAAGGAAGGGACACCTGCGTGCCCAGGGTACAGAGCCAGCAGCCCCTGGGTCTCTGTGTCCCCCCTGCCCCCTGTCTGGAGCTCACCGCCAGACGCTTGCCAGCCAGGTCCTGGGCCCTGAGGGGCAGGGTGCCCTTCACGTTCTTCAGCAGCACAAAGCTCTTGACAGCAGCTTCCAGCGAGAGGTTGCGGTGCTCAGGGCTCTGCACAGTGCTCAGGTTCAGGGGGCTGTAGGGATTCATGGCCGGGGGGTCAAACTCTCCCAGACGCATCCGTGTGTAGAAGAGGGGCCGCACCCGGTCACGCAGCGTCTGCGAAGACCCCAAGGCTGAAAGCTGAGCTGTGCTTGGCAGGGGCAGCCCTGGCTCCCTGCCCACACCCCCTGCTCACCTCCAGCGTGATGTTGCCCTTGGCCAGAGCCTGGGGGATGTGCATGAAGACGTTGTTCCTCAGGCCGTAGGACAGCTCCAGGTTGCAGCCGGCGTTCATCGACGCTGCCGGTGAGAAGGGAACCGGCCGTCAGGGCCGTGTGATGCCCAGGGACCCCGTGCCCGTCCTGCCAGCTCACCGACTGCCGTCTCCAGGAAGCTGTGTGTGTAGCCATGGCCCAGCATGATGAGCTCCAGGGCTCCCTCGTCGCTCACCACGTAGCCCTCGAAGCCCCACTCTCCACGCAGGATGTCAGTCAGCAGCTTCTTGTTGGCGCAGGCAGGAACGCCATTGATCCTGTTGGAGAGGGGATGGGGCAACCTGGCAAGCTGGGCACTGGCCATCCCATGGGTAGCCCAGCCCATGCCACCCCCACGGTGCTCAGTACCTGTTGTAGCTGCACATGAAGCTGTAGGAGCCAGCACGCACACAGGCCTGGAACTGGGGCAGGAAGGTGCTGCGCCAGTCCCGCTCCAGCACCTGCAAGTGTCACAGCTGAGGGGTCAGTGCCCCGGGGAGCTGCCCGCTGTCCTGTGCCCCCTCACCACCATGCTCACCTTGGCATCGAAGCTGAGCCTGGAGACAGGGATGTTCTCGGGGCCCCCGTGCACGCTGAAGTGCTTGCAGCCAGCGCTGGCCTTGATGTAGCGGGGATGCTGGCCCTGCAGCCCCTGCACGAAGCTTCGGGCCAGCTCCCCGCTCAGGAACGGGTCCTCCCCATAGGTCTCCTGGCCGAGGCACGGTGGGGTCACCACTGGGACTCCCCCAGCCCCTGGGGAGCTCCTGCCACCCTCCAGCTGGAGTCACCCCCCGTTCCCCCATGCTGGCACCTGGTTCCTGCCCCACAGCGGGTGCCTCATGATGTTGAGGACGGGGCTGAAGCAGCTGAGCCCTGTGTGGTCGTCGTAGCGGCCAGAGGCAACGAAGGCGTTGTGCTTGGCCCTCACCTCGGTGGCAGTGGCGTTGGCCACCCGGTAGATGAGCTCAGGGCTGTGGGAAGGGTGCAAAGGGGCACATGTGATTTTGGCCCGGGGCCACATCCTGCATCCCCTGTGCGCCCCGGTGCCGGTACCTGAAGGCGGCGGCGAGTCCCAGAGCCTGGGGGAAAGCCGTGGCCCAGCCGGGCGCTTCCCCGTCGCCTCGCAGACACTCCGTGTTCCAGTTGTAGGCTGCGATGCCGAGCCGCGGGACCGGCGGCGCGGGGCCGTTGCCCATCGCTCCTCCGCGGGCCACCTGCGGGGCAGCGGGGCTGAGCGCTGGGAACCGGGCTGGCCGCCGCCGCCGCCCAGCGCCCCCTCACCTGCAGCACCAGCTCTTCGGGGCTCAGCCGGCCCAGCAGGTCGTCGAGGCGCCGGTGCCAGGGCAGCGTCGGGTCTCGGAAGGGGAACGGGGACGGGGGCGGCTGTGCCCAGCCCGGCCCGGCGGCCAGCGCCGCGTACAGCAGCACGGCAGCGGCCCGGAGCCGCGCTCCCTCCGCCATGGCACGGCACGGCACGGCACGGCACGGCACGGCCCGGCCCGGCCCGGCCCGGCCCGGCACGGCACGGCACGGCACGGCACGGTACGGCACGGCACGGCACGGCACGGCACGGCACGGCGCGGCGCTCCGAGGCCACGGCGATGGGCGCGGCGGAGCGGTGCCGGAGGGTCCCGGTGCGGCGGGTCCCGATGAGCTGCCAGAACCCGGCCCCGGAGGCTGTAGAGAGGAGGAGCCGAGCCCCGGCCACCTTCTCCAAAACGAGCGGCAAGTCCCGGCCCGGGCTCCCGCGGAGCCCCGTGTCCCGGGCAGCCAAACGCTGCCTCCCGTCCCTGGGCTCCGCCGCGGTTTTCTGTTCCCACCTTCCTTCCCACGAGCACCTCCCGACTCGAAAATGTTTTGCAAGTGGGAACCTGCAGAGCTGCCCGGTTCGGTCACACCGGCTCCCTGGGACACCCTGGCTGCAGGGGCTGCCTGCAACAGGGCTGTCAGGGCACTGCCCAGAGCAGGGGCAGAAGTTGCCCCACTGCTGCTCCTGCCCCAAATTTGGGACCCTGGACCACAAGGAGAACGGCCTTCGTTAGCACACTGTGCTTTAATGAGGGTGGTGCCAGCTCAGCACAGCAGGGCACTGCCAGGGACCCAGTGTGGTGATGGGGTTCTGTGCGTGTGGGAGCAGCCACCCTGGTTGTGGTTACCCTCTTGGTGCCAAGGCTGCCAGGAGCAGCCTGAGGACAGAGCAGTGGCACCAGTGCTGGCAGGGCTGTGACTGGACCTGGCATGTGGCCCAGGGCCTGGACAGGGGACTCCCTGGCCACCAAAGGCCAACGCCACGTGACGTGCAGCAGCACGTGAGGCTCGTGCAGCCTGTGGCACACGGCAGTGCCTGTGGCTTTCTCACACTCCTGCAGGACAAACTGTGTGGTGATGGCCAGGTTTGGCTTGGCACCGGGCAGACCTACATCTCCATGAGAGTGAACTTGGCAGCCAGTTGGCTCAGGGCTCATGCCAACCTCCAGCATCATGGTGATGGGGTTGAACACCACATGCCGTGGCGCCTCTACTCTCCACACAGAATCTTGAGGGTTGGAAAGGACCTCGAAAGCTCATCCAGTGCAACCCCCCTGCCAGAGCAAGACCACCTAGAGTAGTTCACACAGGAACTCATGCAGGTGGGTTTGGAATGTCCCCAGAGAAGAAGACTCCACAACCCATCTGGGCAGCCCCTTCCAGTGCTCCCTCACCCTTTGCATTCCCCTGCATTCTCCCCAGTGGAGAGATGGACAGTGGCAGAGGGAAGAGCACAAAACAGCAACACTGGTGGTTCTCTGGCCTGTGTTGTCTACAAGAGCTGGTGCCCAGCCTGGAGGCCCACAGCCCCCCAGCAGCCAGGCGAGTCTGGGCTGTGCTGTCCCAGCCATGTAAGGCAATGGCAGCAGGTCAGCCACAGCCGGTGAGAGCCCGGCTGGCCCCAGCGCGGCTGCTCAGCGGTGACAGCGAGCAATCACCCAGCTGCTGGATTCCTGAGCAGGTGTTGAAGGGGGAGGGGGTCCCACTAAAAGCTCCCTCTGCACCCAGAGCATATCCTCCCTCCTGGCACACAGCCTCCATCACACTGCCCTGGCTGCAGCCACCCTCGAGTGTGGGTCATGCTGGGGGCTGGAAGGGCCCTGCAGAGCTGCTGCAGCCCCAGCCCCTGCTACAGCAGCATCCCCTGGCTCAGGGGGCACAGGAACGTGTCCAGGTGGGGTTGGAAACCTCCTGAGAAGGAGCCCCCACACCCTCTCTGGGCAGCCTGGCAGGGCAGGGGTTCTGTCCTTACCAGTCTCAGATCCTTCTTCAGGAACACAGCCGTGCAAATAAGGGGCCCAGAGCAGCCCATGGAGCCGCTGGTGACCGTCAGAGCAGCGTCCTTCAGGCCATGGCATGGGAAGTGACAGAGCCCACCCCATCCACCCGCTGACTGGGGTCTCTCCCCCCCGGGCAGAGAAACATTCCGACTCCAGGACACCCTTTACGGGCTCGGGGCGTCGGTTTATTTCCATCAGCATCACCTTAGACCGGTTCTAAGTACAGACCCTCTGCGGCTGCTCCCGGTGTGTGCTGCTCTCGTATCTCCTACCATCTTTGATCTGCTCACACACGGAGAAGCCCCGCAGTTCACAGCCCCGGAGCGGCACCCGGGGAAGCGCTACCAGCAGCCCCGGGCCGGGGGGAGCGGGAGGGGAACCGGGAGAGAACCGGGAGGGGAACCGGGAGAGGAACCGGGAGAGGAACCGGGAGAGGACCGGGAGGGGACCGGGAGAGAACCGGGAGGGGAACCGGGAGGGGACCGGGAGGGGACCGGGAAGGGGACGGGGGGGCTCGGGCCGGGCCGCGGTGAGCGCACGCGGCACGGCGGCCGGAGGCGCCCCCTGGCGGCACACCCCGGCCCTCGCCCCGCCCGCCCCGCTGAGTGCCGCGCAGGGTCGGTCCCGCCCCGCCGCATGCGCACAGCGGGGCCGCGGCGCACCCTGGGACTCGTAGTCCGGCGCCGCCCTGGCCGCCTCGCCTCGCCCGCGCCACCGGACTACGAGTCCCAGGGTGCCCCGCGGCGCGGCGCGGTGCGGGAGGCGGCGGGCCGGGTGTTGCCGCGCCGGGGACGCAGCGGGCCGGGCAGGATGTCGCGCCAGGCCGGCCGCGGCACGGAGAGCAAGAAAATGGTAACGGCGGCGCCTGAGGGGCCGAGCGCGGCCTGAGGGACCCTGCGGCGCCGCGGCAGGCCTGCTGCGCCCGGCACGGGATGTCCCGCCGGCGGGAGCGCGGGGCGGCGGGGGCCGAGGACGCGCAGGCCCGGCGGGGCGGGGGACAGGCGGAGGCCCGCGGCACGGCACGGCCCGGCACGGCACGGCTCTCCCGCCCGCCTGCCCCTCCTCCGCCTTTCCCGCCCCACCGGAGCCCGGCACAGGCCTTGGACGGGCCCGGCCCCAGGTGCCCCAGTGCCGCGGCCGTTCCTGCGGGACAGCCGAGTGCCGCGGGTCGGGTCGGGGTGAGGCGGGAGCGGGACGCTCGGTGCTTGCGGAAACTTGACGAAACGCAAATGCTTTCCCGGCCGCTCTTTCTTCCCTCCTCCCGGCCCCGACTCGCTGTTACCAGTCCAGCTGAACCGAGAAACGGGTGTTGGAGAACAAAACCGCAGAGCTGAGGTGTAATCCTGGCTCAAGCCAGATCGAATTAATCCCCTTTCCATGCAGTGTCAGTATTAGGAAGCAAGTAAGACAAGTCAAACTCTTTGTTTGCTCCCTCACTGGCCACGTCGATGGGCTGGTTCAGGTTCTGTGAGTGCCAGGCAGCTGCCTGCCTCTGCCCACCCCACACCACGAGGGATCCTCTTGCAGGGATTCAGCTCTTTGCACATCATTTTTATCCTTCACCAGGCTTCTGCCATGTAGCCACAGAACAGTTACATAGTGTTGGGACTGGAGGCTGCAACAGGGAAACAAAACTAGTGGAAGTACTAGTGGGAACTGTAGTCCCATTAGCTGGGCTGAAAATGAAGAGTCTTGATTCCTCTTATGAATTCAAACCTTTGTTACAACAGTTTAAAGTGACCCATGAGCAGCCCTGGCTTTGCACACGTTGGGGCTGGTGACAGGTGATGGCTTTGTGCCTGTACCCAGTTAATGAGAACATCTTGGACTGGTAACAGCTGGATTCCCTCCAGCCACTCACCCCCTGCTCCCTCCAGCTGCCAAGCCCTGTCTTTACTGACATTACTTGAAATCCTTTAAAACAGCATCACCTTTTTTTGCATGTCTGTTAAACTCTCTGCCAGTTGTCTGGCTGCCAGCTGAGCTAAAAGGGACTTCCACCTTGTCTTCACTCTTGCACAGCCTTTGTCTTTCTGAGATGAAAGCAGAACTGTAAGTAAAAAAAACCAAACCCACAGGATGTGTCAATTCCTTAGATCTAAAATTGGGTAAAAAGTAGCCAGAAGGAGCCACTGGTTCCTTTCACCTGCTTAAAGCCTTTTGATAGCTAATGAATTACAAGGTGGAATTCCCTCTGTCTTCCAACAGCCCCAGTTTCTGTCTGCTGAATGTTGTTGCTCTTTTGGGACTGATTCTTCCTTCTCTTGGTCCTGGCTTTGTGCAAGTGCTCAGAATGAAGCTGTGATCAGTGCTGTCACTTAACTCTGATGTTGTCTCTTTTCCCTTCCTTTCTGCCTGCCTGCTGCTTTCATTCTGTAGTATTGGTATTTGCCATTCATTTCACCTTCTGCATCTATGCATCTCATGGTAGGTGATAGGCTTTTAATCCCAGATTAGACTCTCTAATGTTTCTGAATGCTAGAAGTCAAGGCAGAAATAAATCAGGGTAGTTTATTTGTTGCTGTTCAGGTTCTGTGGAAAGCTAAAGCCTCTTGTGGCTTTTTTTGCAGCCTGTAGTGACTGTGCTAATCACTGGTCTGGCTGAATGGCTCCCAGCAAAATGCACTTTGATTCAGTTGGTTCAGGTTGAGGATCTGAGGTGAGTGGTGGCTGAGAGAGGAGACACATCTGGGAAGTATGCAAGGAAAGCTTGAGGAACTCTGATCCAGGCACAGAAAGCAGATGTGCACACACAGATCTGCTGAGCTGACTGGAAATCGTCCTTGCTGTTCCTTGTTTAAGGGCCTGAGGGGAGATGATTTGAAGCAAATGATGTGCCTGGGTAATTTTCTAAGGACTAGATGAGTCTTGGTAGCAGAATGTAATAAATATGAATGGATGAGCTGCAGAAAGGCCCAGCAGTGGAGCCTGATGAGCACTGCCTGTTTGCAGCACAGCACCAGCAGCTTGAGCCCGTTTACACCTCTAGGTCAGTGGTACAGATCAATTCTGGTCCTGGGCAACTGTACATTCAGCCATTCAGGAGGTCAGTAGGACACCAGTGACTGGAGGTGTCATTCCAGTTGTGTGGGGACATGCTTATTAAAGCTGAAAGATGCTGATTGGCAGCTGACTGGGGTTGCTAAGAATGGCTACAGAACGTGAGCAGCCTCCCGGGTTCCCTCTTGAGGTCAGTCAGGACACGCTACTGGGAAGTGCTGTGTGTGTGTGGGGAGAGGGAGAGAAAGGGAATGCTCAGTCATTCCTAGTCAAGGAGGATTCCTCTTTCCAAGGAGACTGAAGTTGTCTTGCCAGAGTATGAACTGAGACCTCTCCTTACTAAGCAGCAGATTCCTTTGAGACAGCAGGTTTCTGTTCCCCTCTCCAGGCCAAGGGGAAGCAGCTCTGGATGCAGCAGCTGCTCAGTCAGCTTTCTCTTTTTAACTCCTGGTTTCTCTTTTGCTTCTGCCTAGAACTCAGAGCTCTTCACACTGACCTATGGTGCTCTGGTCACCCAGCTGTGCAAGGACTATGAGAATGATGAGGATGTCAACAAGCAGCTTGACAAAATGTGAGTGTGGGTGTGGGAGCAGAGCGTGTGCTGCTCTGCGGCTCAAGCCTGCCCCACCAACTTCTGCTTCCTACCGATGTTTCTCAGGTCTTGCTTTTTAATTTTCCTTCACTATCTTGCTCTGTAACCATTGTCCATCCTTCAGAAGCTGTGTGCTGCCCACTCTGTAGCTGTTGTGTGGTGCTTTCACAGGGGTTACAACATCGGCGTCCGGCTCATCGAGGACTTTCTGGCGCGGTCCAACGTGGGCAGGTGCCACGACTTCCGTGAGACTGCAGATGTCATTGCCAAGGTGACTGTCACAGCACAGCTCTGCATGTGAGGAGAGAGTATTTGCTACTCACAGGAGTGTTCTGAGACTTTGACCAAGGATTTGAGGTGGTAAAATAGAGAGCATGAGCTCTCTGACTGATGGGAACTGGGAGAAACGTTTCACAGGGATTTTGGGGTGACGCTTTCTTCTGGGGTGTCCAGTGGCAGGACAAGGGGTGATGGGCATCAGCTGGAACACAGAAAGGTTCACTTAAACATAAGGAAAAACTATTTCACTGTAGAGATGAGGGAGCCCTGGCCCAGGCTGCCCAGGGAGGGTGTGGAGGCTCCTTCTCAGGAGGTTTCCAACCCCACCTGGACACATTTCTGTGCCCCCTGAGCGAGGGGAACTTGCTGTAGCAGGGGCTTGGGCTGGAGCAGCTCTACAGGGCCCTTCCAGCCCCACCATTCTATAATTATGAAAAATGTGATGTTTTTAGAACCCTTCAGTGATTTTCCAAAGACCAAAGCTGTGCTGTTGCTTCCTGGGACACGTTCTTGATGATTCTCTCTTTGATGTAACAGATTGCGTTTAAGATGTACCTGGGCATCACTCCAAGCGTCACCAACTGGAGTCCTGGAGGTGATGAGTTCTCCCTGATCTTGGAAAATAACCCTTTGGTGGACTTTGTTGAGCTCCCTGACAACCACTCATCTCTCATCTATTCCAACTTGCTGTGTGGAGTGCTACGAGGGGCCCTGGAAATGGTGAGCCAGAGTCTCCCTTCTAGTGAGACAAATAGATGAATCACCAGGGTATCAGCAGATACTGGGGTGTCAGGTCTGTGTTTGGGACTTCTGTGTTTGCTTTGGACTTGCTTAGCTGAAGTGTTGGAGGAACACAGATGGGGCAGCAGCACATGTAACCCTGAGTGACAGGGAGTCCTGGTTACACTGTGGGAGGTCTCTTTGCATGGTAAGGTGCCCACTGGTCACCATATGGGCCACAGTGTGATCTGGAAAGATAACAAGTGCTTCCATAGAGCTCTGCATTGCACACCATGCCCTCAGAGTCCTCAGGATGGTGCCTCATGATCACAGGGTCCCGAGAGAAGCTGCTGTTAGGAGGGGAGATCACACCTCTCCTCTTTCCCATCACCAGGGTTCAGGGTCACAGCTCTCCTCTTTCCCATCATTTAGGTTCAGATGGCTGTAGATGTGAAGTTTGTCCAGGACACGCTGAAGGGCGACAGTGTCACAGAAATAAGGATGAAGTTCATCAGGCGGATTGAGGACAATCTTCCTGCTGGTGAAGAGTGACTGGCAGCCCCAGCTCCTTTGGGCCTGGAGGGGACCATCTGGGTTTGACCTTTAGCTTTCATCACAGATCTGTAGGGATCTCCTGCCCCTGTACATTCAGACTGAGTCACTCACTGTTTAAGGTGGTGTTATATTCTTCTACTGTTACTCCCATCCTCTATAGAAGACCATTGTCTGGTTGCTCTTTTATTTCACAGGTTCATTCTGAAGCTCTTTCATAAGGTGATGTCTCTTTCATATTCCCTGGGGACTCTTTCAACTCTTCCTTTCTAGTTGTGACATTTGGTTGTGCAAGAACTACTGCTCAGAGTCTAGGAGAGCTCCAGCCCTTTCACATCTGCAGCTGGGTTTGCCACCAGAACTGGGTACCAAGCCGTGCCAGCCCAGCGGTGCCCTGTTAAATGCTGGCCTTAAAAAGAGGTGTTTAAAGTTAATTTGGAGCTACACACATAGCCTTTCTGTAGATCAAACTGTCTTTGATTCTGAAGTTCCCAGTAAAACACAGGCCTGACACCAAGGGGTGGTTTGGGAGAGCTGTGCTGGGTTGGGAGGCTCCTTTTCTTCAAGGGCTGTGGTGTTGTGGTGGCTTTGGCAGCACCGGGGCAGGGGCGTGGGTTCAGCAGGTCTCTGTAGCTCAACCTTTTGGCATTTCCCCTTCCCATCAGTCTCAGGACTCCTCCCCTCAGAAGGGGAGGCCCGTTGAACCACCCTGGAGCAGCAGTGAATATTTTCAGTGGAGAAAAAAGGCCAAGAGTGGCTGAAAGGCCGTTGGGGTGTGAGAGCGTGTGCGGCCCCGGGGCACGTCCAGGGGATGAAAACCAGAACTCCCACTGACAAGGAGGTATTGAAATGTGTCTCAGCTAGTGGAGCCTCTTCTCCAGTTACAGTCTACAAACACTGTGTGGTGCAGAGGTGCTGCTGGGCTCTGTTCTCACAGATGTTTGGGCTCCAGCAGAATTTCCTGCCTTACTTGACTTGGCGAGCGGGCTGAGGCACCTGCTGCTCTGTAAAACAAACACAGAGTGGTGTTCTGTCTCCAAAGAGCAAGATATTGGAAAATCAACTTCCTCTGCCATCCTTTTCAGCCAGAACATGCAGTCAGACACTCAGTTCTCACATCACTTTCCATAGCATGAAGGCACAGATCCACGGAGACCGTTTGGAGCTCGGCGGCTTCCACCAGCGCTGGCGGCTCCGAGACCTTTTGTGGCTGAGTGGAGGGTGAGAGAGAGAGAGCTGCTGCTTGTGCTGCTGTTCCTTCAGGTTCTCCAGGTGAATGTTGGCTCATCTGGACGCTTCATCCCTTTTGGTTTGGTTCCCTTTGTTGGGATGCTCCGTGTGCTGTGTGTCCTGGAAGAGCAGTCAGAGCACAGCACAGAGGGAGAGCGCTGGGAGGTGTTTTGGACAGAGGTGCCACACGCTGCAGAGAGAAAATGATCCCCCATTTCTCCCTGTTGCCCATTAGAGATTGTTTAAAGCTGCATTTTAAAAGCAATTGCATTAAAAGCCTCCTGGTGTCAACTCTTTGGTTTCCTCTGGCTTTGTTTGGATGTGGTGCCGCGGGTGACGGCAGCGACGCACCAGGAATGTCTGGAGCGGGTGGGAGCTGCTGCCCGGGGAGGAAACTGCCCAGTATTCACCTCACGGAGACTGGGGGTGGGACTGGGGGCTGATGGGCAGCACTGGGAAACCAGACAGTCAATGTTTGCTTGGTTGAGCACTTGGCCTTTTGCTGCCCTCTGAATACTCGTGTGAATGTCAGCAGGGACTTGCTGCCGCCAGCCCTCGCTGCAGATGCTGTTTGTGCTCATTCATGGTGGTAAAATGCCACCTTGAGAGGCATCTGTGCCCCCTTGTGCCAGCTCAACCTAGGAGCTGCTCCATGGCTGCTGTGGGCCATGTGTGTGTAGGTGAGGAATGGTGATGGCAGCTCTCCAGGAGCAGGAATTTGTGCCTCCTTTTCTCGTCTAAATGGTGTAAACCCTCCCCAGGACCCTGTGGGGTGAGGGAGCTGCCTGCAGTGTGCTGGTGGGCATCTCCCCACTGCCCCCTTTAGCTCCAGGCATGGCACACCCTGGCACTGCCAGCCCAGGGACAGGGAATCGTAGAACAGTGGAGGCTGGAAGGGCCCTGCAGAGTTGCTCGAGCCCAACTCCCTGCTAAAGCAGGTTCCCCTCACTCAGGGCACAGGAACGTGTCCAGGTGGGGTTAGAAACCTCCTGAGAAGGAGCCTCCACACCCTCCCTGGGCAGCCTGGACCAGGGCTCCCTCACCTCAGTACCAAAGGACTTTCTCCTCCTGTGCCAATGGAACTTCTTGTGTTCCAGGTCTGTCCATCACCCCTTGTCCCATCACTACACACAAAAACGTGTCCCCCATCCTCCTGACACCCACCCTTCAGGTACCTGTAAGTGTTGATGAGGTCTCCCCTCAGTCTTCTCTTTTCTAGGAAGCAGCAGCTTTTGCAGTGAAGTGCCTTCTTCTCCTTGGCTGGAGCTGGGGAGCATCAGGTGTTGCCTCAACAGCCAGAAGAGCCACAAACAGCCCCAGCTCACACCCAGCTCCTGAGGCAGCTTTGGGCAGTGACTGCCCCAGGGGCTGTGTCTGGAGGGTCTGGGAGGAAGCTGATCCTGCAGCTAAAAGGGGGTTTATTTTACAATGGGGAGCTCAGGACAGGGCTTTCTCCCTCTCACCCTGCTGGGAGTGGGGCTGGGGCTCCCACTGTCCCTCCCTGGGAGTTCCAGACTCGTGCAGTAATTTGCTGGGGCGACTGGGTCAGAAGCAGCTCAGATCCCCTGGAAGAACAAAAAGCAAAAGCTGCATTAAGTAAATTAAAACTGTCTACTACTGAGCAGCTCATTGTAGACAAGGGAGAATATGCAAAAAGCTCTGTTTGAAACCTACTAAATATTACCATGTGCTGTTTATAGGAAACAAATGGGGAAAGGCATGCTGCATCAATAAAACCCTGAACATGGTTGGAGTTGGACTAAAGCCTTTCCACGGCTCTAGGTTATTGAATACCCTTTGCTTTCATGTGGTGCCAGGCCTGACCCCTGGACACATACCACAAAGGGGAAAGTTGACTTGTGGGAATAATAGACATTCCTGGGGAACGATTTAACCTGGCAGGAAAAGAGGCAACTTTCAGCCTTTCCTATCTCTGGGTGATATTAGAGATGACAATGGCAATGAGGGAGATGCAGGATATGGTGGGGGGAAGCTGCTGGAGGGTGATGCTGTGGGACCTGGGTGTATGGGGTGAGCCTCCCTCGCTCTGCCCACCCTAGGACAGCAGCAGACAGACCCTGCATTGCCCAGACCCCAACTCCAGGCCCCTGGTTGCAGGAGCTTTAGTCACAGCAGTGCCCATGGGGAGTGGAAGGAGCTTTTCCAGCCTCTGCCTTCATGCAGCAGGACTTGGGCTGGTGTCTGGGCAGTGTGTGCTGGTGGGAGCTGACATCACATCTGTGATTGCCCTAGATCTAACTTGAGGGTTTAAACCACTTCACCTCCCCAGTGTAGGGACAACCTCGCTCCTGGTCCCAGCTTTCCTGAGGTTTGCTGCCTTTGCTGTGAGGGCTGTCTGCTGCCCTCCTGCTCTGACCACACAGTACAGGATGACAGAGACAGCACAGCTCCACTCCTGACACTGCCTCATCCCCACAGCACTTTCATCCCACTCTCACCCCAGGTGATCCCAGCAGTGCTCCTGCGTGGGCAGCAGCCCCAGGCACTGGCCCTTTGCACACCCCACAGCCCAGCACCCACTGATGGGGAAAGGATGGTGCTGGGAGAGGAGCCTGGATGGGCCAGGGAAAGCTCTCCAGGAGAGAAGTGTTTCCAGACTCGTGTCCTCATTGCTGGGGCAGCTCCCACAGCTTTCAGCCAGATGTGCTTGGCTCACCAGAGCTGTGCAAAGGATGTTTCACCCACAAGCACTCGTGCACTGGGGATGGCAGCTCCTCATCAGGGCTGGCACAGTGCTGGCAGCCCTGGGCAAAGCTGGCACCAACAGCTTACATCTCAACACACAGCTCCCTCGAGCCCTGCACATGTGGGATGCTCAGCCTCAGGGTGCTCCAGCCCCACATTCCCAAGCACCAACTGCAGCCATGCACTGAAAACCCATCAGCTGCTGGCAGCACCAGGCCCAGGTGAGGAGATGCTTGGGGTGTGGGTTCCAGCCCCAGGACTCCCAGCTCTGTCCACCCTGTGCCTGGCATCCCATGGGTACCAAACAAATACACTCTCTGCCTGACAACGGTCTGACAAGTTTGGGTCCATGGATGTCTGTACAAACCTTTCTGAGCCCGTGGCTGCAAAACACGTTCAGCTGAGCTGGGAAGCCCAGGCAGCTTACAAAATCCTTCCTCAAGGCACAGCCATGCTGCAAAACCCCTGCCCTGGCCCAAACGTGGTTCCCGAAGCGGGGAGTGCCCGCTGGCAGCCGTGTCGGGGCAGGGCAGCCCTTTGGCCATGCTCCTTGGCACCCTCCCTCCCTCAGCATCCCTTGCCAGGGCCAAGCAAGAGGAATCTGCAGTTCCCCTCCTGAGGCCAGGGGACACAAGAGCTGCCCCAGCAGCTCTGCCACGATCCAGTGCCGTTTGGTATTTTGGGAGAAGGGAAAGAAGCTCCATTGTTCCTCTTGTATTGTTTTGTGTTTCCTAAGCAGGGCAGGCACCCTCCTCCCACGCTCTGCCTGGCTGCAGAGCTCATCCAGCCCTTTGAAAGTCAACACTGCAGCAAAGGAAGCTGTTAAAAGCCCTGGGTGAAGAGAAACGAAGTGAGAAACACCCCTGCTCCCAGGCACAGCCTGGCACTGGCAGCACCTGCAGGATGAGGGGCAGCCAGGGGCAGGGACCCTGCCTGACACTTATCTCCCCTTTCCCCTTCCCCTAGTTGAGTCCATGCTCCCAAGGCACCCTACAGTGCTTTGTCTTGGCTGTTTTGGCAGCTCTTGCCAAGCTGGGATGGGAAGGGACTGGCACAGGGCACACTGACAGCAGCAGAAGCACCATTCCCGTGCCCTGACCTGGTGAGGACGCCGGTGCTCTCCCTGCTGTGGGATGCTCCCGCCCCTGGGCAGCCGTCCAAAGCCCGTCCTTTCCGCCTCCTTCCCCACAGTTTCACCACTCTCAGTCTCTCACTCTGCTCCACTCAACTAAACCTCAAGAATTCAAACCACAGCTCCTATTGTGCTGCCAGCAGCAACACTGGTGCCCTCCAGAAGGCATCCTCAGCTGCCCCGGGATGCAGCACAGGGACACGGTGCCCTGTGGGGACAGGCTCTGTCTGAACAAGGTACAGCTCCTGCAGCCCTCTTGCACAACACCAAAACCATAAGCTCGTTGCATCCCAGAAACAAAGACCCTGGGGGGAGCCAGGGAGCTCCAGCTCAGCCTTTCTGACTCTCTGCAAAAAGGGCAACATTTCCAAGGCCCAATTACCAGAACCCAGAGTGTGGATTTGCCCAGAGGCAGCTCAGGAAGCTGCTGTGTTGAGCAGCCTTGGCCCCTGACAAGCCCTTCAGCTGTGGGCTGGGAACAGACAGGCATTTTGATGAGAAATGGTTGTTTTCTTTTAAAATAGTTTCAATTGTGGCTTCTAAGGGAAGGGAGCTGCAATGGTCTGTGTTTCCCCAAGCCCCAGCAAGGCGGGTTGTGGAAGGGCATCGAATCCATCCCAGGGCAGGAGCTGCTCTCAGCCCATCCTCACTGCATCTGGGCTGACCTGAGCTTACAAACCCAGGGATGGAACTTTCCTCTTCACCCCACACAGCCCAGCCTCTGCTCAGCTGCCCCCAAGAGCTGCTGCTTTCTGGATTCAATCTGTCCTCCAGCAGCTCAAACACGCTGTGACCAGGGAGAGCAGCGGGTCCCTGTTCCTCCTTTCCCAGCTGGCATGAGTCTGTTCATCCAGCAACCAGCTAGCCCAGGAGAGAAGCTGTGAGCCCAGACCCTGCCAGTGTGTGCCAACAGGTCCCAGGAGCCACCTCCTGGTCCTGCACATCTGGGCAGCAGCACAGCTCCTGGGGGATGTGCTTTGAGTGTCCCTGTGGCTCAGAACCTGGGGATGTCTCCTCCTGCCTCCCCAGCTGCCTGGCACAGGTACTGCCCAGCCATTGGTACCATCTGCCCTTGCAGGGTCTGCTGAAGCCCCCAGGCAGCCCTGGCTCCAAGCTGGGGGATGCTAAAGGTTTCTCAGCTGCTGGCACAGAGTCCACACATCACATCAGCACACGCTCTTGCCCTCACTCCAGTACCACTGCCTGCAGGTGACCTTCCCTGAGCCCCACAGAGCCTGGCACTGCTGGCTTCTGGGGGTAGTTTTTAAAGCACTTGGCAGCAGCTTCTTCCCCAGCCCTGGCACCACTGGCAGAGACAGCACCAAGAGGGGACCACACAGGAGCCCCCCCAGCACAGAGCCCATCCCCAACCCCATCCCACTCCCCCCACGAGCTGGATACCTGGATGGCAGGGAACAGGCTGCACTTAAGGCTGCCAAGCAGTGAAGAGAGAAGAGCAAATGTAAACCCAATCCTGGCCCTGAAGGAAGCAAAGCCCCAGACTTTCATCTCAGCCCTGGGATCCCCTTGGCTTGTCTCTGCCCATCACACGTGGGCAGCCGAGACATGGCAGCTCACTTGGGGAAAGCACTGGCCAGAACAACGGCTCTTCTTCCAGAAAATAACAAAGAAAGGAAAGGAAAAGAGCTTTTGTTTTAATTAGTGCTACCACTGACATCCAACAGCTTGGAAAGATGTCATTGGGCACAGCACCAGCTCTGCCCCAGGCTGCAGCTCCACAGCCCCACTGCTGAGGATGGAGCTTCCCCACAGCCACCTCCTGCCCCAGCTGGAGCCAGGACCTTGCCCCAGGGCCAGTACCAGCACAGTGGCCTCTTGCCCAAGCTCCCTGGCCATTATTTCCCCCCCAGGTTCCTCAGTGGTGAGCCATTGCTGGGAAGCCACTTGAGCAAGATGCTGTCTAGGAAGGGAGAAACACAGCACCTTCCTTAAGCACTGAGCACTGAAACGACCTGGTTGGATCTCTGCCTGCCCTGTGTGAGGGGCTGCAGGGGGCAAAGGGGACACAGGGGCTGCCCTGGGCTCCAGCATCCCCTCAGGCTGGGCACAGGGGCCATGGCATGCCCCTGGCTGGGGGCAGGAGCTGGGGAGCAGAGTGTTAACCAGGACAGAGGAGCTGAGGAATGAGGAAGCCATGGAGTGGGTACCCAGAGTGGAAAGGGCTTGGCACAGCCTGTGGAAAATGGAGGCCTAGAGAAATGTGACAGCAGGCTGGACTGGCTGAGAGTACCACACAGGCATATTTAAGCCTTCAAGCCTGCCATTGTTCTCCCCTAATTATTCCCACTCCCTGAGTATTACACCCCATAATTCAGGAAAGCTGAGTAATGGAAGAAACAACAGCAATTTTAATCTCTCAGTACCGGTGGTCTCCACCAAAAAAATGCTTTCAAGAGCTCTGTGGTTGCGACTTCCTCGGTTTGGGGGGCAGTGGAGGGGAGGGGGAGCACAGCCACCAGCCCAGGGGTGCTCAGCTGAGCGGGGATGGGACTGGGACCTTCCTCTGAGCATCCCCAGCAGGTACAGTGAGCCCCAACTGGCTCTGGGGTGATGCTGGGGGCAGGTGAGGGTAGCCCCTTGTCCCCTGCACTGAGGGACAAGCATGGCATGGACCAGAATTAGCCAAGGCACCAGGCTCACACCACTGGCACTTCACCTTTTGCTCTCAGGTAGGGCCACAGAAGAGAAATGGGAATCAGTTTTGGTTCCTTCATGGGAACACTGATGTGCCTGGCAATGCTCTGGCTTTCTGACAAAAGCTCCCCAAAGAACAAGCCCTGAGGAAACACTTGCTCACTCCTGTGAGGAACAAGACCAGGAATCAGAAGTGGCAGCACTCAGGTGCTCCAGAGGAGCCAATGTGGGCAGGAGGGACCCCCCCCTCCCAACCCTATCTGTGCCACCCTGCTTGCTCCAGCACCCCTGGCCCAATCCAGGCACCTGCACCTTCCTGCTAGCTCTGCTCCCACTGTGGCTCTGAGCAAAGTAAAACATGTGGTGGGTTAAAATAAACCTCTTGGTTAATTTTGCATCACAGCTCTGCTGTGCCACACTGCACTGGCCAGGGAGTGCAGCACCACATGCAGGGATGGGGCATCCCTGGGGAGCACCTTGAGGCCAGGACATCCACCAGCCTCCTGGGCACACACTGCTGAGAGGCAACCCTCACCTCCATCCGTCCATCCATCCATCCATCCATCCCTCCCTCCCTCCCTCCTCAGCTCTGAGCTGCAGTAAAAGCTCCAAAAGCAGCCCAGGTCTGCCCTGCTCCAGCTTTCTGCACACAGCAGGTAACCTCTAATAAATTACACCCACCATTTCCCCCTCCATTTGAAGTTTCAGCAAGAGGCCAAACAAAGAGCAAAGCAGCTCCCTGAGCCAGGCCAGAGCTGTGTGCTGAGCAGCCCACAGCTGGGATTGCACCAGGAGTCAAAGGGATGGAGCCAGTGGTTTCAATACACAGTTCAGCATCACTTCTGAGCAGCTGATCTGTCATTTTGGCTATAAGAAACACTCAACTCCCTGTTACATTTAGCAAAGCTTTACTGGAGGTCACATCCTTGCCAAGCCAGGGTTTGCCACAGCATCACTTGGAGCCACACTACAAGCCACCAGCCCTGAAGGGCAGGTCACCCTGCCACCATCCATTAGGGTTAACCCTAATAACACACAGCTCAACCTGCCACAGTTGGGCAGAAGAACCTCTTGAGGCTCAACAAGGGCAAGGGCAGAGTCCTCCAGCTGGGGAGGAGCAACCCCATCAGCAGCACAGGCTGGGGGTGACCTGCTGCAGAGCAGCTCCAGGGGAGAGACCTGGCAGTGCTGGTTGATAATAAACTGAACATGAGCAGCAACGTGCCCTCGTGGGCAAGAAGCCAATGGCAGCCTGGGGGCATCAATAAGAGTGTGGGTAGAAGGTCAAAGGAGGTTCTGCTGACACTCTGCCCTGCCCTGCTGAGGCTCATCTGGAGTCCTGTGGCCAGTCCTGGGCTCCCCAGTTCAGGAGAGACAGGGAACTGCTGGAGAGAGGCCAGGGCAGGGACATCAAGATGCTGAGGGGTGGAACATCTCTGTGAGAGACCTGGGGCTGTTCAGCCTGGAGAAGCCTGAGCTGGGGAATTTCATCAGCACTGACAAGTATTTAAAAGGTAGATGTCAAGAGGATGGGGGGGGGCACATTTTTCTATTGTCTCCAGTGACAGGCCAAGGGGTGATGGACACAGCTGAGACAATAGTTAAACACAAGGAGAAAGTCCTTTGGTGCTGAGGTGAGGGAGCCCTGGCCCAGGCTGCCCAGGGAGGGTGTGGAGGCTCCTTCTCAGGAGGTTTCCAACCCCACCTGGACACGTTCCTGTGCCCCCTGAGCCAGGGGAAGCTGCTGTAGCAGGAGCTGGGGCTGCAGCAGCTCTGCAGGGTCCTTCCAGCCCCACCATGCTGTGATTCTACAACCCTCAAGCTCTGCCTCTTGGCACACTCCAAAGGCACCCAAAGGTCCCTGAGCAGGTGAGGTGGGATGTGGTGGCCCGAAGGTGGCCATGCTGGTGGAGCAGGGCCCTGCCTCTGTGTGGTCTGCAGCCATCTGGATGCACTTACAGCAACACTGCAGCAACTGCTAAAAGATCAAAACCAAAAAAATCTTCAGGCCAACCTTGATTCCAGGAGCATTTTTTGCATTTTTGAGGACTTGAGTCTAAAACCTGACAGCAGGGAGGGGCTGGTGCCTGCACAGCCCCAGAGCACTCAGCAGACTCAGAGCTGCCTCGGCATCACTGACACCCCACAGGGTCTCATGGGGGACCCAGCACATGGATGCTGCAGCAGTTCTGCTCTGGAAGGTGGTCAAGAGCCCTGAGCAGGGCTCTGCTGAGATCCTGCTGCACCCCTGAGGTTCAAAGTGACAGGAGGGGGCATTTCAGGTCTCCCCATCCCCAGGGATGACATCAAGAAGCAATCGACACTGTGCCTGCCCCAGTGCTGCTCCCGTGCCCAGCAGCTGCACCTCCTGTCCTGGAGCTTCTCAGCCCCTCTGATTCCCATCTGGGAGATACAGCCCAGAGCACACACAGCCCTGCCTGGCTGGCAGGAGGTTACCCTGGCACTGAGGCAAAGCAACACTGATTTACCACCCACACCTGCACTGGCAAGTGCTGTGGTTTGGAGATGGGCTTTAGGTGCCCCACAGCAAACACTGCCCAGGTCTCATTCCCACAGCCCCACAAGCCACTGGTTCACTTGTCCCTGTGTCCCAGCTGGTTCTGACTTACCCTGACCAAAGTCTCCAGCTGCTCCAGTCCCCCCAGCCCCTCTCCACAAAGGGAGGACAAAGCACAGTCTCCCAGAGCTGCTGCCAGCACCCACCTGCATCCATGGATACACCCCAGGCCAGGGCTGAGGGCTGCAGCACATCCTTGTGTTGGTGCTGGGAAGAGCAAAGGACACGTGTCAGGATGTTGGTTTCCAAAGGACATTACATCTGTATCAGCAGAAAGCCATCACCCACTCATTAACTGAGCAAAGCTCAGACAGGCTCATCCCTCACCCAGCAGTGGGCAAAGGCTGAGCTGCCTGGGGCAGCCTGTGCCCAAACAAGCTGCCAGCCTCTCACCTTTGTTATTACAAGAGCAGAAACAAGGAAAGACCCCTCTCCATCCCCTAGTTCTCCCACTCAGGCCACAGTACCTGCAGAAAAGAGCTCCCAGCAGCCTTAAGAGCAAGACCCCAACAACACCACTTCACCTTATCCTGAGGGAGCAGCCCAGGCCAGCCCTAGGCTGGGTTTTTTGCCTGTGCAGCCTCCTGCCCCCAGCTGGGGACAATCAGCCCCAGGTGAGCCCATCCTGCTGCCTGCCTGAGGCCAGTCTTGCTACACCTGCACCACACATTGTTCTGTGGTGCCCAGTGCCAGGACAAGGGTGATGGACATGAGCTGGAACACAGAAAGTGCCACTTCAGCACAAGGAGAAAGTCCTTTGGTGCTGAGGGGAGGGAGCCCTGGCCCAGGCTGCCCAGGGAGGGTGTGGAGGCTCCTTCTCAGGAGGTTCCCAACCCCACCTGGACATGTTCCTGTGCCCCCTGAGCCAGGGGAAGCTGCTGTAGCAGGGGCTGGGGCTGCAGCAGCTCTGCAGGGTCCTGCCCAGCCCCACCATGCTGGGATTCTATGCTCAGGGACCTCCAGATCTCTGGGGTGTCAGGATTTGTGCAGAGCAGCAGCTCCAGCCCCACACACCAGGCTGGCATCCAGCTCCTGCAGCCCTGCCCGTGGCTCTGGGCACTGCTGATGCCACATCCCCAGCACTCTCTTTCCTCTGGCACCGGGAGGCCGTGCTGTGCCCGGGGTTCCTCTCCCGGTGAAGGTGCTGGGAACCAGCCCGAGCCCCCGCTCCCTGCCCTGCAGAGCTGCTCAGCACCTCCTGCCCTCTGGCTGCACACTGAGCTGCTCAGCACCTCCTGCCCTCTGGCTGCACACTGAGCTGCTCAGCACCCGCTGCACACTGAGCTGCTCAGCACCTCCTGCCCTCTGGCTGCACACTGAGCTGCTCAGCACCTCCTGCCCTCGGGCTGCACACTGAGCTGCTCAGCACCCGCTGCCCTGGGGCTGCACACTGAGCTGCTCAGCACCTCCTGCCCTGGGGCTGCACACTGAGCTGCTCAGCACCTCCTGCCCTCTGGCGGCACACTGAGCTGCTCAGCACCCGCTGCACACTGAGCTGCTCAGCACCTCCTGCCCTGGGGCTGCACACTGAGCTGCTCACACACCCGCTGCACACTGAGCTGCTCAGCACCGCCGGCCTTCGGGCTGCACACTGAGCGACCCGCTGACAGCCCCAACAATAGCACGGCTGATACACATCATAAAGCAACAAGTGCACTGCCCCAGGCCGTGCCCACCCCTCCATGCCCAGCCTGGTGCCTGCGGGAGCTCAGCCGGAGGGTGCTTGGAGTTCACCAGGACCTGGGCTTTGTGCCTTGGCTTTGCCAGCTGGGCCTCGTTGGAGAGTGACCCCCATAAAACGAAGCAGCAGCTGTTTGGTCGATAAGAAAACATTATCTGTTTTTTTTTCTTTCCACTTTTACAACTGGTTTATACTGTGTAAATGCTTCAGCAGCACAGCAGAGCCCCGGGAGCAGCAAAACTCCTGCCACAAGCTCCAGGAGGGTCACCAGAACCCCAGGGCAGCTCCTGGATGGGCTGCAGGACTCTGCCCTCATCCCTTGGGATGGGTTCCCAGCACCCACCCTGGTCCTTGGTGCAGGAACAGTGTGGGGAGGAGCTGTGCAGAGTGACAGCAGCATGTCTGTGTGAGCCTGATCCTGACAGCATCTCTCCTCAGCCACCTCCTTCCTGGGATGCCTGGGTGCTGTGGGGTCACCCAGCCCCAGGATGGAGCAGCCCCTGGGACTCAGGACTCTGTTCACCCACCAGCCCTGGAGGCAGATTTACTAGCTCTTAGCCAGGGGTGTTTATAGTGGGCTGGAACAAATGTCCCCAGCACCTGATGAATTTACAACGTGCCAATGAGTGGATTTATTCCAAGCCCACTGTTTGTGAATTAACCATAGCAGGCAGGGAAAGGCTGGAGGTGCAGGGTGGGGAGAGGTGCCCAGACAGGAGGGTATCAGGGGGCAGATGGGGTGCATTGGGAACAGTGTCTGGCTCTGGTTGCATCACCCCGTGGCCTTGAGCTGCAGCAAACCCCAGGGCTGCTGTGTCTCCTCCTGCTGAGCTGGCTTGCATTAAGGGGGGCTGGTTTGGGTTAGGTGAAGCTGGAGAAGCCAGGACAGGAGCTTGTTTTCCAGTTGATTTCACCCTCCCAAAGGCTGCTGTTCCCTGGGGAACCACAGCAGCAGGTGAGAAGTGCTGCAACACCTCCTGCAGAAGGCAGCTGAGAATCATCAGTGTGTTCAGGAAAAAACAGCCCAGGGAGGGTTATTCACCGGCAATCTCCTTGTTTCACCTCCCCAGCACAGCTGGCAGGGCTGTGGGCACAGCTGGCAGGGCTGTGGGCAGGTTTCCCTGTGCTCGAGGGACGGGAGGGCAGGAGCAGATGCTGCTGCTGTTTGTGTGAATGCAGCATCCCCAAGCCCAGCCTGAGCTGTTCCAAACGAGGCCCTGAGGCAGCAGTTTGTGTCTGGTTTGCATTTGCTGTGTTTGCTGGTGACATGGGTCACTCCAGCCCTCACTCCCAGCCCCATGTCTCAGCCAGGGGCTGCCTGTGCAGGTGAGGGCATGGCTGAGCTCAAGGGGACACCCCACTGCTGGCACTGGGGCCATGTCCCTCAGCACAGGGTCAGAGATCACTTGCTCCTGTTACTGCTCCAATACCAGCTCCCACTCACCAACTGTATCCAGCAGCCTTCCTCCTCTTCCTCCTCCTCCCCTGCTAAACTGCACCCCACCACTCTACTCAGGTCTCAACCTGGGCTCTGGGCAAGCACTTGCCTGGGAAGGACCAGCATCCTCCAAGGCCACCTTGGGGGAGAAGTTTCACCTTCAGCTCCTCTGTGGCTTTCAATTCCACGAGCCATTTCCAAGCAGGGGGCTGGGGGCTGCCTGCTCCCACCTGGGCTGGCTCTCTGCAGACAAGGGAGCTGTGGAAACCTTAGGTGAGTGCAGTTTTTCCATGCATATGTATATAGGAGCAGAGTCTGCTGCCAAAGTAAATACAACCCTTCCCTTTCCAAAAATGTCCTCCAGGAATTGTAAAGGATCCTGGAGCAAGAATTCTGTCTCAGATCCTTTATGCTTTCTATCAGGGGAAGTGTATAAAACCCGCTTCTTTTTTGCTCTAGCAAAGTCAAAGTGCTGAGAGTGGGGTTTTTATGACACCAGCACCAAAGGCACTGGGAGCTGGAGCCATGGCCATGTGTACCCCGGGCAGGACTTATGCAGGAAAACAATCCCAGTAAAGAGCTTTATAGCCACAGAGGAATGTGGAACCTCCACCAGCCCAGGCAAAGCTTGCAGAGCTAATTGCTTTGGGATTTACTCTTTGGGGGGGGTCGAGTCTCCATGGTTGCTGCCTCAGAGGGTCCCAACTGCCCTTGCGGTTCATTAGGATGCTGAACGGGGACCTAGAGATGCTTTTAGGAGGCTGCAGCGGTTGTGGGGTAAGGGAAGGAGCCCTGTGGTTCCCAGCTGCAGCTCTGCCTTCTCCCCTTACAGCTGGGGACCCTTCCTGCCTCTCTTACAGCTGGGGACCCTTCCTGCCCCCCTTACAGCCAGGGACCCTTCCTGCCCCGCAGGGTCCGTGCTCCATACTGGCCATGGCAGCGGTGGCTTTGGAGTCCCCACAGCTGCTGCAGGTGCTGTCCCTGAGCCCAGAGGGACCATCCCCTGCAAACTGAGCCGCTGTGACCCAACCCCAGCAGAACCCTGGAGCAGAAGCACAGGGGATGCTTTTAGAGGCTGATGCATCCTCGTGTCTCCCAGGCCAAAGGCTGTGATGGCCAATGGCCGCTGCACAGAGGGATGAGCCGGCAGAGCAGCTGCTCCAGGTGCTGTGCCCATGGCCACCAGCACCTCTGTCCCCCCAGGCCCTGAGTGGCTGCTGGATTTTCCTCCCTGATCTTTTCTTACTCGTTTAAGTGACTCTGGAAAATGGGATTTTGGCTCTTAAATCGTTCAGGGGCTTTTGAAAATTTGACTCTAAATACTTTCCGAAGTGCATTTGTATGAAGTAATTCTCTCCAACCTCCCACAGTGGTAGTCAGATTGCATTTAATCCATCACTGAATGTTCCCGAAGGCTGGGATCTGGCACCACGCTGCACACGGAGCCGCGGCTCAACCCCGCGCTGTGCCGGCACCGCCGCTCGCTGCCAGGTCTCCTCACATCCCACCACCTCTCACCTGCTTCTCATTGCAGTGCCAGGGTGATGCCCCTTCAACTCCCAGCTCTGCCCCTTGGCACAGCCATGCCGGGAAGCTGAGAGAGCCTGGCGCTGCACTCTGGCACTGTGGCTCAGCCTCCTGTGCCATGGGGACACCGTGAGGCACAGCCCCTGGCACGATGGGGCTGTGCTGTGCAGTAGCACTGCCAGCCCCCAGCCCCCTCACAGCCCCACGGCAGATTTTCCTGCTGAGCACCAAGGGCTGGTTTTCAGAGCACAATTATCCATCTCAGGGGCTGATTCAATTACACCCATGACCCACCGAAATTAAGTTAAGGCATTTTTCAGCCCCAGATTGAATTATTTCTCCTCCTTCTCTTTCATTCCTCCTGTGTGGAGCAGCAGGATGGCTGGGATGGGGCTTTTGGCAAGGAGCAAACCCAGGACCCCATAAGCAGCAGTGAGCTCACTGTTAAGAAGAGTTTTTTCCCTGAGAGGGGTGTCATCCCCTGTGCCAGGCTGCCCAGGGAGCTGGGGGAGTCCCCAGCTCTGGAGGGATCCCAAAGCCGTGGAGCTGAGGTGCTGAGGGCCAGGGTTTAGTGCTGGGCTGGGCAGGGTGAGGGCAGGGCTGGGACTGCAGCAGCTTCAAGGGTTCTGTGATTCAGGCCTCAGTGCTGATGTGGTGCCAGAGCCCTCGCTGGGTCACTCACTGCTGCTGGCACGGTGACTTTGATGCTGGTTCTCAAGGCAGCATCTCTCACTGCCCTGGGAGGCCGAGGCCACCGTGGAGCCCTGGCACGGCAGGCGGGCACAGAGCTGCCAGAGGTTAGAGGCAGCAGAGCCGCTAAATCCCGTGCTAAGCCCAGCTTTCCTCTCCCATGGGGGAGCAGAGCCTTCAGCAGCATCTCAGCACAGCCAACACCGGCCCCACGCTGCTGTGCCTGGGCTGAGCCATGTCCCAGGGCTGAGGGCAAGCTGTGTCTGGGCTGGCAGTGCTGCTGGCAGCTGTGCCACTGGCAGCCTCAGTCTTATGTGCCCTCAGAGGCACACTCATGTCCTGTGGCCCACATGCACCGTGTGAGATGGCACCATGTACAGAGAGTGCCCTTGGTGCTCCAGCAGCCAGGCAGAGGGAAGGAACCAGTGTGTGACCAGGCAGGGCTGGGTGGCCAGGGTGGCACGGCCAGGCTGGCATGGCTGCACCTCAGGCTCCATGCTGGCAAAGAGGCAGGTGCAGGGGTGATGGTAGGAGGGAGAGGCACAGAGAGAGAGTGCAGCTGAAGGTTTGCTCTGTGGGACAGAGGAATGTCTGTGCTGCCTAATGAGTCTGTGTGCAAAGGAAATGCTTTGCCAGTGAGAGCTCCGGTTAAACGAGGCCGATCCGTTACTGTGGGAAATGAGCCCCTCTGTGCTCTGCCTTATGCCTGAGCTCCCCAGCACCGGGGGCTGCAGGTGGGATGAGGCTGAGAGCAGAGGAACTGGCACTGCCAAGGCCAAGAGCAGCTTCTGCCAGCAGCCATCCCACTGGGGCCGTGGTTCCCGAGCAGCAGGCGATGCTGCACTGATCTTTAGTCGGGCTCAGCCACAGCCGGGAGCAGCTTCAGGGCTGTTCTAAGCTGCTCACCACAGCCTGCAGCAGGGGCACGGTGGGGACCCCTGCCCCATCCCAGTCTGCCCGTGTTGGGCAGAGCACATCAGCATTCCTGGGAGCAGGGTCTGGCCCCGCAGCGGCCGCTCGCCGAGGGAAGGCATTGAGGGGGGATTAGCCGTCTGATGCACCCCCCCATTGCTCAGGCGCTTAATACAGAAAACAAACACCCTTGTGCGCCCCAGCGGCCTCGATCCAGACGGGCTTTCTCTGTGCCCGTTGCCTCAGCAACCCTAATCTGCCTCCCGGGGCACACCGGAGCCCTGCACCCCCGGGCCCGTGCACCCCCCGGCTGCGGCTGGCACGCGGCTGCCAGCGGGATGCCACGGCCCCGGCGCCTCGGGGTGGCTGCACCGGCTGGAGCTGGGGCTGTGGGCAGCTTGCTCTGCCAGGATCGGGGCACCTCTGTCCCGCTGCGTGATCTGAATCTGTGCTGAGCCAAGAGGCGACAGCACCTGCCTGCACCAGCACCACATCTCCTCATTTTTCCACTCAAGGTAGCAGGATTTTTTTGGAGGTGGTGAAGATCCTCAGTCATAGCAAGGAGGGGGAAGCATCTCCTGCTCGGATTGTCCCTGTGCCTGCAAAGGGAAAGGGCAGTGGGTTTTGGGAAGCACGGAGGCAAGCTGCTCCAGCCCTGGACTGCCAAACAGGCCGAGAAGGGGACAGAGGGTTGCACCCCAACCTGCCCCGTCCCAGGGCGGTGTTGGAGGGCGGCAGCACCCAGTCTCCGATGCCTGAACAGATGAAGGAGGGTCTTTTCCCACCTCTGTGTCCGCTCTTGCCGGCATCAGCATCCCCGGGAAATCGGGCGTCTCTGCATCAGGCGAGGGCGGAGCGGACCCGGGAGGGATGTGCCATGCCCACGGCCCCGTGCCCACCCCCTGGTCTGGGGCGGAGGGGGCCGAGTGCCCTTTGCTCCCAACCCGAGGGGCCGCACTCGTCGGGATTCATTTTGCGCGCAGCCTCCCTGCTCCGGCGGACGAACGGGGCAGCGCTGCGAGGCCGGGACCCCCGGGGAGGGGGGAGAAAAAGAAAAGAAAGAAACTAAAGAGGAAAAAGGGCAGGAATCGCATCAGGCAGCTCAGCCCATCCCGGCCCCGCTCCGCTCCGCATCTCCCCGCTCCGCTCCGCCCCGCGCGCCCGCCCCGCCCCGCCCCGGGGGTCCCGGCCCGGCCCGGCCCGGCCCGGCCCGTCCCGCCTCGGCCGGTCCCCGCCGGAGCCAGCCCGTGCCCTCCCGCGCCGCGCTGCGCCGAGGTAAGAGCTGCGCTCCCGCTCCCCGCTCACCTGGGCTCGCCGTCGCTCGCGTCGGGCCGGGGCGGGAGGAATCCTCGGGGAGCTCTCAGCCGCGTTCCGATGGCTTTTCCCCGTGTAGTGAGGAATATCGTAAGGACGCGGCTCTTCCCAGGCGAGGTCCTGTCCCGCGGGCTCCTCTCCATTTCTTTTTCCCTTTCTCATCCCTGCTTTTCCCCCTGCCTCCCTCCCCACCGCCTGCTTTTTCCTCCCAGTGGCTCGTACCTAGAGGCTTTGCCGTGTTGGGGAAGGAGACAGACCGAGCTGTTATCCTAATGTTCATTTCTTTCTGCTCTTGAAATATGTTTGTGTGGACAAAAGTGTTTTGGGGGAAAGTGCTGTGACCTTTGGGATGCCCAGCGCTGGCTCAATGCCGCGGCCCCGACGGGAGGTCGCAGCAACGGGTACCAGTGGGATGAGGGCAGCTCACTAACAGCTCCTTCCACAGACACCTTGGGGGATACAAGGTGCTTATTTTATTTGGATTGTTTAAGAGCATGGCTGTTAATTGGCTCCTGATCTACCAGATTCCCCAGCTCCAAACGTTCCCAATAAGCCAGGAAAGATTCCCCCCCGTACGGTAGCCCCAGGCGAAGCAATAACCTACCGGAGATATTTTCTCATCTACGGGCAGCTTTGCTATAAGGAACATGTTTAATAAATCATAAGGCTGGTGAATTCCTGGGATTTTTTTATTGCTTCTGTAGAAGTGCAGTTGTGATCCGTCTGTGAGGGACACGGGGAAAACAAAGGCACCCCTTTCAGAGCCAGAGCCTGAGAGTTTAGGACTCGGAGCCGATGGTGGGGAGGGCGGCTGCGAGCCCCTGAGGGCAGCCCAGCACCGTGGAGGGGGGAGATGGGGGCTTCTGAGGCCGTCCCCAGCTGCACTTGGCTTTTCTGTCTCAGCCCTTTGAGGGACTGACCACAACCCAGGAGCCCAGAGCTGCCTCTCCAGCCCCGTCTTGGCTTCCCTCAAGCTGCCGGGGCTGCGACCGCGTGCGCAGAGCCGAGGCGGCGATGCCAGGGGAAACATCGCAGCTGGAGACCCAGCCAGGCTCTGCTGGGCTTCCAGTTACATTTTTCCTCCCTGCCCTGTTGCCTGGAGGGAGAAAAAAAACCCCAAACTGCTAAAAAATAGGAGAGATTCTTGCAGGCAGAATCGCTCAGTTTCCATCAGGCAGACTGACCCGATCCTCCTCGACACGGCCCCGGCGTGTTTGGGTGGAGGAATGGAAATAAAGGGATTTCTCTTTTATTTGCTGGTTCCAATCTGAAAACTGGAGTTTCAGGGTGGGATCTGAGCTCTGCCATGTGAAAGGCACAGGGAGTTGGGAACCCAGGAGCTGCCAGGGAGTTTGAAAGCCGCGGGTGCCATGGCCAGGGGAGCTGGTCGTGGGTTGCTGTGGGTGGTAGAGGGCACCCAGCTCTGCTGGCACCAACCCCTGTGTGCCCCTTGGCTGCTGAGCTGCCCTGCACAGCAGTGCTTTGGCCATGGGGATTTGTCCCCATCTCCTGCCATGCCTTTGTTTTAGGCTGCTCTGAGCAGAGGCAAGGAGGGAGCTTTTCTTTGTACAGGGAAGCATTTAAATTCTTTACAGTGATTCATATATTCCATTCATATGAAACACAGCCCTGCCGAGTGTGAATGGGGGCTGCTGGGGGAGAGGGGTTTTTTTTTGGAAGGCAATAAGCCTTAGAAGTGTCAAAAGTTATTCACACCTTGGTGAAATCAAGGATATTTCTGTCCCTGGCTCTTGGCAGGGGCTCAGCACAGCCTTGGGTCGGGTTTTCGGTTTCCCACTTGGATGTGCTGCTGGGGGAGCGCAGGGGCAGCCCTTTCGCTCTCACTGCCCTGCATGTTCGGGGTTTCTTGGTGCTTTCTTGCCCCCCCCTGAGGTTCAGACTCCCCCTGTGAACCCCACAGAGGTTCAGACCCCCGTGGGTTACACACCTGGAAAGCCCCCAGGACTGGAGGGCAGCTGTGAGCCCGTGGCTGGGTGAGATGCTGCCCTTTGCCTTTCACCACTCACTAAGGCTGTCCCCAAAGCTGCAGGCAGCTGTCCCTGCCAGCCCAGGCTACCCCTCAGCATGGGGGGCACGAGCCAGCCCAGCCAAGGGACGGGCTGTGTGAGCACCTCAGTCTTGGAGGAGCTGCAGAAGACTTCACCAGCAGCTGCTCCACAGCAGCTGTGCCCATTTCAGTGCCCACAAACCCCATCCTCTCCCCTCTTTTGGGGAGGGCAGCCAGGCTGGCACCTCAGAGAGAAGCTCCAGTGATCAGACACAACCCTGTGGGCACTGACCTGCTCTGGAGTGGCTGCCAAGTCCCTGCTGGGGACTGTTGGTTTGAGGGGGAAATGGAGTGGCTGAGGGCCAAAGGGTGCGGGGGCATCGCTGTGCCCCAGGTATGGGGCCAGGCACCCGCGGGGGGCTCTCGCCTCCTCCAGCTGCTTCGGGATGCTTGGAGCTGCTGTAAATCCTCCCTGAAGGAACTGGGAAGACAGTTTTATGGCTGTTGGGGAGGAAGATTAGCAGGGTGTTGTTTTCGGAGCTGATCCATCACGGGCTGCGGGCGCTGCGTGGTGCATCTGAGCTGCTGGCGCGGCCCCGCCTGCCGAGCTCCAGATAAAGACGCCTGGTTTTAATGTTCTGGCTGCTCTTGGGATCTGTGATGTGAGTGACAAAACTGCCTCTGCCAGGGCTGTGGGCCCCTCACCCCAGCAGCAGCCGGGGGAGCAGCGGATCGAGGGGATCTGGGCAATGGCACCTGCAAAAGGCATTAACCCCAGTACAGAGGGCGTGCGGGGCCGGTCCCTTCCTGTCCTCACACACTCCCTCTGTCATTCTCTCCTATTTCAGCTTGTCCACAGCCCGGGAAGGAGCAGAGTTTCCATTCCCCTGTGTTATAGAAAATGTCTGTGACAATAAAACCCAATGGTTCATGGAAGGAGGGATAAAAAGACACCGAATTGCATTTGTCTTCCCTCAGTTTCTCCCTCCCAGCCCCTTCCCCACGGGAGGGGGTGCAGGCTGTTGGCTCTTTGGGCACAGGCAGGGTTCCAATATCCCCAACTCCCCCATGGGCTCAGCCACTGGCTAGTTAGAGAGGCTAACTAACTGCTTTAAAGGTGGAGGGAGGCATTGACTCATGCCCACTCCCTCCTTGGCACTCAGGGGTTTCTTATGGTCAGTGTTTTGGGGAGAGGGGCTGGGTGCCTGCTGTGTCCTGCAGCAGAGCTCCCCCAGGCTCTCCCCTCCCTGTCAGGGCTCAGCTGCACGTTGCTTCCCCTGTGTGGTGACTTGGAAGCCAGCACAGACATAATAAACTGCTTTTCCTTTTCCCCTCTTTGCCGGAGCCGTTCCTGAGTCACATCCCTGGCTGCTTGGCCTCTTCCCCAGGGCTGGCTGCAGGACCCTTTGCATCAGCTGAGAACTTCAAAGCAATGAGATCCAGCCTGGCTGAGAAGGGCCTTCCTGGCTGGCGGGGCCATATCTGTGCAGGGTCAGGGGATGCAGGGGCTGGGATGCCCTGTGCTGCTCTGCAGTGCCCACTCACCCACAGGCATCACTCAGCTGCTCCCAGGGAGCCAGAGTCACCCTCCGCCCTGTATCCTTGCAGCGGCACCCCACCAGGAGCCCCGCTGGCTGCTGCCTCCCTGCAGAGCTCCTGAGCTTGGCTGAGATGCTGCAGGTGGGAAATGGGTCCCAAGAAAAAAGAGGTGTGAGAAAAGAGCCAAAGGCAGCCCTGTGAGAGTTTGTGCTGGGCCCTCAGCCCGCTAGCTGCAGAGTGCTGCTGTGGCCCCCAGCCCCGGTGTCAGCTGAGTTCACGGAGCAAAGCTGCAGATCCCAGGCAGAAACTGCAGCCAAAATCTGCAGAGCAGCCGGGTCTGGTCTCTGCCACCTTCCCTGGGGCCGAGCCTGTCCCTCTGGCCCATCTGGAGATGTTTGTCCTCTGAGGCTCTTCCAGGAGCCTCTATCCAGGACAGGGCCTGGCAAGAAGCAACCAGGGAGGAAGACAACGATCTCAGTATCCACCTGCTGTGGATGCAGAGAGTCAGAGCTGAAGGCTTTCCCAGCCTGGATATGCCCCAGACCCCTGGGAATCCCCCAGACCAACAGACTGCTGCAAACCTGAGCAGCCCAGCAGTGCTGGAGCCCTGGGATCTGGCAGGGCTGCCCATGCCTGCCCTGCAGATCTCTCTGGCTGTGGCCAAGAGCCTCTTCATTGTTCTTGCAGAGGGTTTTGTTTCACTGCTGCTTTCCAAGTTCCCAGGGATCTAAATTCTAATAGCAGGGTCTTGTAAAGAGCACCATCGAGATGGGTGAGATGGTGTTGCTGGTATCAGAGGAGATCTATCCCCTGTGTTTCCTTGCAGACAATGCAGCAATGGGATCAAACAAGGATACAGCCTTTCTTTGGAGGTACATTAGCCAAATAAGAGCCTTCTCTTTGTTTTGGACCGAAACCCAAGACCCTGCAGCCAGACCACCTCACATAGCTGCCCCAATCCCCACAGCCACATGAGGATTTACCCCTCTTGATGCAAAATCCCCTATGCCCAAGTCACCATCTGGGCAGGACAGATGGGTCCTGGACCTATGGCGAGGGGATTTCCTTCCCCACAGGGTGGTCAGTGCCCCAGGGTTGGCCAGATCAGTGCTCCAGGCTCTTCTGCTCTCAGGCAAAGAGGCATCAAGCTCACACATGCAGAGGGTGGGGGTTGCTTTGGTTGTGTTTCCATCTTTAAGGAAGAGATGAGCCCATTCAGCCAAGCACTGGGGCTGTTGGCTGAGTCCACCCTGTGTACACCACTTGCAGTGATGCTTAAAGCCCGTGGCCAATTCACCTGCTTTCAGATTTCATTACAAGACTTAAAATTCAGCCCAGGTTTGTTTTAAGAAGTTACTGGAGGCTGAGAGAGCCTGGGACTGATTTATGGCTTCCCATCAAAATCATGTGGTTTTACCACGAAACTTGGAAGCTCTGGCTGCATTTTTTCGTTGGACATTTTTGGCTTCTCTCCAGCCTTGTCTGTGAGGGGTGAGAGTGTGAATCCAGGGTGTGTATCAGGGCTGGAGCAAGTGAAATGGAGGAGAAATGGCTCGCTGCAAAGAGAATATTTAATGTCAGGGCAACCCAGACATCTTTTTTCAGGGATAGGATGGGGGGAGCTTGGCATGGAGGGAGCTGCAACAGTTCCTCTGCTTCCATGTCAACTCTTGCCACTTATCACCCTCACATCCTGCTAACATCCAGCAGCTGGATGTCAGCAGCACAGAGCACTGTCCCCACCGTGTCTGTGCCCAGGGCAGTGGTGAAATCCTGCTGCTCTCCCTGGTGCCTCGCTCCTGGACCCACGGGGTGAACTGCTGGTGCCCACCGGGGTTAAATATGTGGGCTCTTGCCAGAGAAGCATATTTTCAGCCTCAGACATGCATTGTCAATGACTGCAGGAAGGTATTTCTCAGCTGCTCTGGTGTCCTGTAAGCCAGCCAGCCAGCAGAGAGGAACAAGACTACTTTTATTGCTATTTCTTCATATTTCCTGATATTGCCAGTCTGGCACTCAGAACCCACAGGCAGATCCCTGAAGGTCCTGGGTTTGGATTACAGCACTGATACTTTTGTCCTTTCTTTGCCTTTAAATTCAGCTGGTTTAGGCCCTGAAGGGGTCAGGCTGATAAATCTATCCCCTGCAGCCAGGTGGGCAGAGACACAGTCCCTCAGGGTGACAGCCCAGGCATGGAGGGCAGATCACAAAGCAGGCAAGGGCAGGCCATGCCAGGCTGTGCCTGGGCACCTCAGGGTTGGCATTTCCCTTGGCATGGCAGCACGAGGGTCACAGAGCCCACCGGCCACTGTGTGCCCACAGACCTCTGAGGAAGATGCTGGGGGAGGCTCGGCCATGGGCTCACGGCTGATGTATGAACAGATGAAAACAGTGCTTTGTGTTATGTAAATACCAAGGTCAGGCTGCTGTGAGCTGCTGCAGCCATGAGCAAGTGCTGTGTCCTGCTGAGCTTGCCCTGGCATGGGGGCCAGCGGGACAGCAGAGTTGCTCCAGGGCTGGGGTGGCTTTGTGGGTTTAATTGAGTGACTTTGTAAAGATGAAGCGGAGAGCTGGGCAGTGGCACATCAGTTCCCCTGTCTGCTCCCAAAGGAAGCTAGTGGGGCCATGCCAAGCACCCACAGCTCCGTACCCACTTCCCAAACCTCCACTTACTCCTTCCCACCGCTGGGACAGAAACATCTGTGCTGCAAACACACCTTGTCCATGCCAAACACCGTGCCATGCTGTGCTGTGCTCTCTAGGAAGTGCCAGCTCACATGGCACAGCCCCGGTGTGAGCTGCTCGGGTGTTGGGCACTGCTGTTCCAGTCAGGATCTGTTTGAGCCTTGGCACAGGTTGCTCATGGAGGGTGTGGAGTCTCCTTCTTGGGAGGTTTCCAAACCTATTGCTGTGTCCCCTGATCGAGGGGAACCATTTTTAGCAGGGGATTGGGCTGGATGAGCTCTAGAGGTCCCTTCCAACCCCTGCCATGCTATGGTTCTGAACTGCTTGGCACATCCACCGCTGCTTTCTTCCATTATGCTTTTTCCCGTAGCTGTTTCTTAAAAACCACATGTAATAGTATTGCTGAGCATAAGCTACAAGCTGGGACGAGACCCCCAGAGCTCCTCTGAGCAGTTCTAAGCAGAGCTGTACAGCCAGTTTGTCATTACTTTATACCAAGGCTGGCATTTTCCTCCCCTGAGGGGAAGGCCGATGGCGGGAACCGGCGCGGCCTCACGGCAAACCGTGCCCAGGCAGCGCTCTGATGAAACCTTGGGTTCAGTAAGAATTCATTTCATTTAAAACATTCTTCTGGTTTTTCATAAAGCACAGCAAATCCAGGCTGCTTAGGGCAGGAATGCAGCCAGAGGGCTGCTGGGCAGGCGGCGGATTCCCCGCGGCAGACGAGCCGTGATGGCGGGGTCGTGCTGTGCAGGCCGCGGCCCTGCCCCGCGACGGGATGGATGCACTGGGCTGTGGGACTATGGGCTGTGGGATTATGGGCTGTGGGACTTGGGCAGCCCCCTCCCATCCTACAGTCTCAGGGGGATGTGGGAGTTCAAGGTGTTTGTCCCCAAAGGTCACGCATCGGTCAGCGCGGTGCCTGTGGGGCTGTAGCACTGGCATGGCTGGGACAGGGTGTCACAGGTCAAGGGGCAACAGGCACAAGCTGGAAGAGAAGAGGTTCCAAAGAAACACAGGGAAAAACTTGTTCCCTGTTGAGGTGAGGGAGCACTGGCAGGGGCTGCCCAGATGGGCTGTGGAGGCTCCTTCTCTGGAGACATTCCAACCCAGCTGGATGAGCTCCTGTGTGCCCTGCTCTAGGTGGTGCTGCTCTGTCAGGGGGTTGCACTGGATGAGCTTCCCAGGTCCCTTCCAACCCTTGAGACTCTGTGATCTGATAGAGTCCTCTGGCTGGTGGTGGCTGAATGTGGGATGAATGTGACCTGAAGCTGATCACTTGCTCAAGTGACAGGTTGGAAGGAATTCAAGTGGGTTATGGGGCAGGGGGTGGCTGACCAGCACTGGGGTGATGCTCCCAGACAGGACTGGCAGCCATCACTCCTGCTCTGCATGTGAAGGGCTCCCCAGCTCAAGAGAGACAGGGAGCTGCTGGAGAGAGGCCAGTGCAGGGCTCCCAAGATGCTGAGGGGATGGAACGTGTGTGAGGAGGAAAGGCTGCAGGAACTGGGGCTGCTCAGCCTGGAGAAGAGAAGACTGAGGGGGACCCTGATTATCGTGCTTTCATAGAATCATAGAATGGTGGGGGCTGGAAGGGCCCTGCAGAGCTGCTCCAGCCCCAGCCCCTGCTACAGCAGCTTCCCCTGGCTCAGGGGGCACAGGAACGTGTCCAGGTGGGGTTGGAAACCTCCTGAGAAGGAGCCCCCACACCCTCCCTGGGCAGCCTGGGCCAGGGCTCCCTCACCTCAGCACCAAAGGACTTTCTCCTTGTGTTGCAGTGGAACATTTTGTGTTCCAGCTGATGTCCATCACCCCTTGTCCTGGCACTCAATAGAAAAGTGCCCCTTCATCCTCCAGACACCCACCCTTTAGGTACTTGTCAGTGTTTCTGAGGTTCCCCTGAGCTCAGCCTTCTCTTCTCCAGGCTGAACAGCCCCAGGTCTCACAGCCTGTCCTTAATTTCTTTTTCCTAACCTTCCTTTATTTTGGTTAAATTGAGTTTTCTCCACAAGGCTGAGGGGGTGTGGGGGGGCCTCCAGACAAGGGGCTTTTGTGAGCAGGGCTGCAAGCTGATCCCCTTTTGTGGTTTGGCTTTTTTGGATGATACAGTTTATTATTCCAAGAACTACCCAGCAAATGGACCCCGTTAGCTGAGTCCCTGAAGCAGCTGGAGCTGGTGCTCGTGGTGCCTTTGTGCCCTCCTTGGGCCTGATGGCAGCTGCTGGGGCTGTGCCCTTCACCCCACAGTGGTGCCTGGGGGAGATGGGATCCCTTCTTGCAGGCTGCAGGGCCATGGCTGTGCTGACAGGGCATCTTATGGGATTAGCCTGGGCTGGGAAAGCCAGTGGGATGAGAGGAAAGTGCCAGGTTTGTTGGATTCCCCAGTAAACTGGTGTCAAGGGCAGCACACTGACAATAACCTGATTGTTGCCACACTGCTGGGGGCTGGTGCCAGTGCTGTGGGGAGCTCATCTGTGGGGCAGCCCCCTGCCCACCTCTGGCAACCCAGCCTTGGCAGTTTGGCATGAGTTATGAGAGTTTACATCTCTCTCAGCCCCAGTTAGTATTTCCCCCCTCAGCATTTCAGTTGGAAAGAGAGCTTTAAGCTGCTGCAGCCACAGCCCTCCCTTCACCCTGCCCAGCCCAGCACTGACCCACAGCCCTCAGCACCTCAGCCCCATGGCTTTGGGATCCCTCCAGGGCTGGGCACTGCCCCAGCTCCCTGGGCAGCCTGGCACAGGGGCTGGCATCCCTCTCAGGGAAACAGTTCTGCCTCAGCTCCAGCCTCAACCTCCCCTGGGGCTGTTGTATCACTTGTTACTTGTGTGAAGTTACCCAGCTCCCTGCAGCCTCCTGTCAGGGAGTGTCAGAGAGTGCTCACATCTCCCCTCAGCCTCCCCCAGTCTAAACACCTTGGACTTGTACTCCAGACTCTCTCCCAGCTTTGTTGCCTGTCTTTGGACACTCTCCAGACCCTGTGCCCACCTCACTGGGCAGCCCAGGGCCCGGCAGTTCATCCTTGGCCTGCTCAGCGTTACCTCCTGCCGTGTGGGGATGCTGCTGGCTCTGTTTGTTTTGGCTCCATCGGGCTTTTTCCTGCACTGAGCCGGCTGGAGCTGGGCAGGAGCCAGGGAGTTTATAAATAAAAGCATCGGACACCTCTCTGGGTGGTGCTGAAAGCTCCCAAAATAGCCCCAGTCCCGCCAAGGAGCGCGTGGCCGGGCTCTTCACAGAGGCAGCTGCTGGGCTGGCTGTGGGAGCAAAGCCCCCTCTGCTCCCTGACACCCACCCCAGCCCCCACATCTCCCTCCCTCCCAGCCAGGCAGCCTCTCATGGGGTGTGTGCCCCAGAGCTGGCTGTGCCCCAGCAAGGAGGGATGCTCCAGGAGCAGGGATGACACAGGCACAGGGGTGTCGTGGAAAAGTGGGGGGTCAGCACTGGTGGAGACTCAATGCTGCATTGCTGGGGGAAACAGAACAGCCTTGGGCATGGCCTATGGTGAGACATTGGTGGAAAACAGCCCCTCAGGCAGCAATGATTGATGCACAAGAGCTGGGAGGAAGGCGCCAACTCGATGGTTTCACCTCCTGAGTCCGGTGCTGCCTGACCACACGCTGTATTTTCGCCTCAGCACTGGCCTGGCTGATGCTCAGGGGCCGTGGGACACTGGCTTTGTGTGGGATTTGCTTTCTGCTTGTGCAGGAAGCCTGGCTGGCCAGGTCATGGTCTGACCCTGGCACAGCTCTGTGGGGGCCGTGGGAGGGGGCAGCTGTAACTTCCCCACAAAAGGAGCCTGGGACATGGTGCTGGGAGCCAAGCACAGGGCAGGACCCCATCCAGGGCTCTGCTCACTGCTGCCCATCCTGCCTACAGCCTGCTGAGGGGCACCGAGGTGGTTGTGGCCACTGTGCCTCCCATGGGGGCTGGCTGCAGCCTGCCAAGGGCCAGCGTGGACAGGGCACTGTGGCCAGAGCCATCATCCCTCTGGGCCTCAGCCAAATTCCACCCAGGGCCTGGCATTTCAATGTGTTGTGTCTTTGGAAAGCAGCATTTTCATGTTCTTGCTGTAAATGAGGTGGAAAATGTCTGTGGGCTTGTGCAGGAAGGCTCCTGGGAGCCTGGCTGTGCTGTAGGCGTGCTGGGCTCAGGCTGAGCCCTGGCCAGGAGGCTGGGAAGGGGAGGGGATCTCCCAGAGCCTTGTGTCTCTCCAGGACTTTGCTCTGTTTTCAGATCAGCTCAGCTTATTACAGTTCTTTCCATTGCAGCAGCGAGGCTGGTGCTGCCCATCCCCAGGGTGAGTCCTGCCAGCCTCTTGATGTGGGGATTTGGGGTGCACTCTGACCTTCCTGCTGTGAGCATGGCTGGAGGGGAGATCTCTAGAGCTCCTTCAGCCCCAGCCCCTGCTACAGCAGGTTCCCCTGGCTCAGGGGGCACAGGAATGTGTCCAGGTGGGGTTGGAAACCTCCTGAGAAGGAGCCTCCACACCCTCCCTGGGCAGCCTGGGCCAGGGCTCCCTCACCTCAGCACCAAAGGACTTGCTCCTGTGTTGAAGTGGAGCTTTTTGTGTTCTGGTTTATGTCCCTTACCTCTGGTTCTGTTGCTGAACACCACAGAAAAACACCACACATCCTCCTGACACCCACCCTTTAGGTGCTTAAAAGTGCTGCTGAGGTGCCCCTGAGCTCAGGCTTCTCTTCCCCAGGCTGAACAGCCCCAGGGCTGCAGCCTTTCCTCCTCACACACATGTTCCACCCCCTCAGCATCTTGGTGGCCCTGCACTGGCCTCTCTCCAGCAGTTCCCTGTCTCTCCTGAACTGGGGAGTCCAGAACTGGCCACAGGACTCCAGATGAGGCCTCAGCAGGGCAGAGCAGAGGGGCAGCAGAACCTCCTTTGACCTGCTGCCCACACTCTCTTCATGCCCCCCGGGATGCCATTGGCTTTCCTGCCCACGAGGGCACATTGCTGCCTCAAACTGCTGACCTCCTTGGGTCCCAAGCAGGGATGGAGGGAGGTTCCCACACAACAGCCTGGAGGAAAACTCTGCCTGGAAAAGAGGAGCTGAATGTTTTTCCAGCTCGAAGCCTAAACAAAAGGTTTTGCAATAAGTGCATCCGCTGGCCTTGGCTCAGCACCGGCCTGGCCCGGCCACAGTGGCTGGCACAGCCCTCCCCATGCCCCTACTCATCCCCAGCTTTGCACTGCAGTGCTCCCAGGATGAGGCTTGGCCCCACATTGTCACCACTGTAGGCTCCATCCCATCCTCCAGTTCAGCTTGTCCCCAGGAGGCTGCAGGACATGAAGATAGCCCTGAGTGCCACCAGCTGCCCAAGGGCCAGTGCCTCCAACAGAAAGAGAGAACTCCCACTAAGAAAATACTCTGGGTATTCTGCACTAGTTTCAACTAGTGCTTGAACTCCAGGTCCCCAGTTTTGCTTGGCAAAGGGTCAACACATCCCTAAAGAGACATCCTGCTCCAGCAGCTTCCCCTGGCTCAGGGGGCACAGGAACGTGTCCAGGTGGGGTTGGGAACCTCCCGAGAAGGAGCCTCCACACCCTCCCTGGGCAGCCTGGGCCAGGGCTCCCTCACCTCAGCACCAAAGGAGTTTCTCCTCCTGTCTGTATTCCAGATTGTGTCCATTACCCCTTGTCCTGTCACTGGCCACCACAGAACAAAGACTGTCTCCAACCTCTTGACACCCACCCTTTAGGTACTTGTCAGTGTTGCTGAGATCCCCCTGAGCTCATCCTTCTCTTCTCCAGGCTGAGCAGCCCCAGGGCTGCAGCCTTTCCTCCTCACACACGTTCCATCCCCTCAGCATCTTGGTGGCCCTGCACTGGCCTCTCTCCAGCAGTTCCCTGTCTCTCTTGAACTGGGGAGCCCAGACCCATCAGCCCTTCTCCTGTCATTGGGCAGAACAGAAGAAAGTGTCACACTTGCCCTTGAGACCTCAGGAGGTTCCTCTCTGCCCAGATCTCACTGAATGGCAGCACAGTCTCTGGTGAATCAACCAGTCCTCCCAGTTTGGTGCCATCAGGGAACTTGCTGAGTTGTTGTTGAAGATGATGCTCTGGGCACGAGAAATCAGTCTCATTTTCCTCTGGGCTGCCCTGACATGGTCTGTGTCTGGCTGCTGCACAGGGCACCGTGTGCCCCAGGCTCTGCCCAACATCAGGAGAAGCAGGAGCTGGTTTATGGGCACAGGGGTCTGGGAGGGGGATCTGGAAACCCTTTAAAGCAAATTAAATGAGATACTCGATTGCACTGGAAATTGGGAGCCTCATAATAAGATTGTGGCTTTGAGTAGCAGCACATTGGCATCACTTAAGGTTGGAAGCTCTTTGTTTATGGCAAACAGAGACAGGGCCGAGGGGATTGGTGTCCCCCAGGACACAGCATCCTCCTGGCAGGGAGCTGGGAGGGAGGAGAGGAGCAGAGCTGCCCCGTGGGACTCGGGGTGAGGGGGGTTTGGTGTCATCCCCAGGAATGCTGGAATCCCTGGGAGGCTTTGGGCTCCCAGACAAAGGAAATGTGGAAACTAAACAGAAAAATGATAAAAATGTCCAATTGAAAAGGCAAAGCAGCTGATTCAGCTGGTGGTGAAACGTCTTGTGACAGGGAAAAATCGGGGAGGGGGTGGGGGTGGAACCAATGAGCCTGATTTTACACAACCCCCTCGAATGTCCCGACGGAAAGACACGTGCTGGGGGGGAAGGTGGCGGCTGCCACAGCCTGAGCATCGCTGCGACCGGTCCCCTGAGTCCCCCGGAGCACCGGGACAGCTCGGGCTGTATCTCCCGGGACAGCTCGGGCTCTCTCTCCCGGGACTGTTTGGTCAGCATCCCCCGGGAGAACTCGGTCTCCATCCTCCATCCTCCTCTGTTTCCATCCTCGGGGTGAGCTCGGGCTGTATCTCCTGGGAGTGTTCAATCTGCACCCCCCTCGGTCTCCATCCATCAGGAGACCTCGGTTTGCGTCCCCCAGGAGAGCTCGGTTTCCCATCCTCCATCCCCTCGGTCTCATCCCTGGGCTGAGCTCGGTCTCACCCCGGACTGAGCTCGGTCTCATCCCCGGGTTGAGCTCGGTCTCATCCCCGGACTGAGCTCGGTCTCATCCCGGACTGAGCTCGGTCTCATCCCGGACTGAGCTCGGTCTGATCCCGGACTGAGCTCGGTTTCATCCCGGACTGAGCTCGGTCTCATCCCGGACTGAGCTCGGTCTCATCCCGGACTGAGCTCGTTCTCACCCCGGACTGAGCTCGGTCTCATCCCGGACTGAGCTCGGTCTCATCCCCGGGCTGAGCTCGGTCTGATCCCGGACTGAGCTCGGTCTCATCCCTGGGCTGAGCTCGGTTTCATCCCGGGCTGAGCTCGGTCTCTTTCCCCGCGGCTCCGGCTCCGCCGAAACGGGCCGGACAGAGTCCAGCGGAAAGGAAAAAAAAAACAACCTAAAACCAAAGCTAGAGGAGGGGAAAAAAAGAGAAGAAAAGGTGAAATCCAAGCCGGCAGCGCGGGGCCAGCGCCGGCCGGGCGGCGGGAGCGGTTTCTGGGAGCGTCTGCTCAGAGTTTCCACTGCGCGCCTCGGGCTGTGCCGGGACCCGCGCGGCTCGCGTCAATTACATTCAATTCAATTAACGAACATCGACGAACGCAGCGCCTGAAGAGCTCCGTGAAGACGTGTAAAGCGGCTCTGGGCTGCTGCCGTGCCAGGAAAGCTCTGGGAGCAGCAGGGGATGGGGATGGGGATGGAACAGGGATGGGGAGCTCGGGGCAGTGGGATGGGGAAGGTTCAGGCAGCAGCAGGGGATGAGGCTCTGGCTGGGAGCTCCCGCCGTCTAGAGAGAAGCTGCTGCTCATTCTCTTTACTTGGCTAATTGAGAAGACAGCAAATCACATGCTTTAACCCCCTGAGACAAGGCTGGGCTTGTCAGTCACCCACCACCCCGGGCACGGTGAGGGCAGGGCAGGTGAGGGGCCCTGCCAGCTGAGGGGTGCAGCCCCCCATTCCTCCCCACAGCACCCTGCAGCTCCTCTGGCCCCGATGCCACAGGATCCCCAACTGATCCCCGTCCCCAGTGGGATGCTCTCACTGGGGAGGCTGCAGGAAGGCACCCAGGCAGGAGTGGGGGGTGGCACAGAGGTTGGCAACCACCCTGGGGTGATATGCTGAGCTGATGTGGGGAGGAAGGTCCCTGTGCCCATGCTGCCCAGAGGGGTGCTGGTGGGAAGAATCAGGGACCAGGACCCCAGTGTCACCCCCCTGTGCCTGGGAATTGTCCAACTGTTTCAGTTGTTAAAGCCCTTGAAGCTGCTGCAGTCCCAGCCCTGCCCTCACCCTGCTCAGCACTGACCCACAGCCCTCAGCCCCATGGCTTTGGGATCCCTCCAGGGCTGGGCACTCCCCCAGCTCCCTGGGCAGCCTGGCACAGGGGCTGACACCCCTCTCAGGGAAACAGTTCTGCCTCAGCTCCAACCTCAACCTCTCCTGGGGCAACTTGAGCCTGTTTCTTCATGTCTTGTCATTCATCACTAGAGAGACCAACCCCCAGCTCCCTGCAGCCTTCTGTCAGGGAGTGTCAGAGAGTGCTGCTGTCTGCCCTCAGCCTCCTCTTCTCCAGTATCAGCACCCCCATTCCCTCAGCCCCTCCCCAGCACCCTTGTGCTCCAGCCCCTTCCCCAGCCCTGCTACCTGGCTCTGGCCACGCTCCAGCCCGAGGGCCACAGCTGAGGCTCCTGCTTCTGAAATTGATTTGAATGTAAACCCAGCTCTGAGGCAGCTTTTTCTCATTTTTAAACTATTTCATATCAATCCTTGGCCTGACATTTGTTTTCTTTGAGTGTGGTGGGGAGCGTGGTCGGCATTGCTGAGGAGATCTCCTCAGGAATCTTGGCAGAGGCGGCTCCTATCTTTGAAGAAACGGCAAATGCAAAACAGAAGGCAGATATTGGAGAAGCATAAACAGCATTTTCCCCCTGCTAACCCCAGAAGTGGCACAGCCACTGTCTCAGTGACACAGCTTCAGGGTAGGGACCCTGTGCCAGGAGCTCACCAGTGGCACAGCACCTGCCTGGGTTGGCCCCCCAGGGCAGGGGGAATGGGAGCCCTGGCACAGCTCTGAAGCACAGCCCCATGCAGCCAACACAGTCCCCAGGGCTGGCACCAACCTGCCAGGACCAGGAGCAGCTGAGGAGTGATCACACCACAGGGTTTGTGGTGGATTTGAGGGGGAGGCTGGAGCAGCCCAGGGGACTTGCCCTGTTGGGCTCTGGGGTCACCCCCCAAATGCTGACTCCCTGAGGAAATGCTGCTGGGGCATTTCAGGGTTTCACTGGTGGGTCATTGCAGAGGGGGTTTGTGGCTGCAGGGTCAGGCCATGGGGGAGGCTGAGCAGGCAGCAGGCACCAGCCAGACTCACCTGAGGATGTTGCTAAAAGGCTGGAAGAGGAGAGGAAATGGAGATCAAAGGACCCAGCCAAAGCAGGGAGACAGGATTTCAACCCCTGACGTTAAAATAAAGTGACTGTTAGGATCAACACTGGAAGGCAGCTTCCCGTGCCAGGCATGGGCTGGCTGCCGGGCTGGAGCCTGGGGGATGATGTTCTTGGTGTTTCACACATCAGAAGCTGTTTTCTTTGCAGCAGCAGCTCACAAATTTGCTGTAGTGTCTGGGCAGCTGGTGGCACTGCTGAGGGATGGTGACTGGAGGGGCTGGGACGGTGGCACTGGGGGCTGGGGAGGGAAATGCTCCTGGACACACTCACATGGACAAGTCCATGGGTTCAGACCTGGCTTCTCTCCATCTTGACTCTCAGCACCTTGAGCATTTCTCGTCTGCTCTGTCCACCCCAGTGATGGATTGTTAAGTGCCAAGGAGGTGGCTGAAAATGCTGCTGTGCTTGCCAGGGGGCCTTGAGGAGGAGGGATGAGACATCCAGCTTAGTGCAAGGTCCTCTCAAGTGAGCTCTGCAGCCAGTGCAGGGCTCCTGACCTCACCAGCAGCTCCACATGTGCTGTTACAGGCTCCCACTTGCCTGATCCCCCTTTCTGATGACTCCATGGGCAGGGGCTGCAGCAGCCACGATGCCCACACAGATGCAGCAGCTCCAGCAGCACCAGGCTGCTCTGTGCCACAGCATGATGTGGATGGGGACAGGGGAGGTCTCTGGGGCATCTCTGCCCCACACATCCCAGCCCGTGGCCCTTTGAGCAAGCTGCCCTCCCCCTCTGAGCACCCCTTCCCCAGAAGGCTCTGGCCTGGACCACAGCTCGTTATAATTAAGCCCAGTGACCCCAGCACGAGGCTGGAAGTTTAAAAGTCTGCGGTTGATGGCCCTTTGCCCACAAATTCCCCGAGCTGGGAATCGCTCTCTGCGGGTCCCTCCAGGCTTTAGCACATTTCTGTGTCAAACACCCATGGCATTAGGGGGAAAAAATGCTGTTTCTGTGCAAGAGCTGTGAGGGCAAAGTGGCATCTGACCCACAGACTCCCTGGGGAAGCACCAGCTGCTTCCCACCAGAGCTGGTGCCCCTGGAGCTGGGGCTGTTTCTGCTGCCACACAACCCTCAGGGAGTGAAGCCCTGAGTGAGGCTCCAGCAGCTCCCAGCCCGGGGCCCTCCCCAGGGTGTCTGGCAGATGCTCCACATCCCACACCAGCATGCAGGAGCTTTGCCCAGCTCAGGGCATGAGCTGAGGCTCACAGGGCAATTTGGACCTGGCACAGCCCCCAGGAGAGGGGCTCCAGCCCCTGTGCTGTGTGTGCTGGGGTGGCAAAGGGGACAGGACCCTCCAGCAGCACTGTCCCTCCCTGTACAGCTCCAGCACTCAGCTCTCACTCTGCTCCTTCATTTGGCTGTCAGGGATGGTGTCACTGCTGCCTCCCTGGGCCACTGTCCTGCTGGGAGGAGGAGGAGGAGGAGGAGAGGGGAAGAGGGAGGGAAGGAAAAAAGAAATGAATCCCCACAAAAATGTCTTCATAACAGGAAACGTCTCATAAAATACCTGTGGTTTGGCTCGTGTGATCTGACTGGTCAAACTATGCACCTGGCAGGCAACCCTGCTATTAATGCTGCACAGGCTGGGCTTTAGGGGGAGCTGAGGCTGGGGAGGGGAGCAGGACAGGACTGGGGAGCTCAGGGTGCAGAAACCCTCCATCAGGGCTGAGGTGATGGAGGAACATGTCCCTTGGGTCTCCGTCCCCTCCATGTGCCCCCGAGGGGACACCCCGATGTATTTCGGTGTATTTCAGGGCCTGTGGTGTGTCCTGGGGACACAGAAGCTCGGTGTTTGTGCAACTTCAGAGCAGAGGTTTCTACCCAAACCTGGGTCTCAGCCACTGCAGACCCAGAGGTCTCTGCCCAGGTTTGGCTTTGCCCCGAGCGCCTGGGCAGCGACCGGCCGGGGCTCTGCTGCGCTCCCAGCAGGAGCTTTCACAGCTGGGGGGAGGGACTGAGCCCTGAGCTGTGACCTGTGGTGGGTTCATGCCTGCTGTGCCCTGGCACACGCACACTGAGGGGCTGCAAATCCCCCTGAGCTGATCCCTGACCCCACAGCTGCAGGAGCAAGTGGTGGCACTGACCCTGTTGGCAGCACCAATCCCATTGGCAGCACCTTGGGCTCCTCAGCCCTGGGCAGCGTGGGCAACTTGCACCAGGCAGGCCCCTGCCACAGCCCCTGCACCCACCTGACATCAGTGTGGTGGAGCAGGACACAGCTCCTGCACCCTCCCTGCTCTCTGCCCATGGCTCTGCCTGGAGGCGAGTCAGGACAGGGCAGAATCCCCAGGTGGGTGTTGCAGAGAGTTCTCCAGCAGCATCCTGTGAAGCCTGGGCTTGTGACCAGTGTCCCACTGTCTCCTGCCCACCCCCTCAGGCTCCTCTGCTGCAGCAGCCTCCTTGCCACAGCCCCCCAGAGCCACCTCCTGTACCCAGCAGAGCCACGGGTGCCCTGAGCTTTGCACGTGCCAGCTGGCCCGTGGCCACCAAGAGTAGCTTGGCCTGTGGCCCTTCCTTCAGCCCTCAGCAGCAGGAGTTAAGTCGTGCAGAGCCTGACTGTTAATTTGGCTGCAACCTCTGCGTGGACAGATGCAGCCCCCACCCACAGCGAGATGGGTGATGGCACCGTGGGGCTGTGCCATGCTGTGCCATGACATGTCATGCTGTGCCACGCTGTGCCGTGCCACACTTTGCCGTGCCATGCTGTGTTGTGCCACACTTTGCCGTGCCGTGTTGTGCCATCCCATCCCATCCCATCCCATCCCATCCCATCCCATCCCATCGCATCCTGCGCTGTGCCGTGCCGTGCCATGCTGTGCCATCCCATCCCATCCCATCCCATCGCATCCCATCCCATCCCATCCCATCCCATCCCATCCCATCCCATCCCATCCCATCGCATCCCATCCCGCGGAGCACAGGCGCTGCCGGCAGCTGGGGCGCGGTGTTTTTCTTTCGTCAAGGAAAATGTTTTCTTGTTCCCTGCGCCGAGGGGCGGGAGCGGCTGCGGCTCCGGCTCCGGCTCCGTGCGGCGCGTTCGGCAGCGTTTGGATCAGTTCAGGTGTCAGGCGTTCGGGGACCGCCCCGTGCCAAGACTCCCCCCGATTCCGGCACCGCCCCGTGCCAAGATTCCCTCCGTGCGCTGCGGAGCTGCCGCTGCCTTTGGCTGTCGCAGCCCAGCAACGTGCTCGCCCGGCCTTTCAGTCGCTGCCTTTGCAGTTTTGATTCCTTTTCTTGTTACTTTTCAAGCGTGTGTAGCACAAATCCAATCACCTCCCTCCCGTTGGAGTCGCTCCCAGCCCCGTGTTGCGATTGGAAAAGCTCCCTGCTTTGTTTTTTCTTGCAAATGACCGGAGGATGGAGCTCGATGGGACCCGGCGGCTCCAAAGCCTCCGCTGCAGCCCACCCACACGCCGCGGCTGCCTGCCCGGGGCTTTCTCTGCAGCATCCACCTGAGCTGGGGAAGTGTGAGAGGTTCTGCTTGGGCTGAGCTGCTGCTGAAGCCCAGAGGTGATGCCCGTGCCCTGTGTGAGGTGTGGGGACAAGGACGGGGAGGGGGACAGAATGAGTCATTTTGGTTGTTAAAGCTCTTGAAGCTGCTGCAGTCCCAGCCCTGCCCTCACCCTGCCCAGCACTAACCCACAGCCTTCAGCACCTCAGCTCCATGCCTTTGGGATCCCTCCAGGGCTGGGCACTGCCCCAGCTCCCTGGGCAGCCTGGCACAGGGCTGACACCCCTCTCAGGGAAACAGTTCTGCCTCAGCTCCAGCCTCAACCTCCCCTGGGGCAACTCCAGCCCCTTTCCTCTTGTCCTAACAAGGATCCAGACAGCGATGGGGCTACAGCAGCGAGGTTGAAGCACACCGAAGGCCTCATCCTGGCTCATCCCTGCACCCCAGGCCCTGGTGGGTGCTGGCATGGGCCCAGCTTTGCTGCAGGGCCAGGGTCACACGCCGCACCCTGCGCTGCCCCAGCTTTTACTGCCGGGTTTAAACAAGTTCCCCATTTTACTGACCTTCAGCTGCAATCGTGGCTCCCCCGGGGATCACATCTATTGACTTAACAAATAATTAGCCCCGAAGGCAGCAGGGGTGCTGCCTGCCCGGCCCGTCATTAATATTTAAAGAGCAGGGGCCATAAATCAGCCACAGCTCCGGGAACAAGCCCCGGGTTGTGTGCAGGTCTGGGGCAGGGCTGTTGGCACGGCTGGCTGCTGCGGGGAGGGGGATGTGTGGGGTGGCAGCAACCCCTTCTGTTGGGAACAACCAGCAGCTCGGCACCCGGAGCTCGCTGGGACCAGCAGCGCAAGCGGTGTGCGGAGGGAGGGGGTGACGTGGGCTTTGGCAGCCCCAGCCCCCCCGCTCCTGCGAGAACAAGGTGACATTTCTTGTCTCCTTTCTCATGCTTGAAGTGTGAGGTTTTTTTCCCCCTTTTCCCGGGGCTTTCATTGCGTGCCAGGGGTTTTTAACACGTCTGCTCACCGACTGCCAGGGGAGCTGACACTTGCGGAGCGAGCGCGGCGGCTGCGCGGCTCTGAAGCCGTGCCAGGGGGCTCGGTGCAGCCGGGTCGGGCCCCTGCTTCCCCCCCTCCGCGCCCGGAGCCGAGCAGCGCGGTTCTGCCGAGCCCCAGCCCTCCTCTGGCGGCCGCGGGGAGCGGCACCGGCTCCCTCCCGGCGGCCGCGGGGAGCGGCACCGGCTCCTTCCCCGGGTGTCAGCCAGGAGCGGCTGCACCCAACCATCAGGCGGTCCCGGGGGGCTGGAGGTGCCCCCCACGGTGCCCGCCACGGTGCCCATGCAGAGCAGGGTGAGCCGGGGGCAGGAAGGGCTGTGCTCAGGAGCCCCCAAAGCATTTCCCTGCTGCAGCTGGGAAAAAGGACTCCTTGTGATATCTCTGCTGGCCACACCAGAGCAGGAGGATGGTTCTTCTGTTGCTGTCTGAGTGAGGGAGCCCTGGCCCAGGCTGCCCAGGGAGGGTGTGGAGGCTCCTTCTCGGGAGGTTCCCAACCCCACCTGGACACGTTCCTGTTCCCCCGAGCCAGGGGAAGCTGCTGGAGCAGGGGCTGGGGCTGGGTGAGCTCTGCAGGGCCCTTCCAGCCCCCACCATGCTGTGATTCTGTGGGAGGCAACACCCGGGCACACGGGTGCCCACCATGGGCACAGCAGCCCTGAACCAGCCAACGTTTGCAACCTGCCCAGGGAGATGAGAACGTTGCTCGGCTGCTCGTTGTGATTAATTATCATGTCATAGCACAGGAGTTTTCAGGCATGAAAGAGCCTCTTCACAGGCATGTTGTGCACACTTTATCCATCATCTGAGGCTCCAGATGTTTCCATTTTCTTCTTATTAAATCACTGCCTGGAGAGCCTGGGTAACGTGAGGCCTCCTGCCCTGGTGCCGGGCACCGCCGCGGGGTTCGGCAAAGCACCAGAGACTCCTTTTCCTTGAGGGATAGAGACATGTGCCAGGGGGTCTCAGGCTCCCCCCAGTTTCCCCCACAGCCCCTGGGGAGAGTGGAGGCAGCTGGAATGACCCATCTGGACCAAGGGAGAACGTGCAGGAGCGAAGCTCTTGTCTGGAGACGCCGTCACAGGCGGCCACCCTGGCACGGAGCGAGGGACTCAGTTTCACAGCAAACCACAGCCAGAGCCAAAGCAGACAGATCAGTGCCCTCCCTCTCCCTTCCCTCTGGCTCTGGCTTCCCTCCAGTGCCGTGTCTCTCCAAGGGCTGGGGTCTTGCAGGAGGACAGGAGGGTGTTTGCAAAGGCTCTGCAGCAGCGAGGGGCTGCGCCAGGCCAGGGAGCTGCTCCCATGGTGTGGGCTCAGAGCAATGAGCAGCATCCCATGAGAACACAGCAGTGGAGGAGAGGAGCAGGGTGAACACAGCCCAGGTGGGAGCAGGGAGGGGAGGGAGTCAGAGATGGGGTCATACCAGGTAAGGAAAACAAATAAATAGCTGATTCAGTCATTTGTTCTCCTCCCTCATTTAGCAGAAAGTGTATTTTTACAGCTGCAGTCCCTTAAAATGAGATTCTTTTTCCCCTTAAACAAATGCCTGTGAAAGAATTCCTCATCAAAATCAGCGTTCCTCTGCTCGACCCTGACACACAAACACAAGGGCAGCGGTCAGGCCGTTTCCAGGCCGTTTCCAGGAGGCTGAGGGCAGCTGCCACACGTGTCCCCTGGCTCCCGTGGAGCCTCCCCAGGGCCTCCGTTCCTCCCGTGGGACGGGCACATCCCGGCTCCCTTCCCGGCCACCCGCATCCCCCCGGCCCCTCCAGCCCTGGCACAGCACAGGGAGCACCACGGGGCACTTGGCTCCTTGGGAAGTGACTGGGCAAGAGGGCAGCAGCCAAAGCTGCCTGGTCACAGGAGACCTCCAACAACCTGTGGAGCATTCGAGAGTCACAGTCATTCCAAAGACCTTTCAGATGATCAAGCCCAACCACTTGCAGCACCAGGAGCCGTCCCACGGAGCTCCCCCTTCCCTTGGCTTTAATTTTCCCTAATTTGGGGGGTTTTAGGGGTTTTTTTCTCTCCAGGCTGCAGCTTTGGGGTTTTTTTTTCACTGCTGCTTCAGCAAAAGCAAGTCAGGAAATTCCAGTGAAATCCCAGAGCAGCAGCAGCTCTGCCCCTGCTCCCCAGCAGGAGAGACAGAGAGCTTAATGCTCATTAATAACCACCACGGGGCAATTATTGTGAGGAGGAAGAGGAGGAGGAGGAAAACCAGCAAAAGCTCTTTTTGGGATCACGTGTTCTTTAAGCTTCCAAAAAGGAACGTTCATTGCCAATCAGTTTGCAGCTCCATGAGTGGAGCTGGCACAGAGAGTTGCTAGAGGAGAGGTTATTTATAGAGGGTATTTCTTTGGAGTAAACAGGCACTTAAAGCAGAGGCTGCAGCTCCTGGGGATCACAGCCCTGCCTCGGCCTCTCCTGTCCCTCGGCCTCCCAACGAGCTCCCAACGCTGCCTGCAAAGGGCCGCAGTTGAGCCACAACCTCTTGGGCTCTGACACTGGGAGTTTGGTCCAGTCCCTGTTTTGGAGGGGGGATGTGGGTTTAATCCTGCCCTGTTTTTCTCCCTCTTCTTATATATATGAAAAACACATCAAGGAAGCCCAACACAGGCATAACCCCAGAGCAGCCTCTGGAAGGATCTGCTGTGTGGCCATGGATGGTCATTGCTTATAAACCAGGGATTAACTGGGCATCTCCTCTGCCCTGCTGAGGCCTCATCTGGAGTCCTGTGTCCAGTTCTGGGCTCCCCAGCTCAGGAGAGCCAGGGAACTGCTGGAGAGAGGCCAGTGCAGGGCCACCAAGATGCTGAGGGGCTGGAACATATGTGTGAGCAGGAAAGGCTGCAGCCCTGGGGCTGTTCAGCCTGGAGAAAAGAAGCCTGAGCTCAGGGTGAACCTCATCAATGGTGATAAATCCCCGAAGAGTGGGTGTCAGGAGGAGGGGGGGGGGACACTTTTCTGTTGTTCCAGTGACAGGACAAGGGGTAATGGACAAAAAGTGGAACACAAACAGTTCCACTGAAACACAAGGAGAAGCTCCTTTGGTGCTGAGGTGAGGGAGCCCTGGCCCAGGCTGCCCAGGGAGGGTGTGGAGGCTCCTTCTCAGGACGTTTCCAACCCCACCTGGACACGTTCCTGTGCCCCCTGAGCCAGGGGAAGCTGCTGTAGCAAAAAGGCAGTTTTGAGGGCGTTGTGCTCCCGCTGGGATCCTGCTGTGGTTCCAGCTGCCCTGGGGTGGGGGGATGCAGCTGGAGCTGCCTGTGCCCGCTCTCACTGTCGCTTTGCCCGCAGGAGCCCTGGGCAGCAGGATGGGGCCGGACGCCGCGGTGCTGCTGCTGCTGCTGGCGGTGGTTGGTCTTCGCCCGGCAGCGGGAGGCGGCGCAGCGGGATATGCACAAGTGAAGTACCTGCAGCCCATGGTGAAGGGACCCCTGGGACCCCCCTTCCGCGAAGGCAAAGGGCAGTACCTGGGTAAGGCTGAGTCTGGGGGTGGGCACAGGGCTGCCAGCACGGGGGAAGGGGCTGCGGCTCCCTGGGGGTCGGTGCCTCTGGGGAGCGGCTTGGCACAGCATCTTTGGCTGAGCACAGAGGGGTTGTTTGTGTCAACCCAGTGTGGAAGGACAAGGACAGGCACAAAATCATTGAATCATTTGAGTTGGAAAAGCCCTTGAATATCCTGGAGTCCCAGCCCTCCCCTCCCCCTGCCCAGCCCAGCACTAACCCACGGCCCTCAGCACCTCAGCTCCATGGCTTTGGGATCCCTCCAGGGCTGGGCACTCCCCCAGCTCCCTGGGCAGCCTGGCACAGTGCCGGGATTCAGGTGCCCAGACCCATCAGGTCAGTGCTTGGCCCTCGGGAAGAGCTGCTGGAGCCCTCCCTGAGGGTTCACACAGATCTGGACCCTCCGGGAAGCTGAAGTCTTGGCTCTGGGAGGAGAAACTAGAGAAGGCTCAGCTGCCAGTGGCTGATTTACTGCTGGGCTGAGTGGCTTATCAGGAGTTCAGCTCAGCACATGTGTCAGAAAACACACAGCAAAACTTGGAGCCGAAGCAAGGCTACAAGCCCCCCTCCCTGCCCCCTTCCCAGCTGTTGTAAAGCTGCTCTCTGAATCCCAGCCAGAGACAAAACCTTCCAGCATAGTGCAGGAACATTTCAGCTGCTGGTGGGACTGGATTCAAATATCTCCCTGCTGGTTTTCCTTCTCTTCCCCCCTCCCTGCTCTTTCTTCCTGAGCATCGGAGCACTGGCGCTGCTGTGGAGCAGCTCTGCCCGTGGCAGGGCCAGGAGGGAGCACGATGGGCTCTCTGCCAGGTGGGGTTTGGGTGAGAGCTTTGCCATGTTGGAGCTGGCATGGGTTAGAGGGGACACAGAAGCAGGGCAGAGCACGGGAGTGCCCTGGGCATCACTCTGCTACACCCCCTGAGAGAGAGAGGAGGGGCAGGGGGCAGCAGCAGCCTGAGCGGGGCTGGGGAAGCCGGTGCCTCCTGGATCCCTTTGAGCTCCCATCTCTGCTTAACTTCTGATTTGGCAAGGAAAATCCCTGCTGGCCTTCTGCCCTGCTCGGGGAGCTCAGCTGACTCGCCGCGACGGCACAGGGCCGTGCCGTGCCCTGGAGGGTTACCCCTGAGCTGGCAGGGAGCTGTGCAGGGCCCCCCCGGGCTGGGACCCCCGTCTGTGGGGCCAGGACTGACCCCGGGGGCTCCCACCAGCCTGCGGGTGCCACCTAGTGAGAGGCAGTGCTGGTGTGCTCAGGGTGCTGGACACCTTCTCAGCTCCTAACACACTGCTCAGGTTCGTGGAGGCAGCTCTGGGCTGGTGGGACCTGGAATCACAGAATCATTTGGGTTGTTAAAGCCCTTGGAGCTGCTGCAGTCCCAGCCCTGCCCTCACCCTGCCCAGCCCAGCACTGACCTACAGCCCTCAGCACCTCAGCCCCACGGCTTTGGGATCCCTCCAGGGCTGGGCACTGCCCCAGCTCCCTGGGCAGCCTGGCACAGGGGCTCACACCCCTCTCAGGGAAACAGTTCTGCCTCAGCTCCAACCTCAACCTCCCCTGGGGCAACCTGAGCCCCTTTCCTCTTGTCCTGTCATTCATTACTGGGGAGCAGAGTCCGACCCCCAGCTCCTTGCATCCTCCTGTCAGGGGGTGTCAGAGAGTGCTGCTGTCTCCCCTCAGGCTCCTCTTCTCCAGGCTCAACACCCCCATTCCCTCAGCCCCTCCCCAGCCCCTTGTGCTCCAGCCCCTTCCCCAGCTCTGTGCCCGGCTCTGGCCACGCTGCAGCCCCTCAGTGTCCCTGTGGCAGTGAGTGAGGGGCCCAGCACTGACACAGCCCTGGAGCTGCAGCCTCCCCAGGGCCCAGCACAGGGGACAGTCCCTGCTCCTGCAGCTACACTTTTGCTGATGCAGTAGACCTGGGGAGCTTGGCTTTGCCCTGTGAAAACGGGGAGCCCAGCCAGCAGCACCCCAACCCAGGGCAGGAGTTTCTGCCAGCAGAGTCTGAAGTTCCCCTCCTGTAACAGTTCAGAGAGTTCATCCCAGGGCAGCAGCCTCAGCTGCAGAGGCAAAAGAGCCCTTTCCATCTCCTCAGGCTTGAGCAAGCTCTGTGGGGAGCCCAGGCTCCTTTCAAGGCTGCGCTGCCTGGGTGGCTGCTGCCTCGGATCCCTAAACCCTGCAATCTCTGCGGGGCTGCTGGTGCTGCGTGTGTACAAGAGGCCTCTGGGTTCCTCACCTCCTGCTCATGGGGAGCCTCTGCCACTTCCATGGTTGTTTCTGCAGCCCTGCTCCCATCCCACTGCTGTCCCCACGCACACAGCTCCAGCTGTAGGGGCTGCGGGTCCTGTGCTGAGCCTCAGGACAGCCACGGCACCGGGAGCATGGGATGAGCTGCAGCAACTCTGCTCCCACACAACAGCTCAGTCCCACACAACATCCCTGTGAAACTCATTCTCACGAGACAGGGCTTGGCAGAGGCTCTGGAATGAGCTGGGCCAGGCTCTGCCATGGAGCAGCCAACCTCTCCTTCCCGCAGCGTCATCCGGCCGCGCTCGCCAGCCCCGCTGCTGACGGCTCGTGGCTGGGAACCACTTCCCATCTCCCTGGATTGATTATTCCCCTGCCAGCCAGTCCACACTGCACTGGAGGGGGGCTGGGGGGGGTCTTTGCCAGGACAAACACAACTCCCCAGGGGCTGCAGGCTCCTCCTCAGCCTGTCCACGCTCCTCACGGGGGAACAGCTCTGTGGTGCCCAGGGTCAGAGCTGGGAGGGGCCGTGCCCTCTCCTTCCCCTGCCCCAGCTGCCTCTCAGCATTAACGTTCTAGCAGCTCTGTTGATGCTTGGAGGGGAGCACACAAGGCTGTGCTGCTGCTGTGAGCTGCTGAGCTCCCAGACGTGCTGCTGTGGTGAGACACAGCCTTTTGAAACCGGACACCCCGGGGGCTGCCATGGCCCAGTTTCTCTCCGCTAACGGCCCCGCTTTGGTTTTCCTGTCTTGCTTTTTTGGCTGCCTGCAGAGCTGGCAGCTCTGGCCTGGTGTTTCTCTTCACTGCCTTGTGTGAGAGTGTGGGGGCTTTTTGCTTCCTTCACAGGCTCAGCTCTAGATCCTTGTTCTGAGTCCATGCAGAATGACCCAGAAAACGAATTCGTTTCAAGCCATGGCAAAAAGAGAGAAAGAAAGGGGGTGGGGGGGGGGAGGAGAAAACACATGGAAGGAATTTTCTGGAGGGTTTTTTTTCCCCCAGAATTCAAACCCCAGAACTCTGCTCCAGTGCAATGCTTCACCTTTGTGTTTCCTTCCCACACTGTTTGCTGGGGTGAGGAGCAGGAGGTTTGTAGGAATCCAGTGGCAATGTTGTGACAGACAAGCATTTCCTTCATCAACACAGCCAAGTGACCTCTGTTACAGTCTAGGATAGGGGCCAGGCTTTGATACATAGATATGCTCAGATTGTTTCCATGACCAAAGGGAAAACACACAGGGTCCAAGCTGGAGTCCTGCATCTAGTGCTGGGCTGCCCAGCCCAGGAGAGACAGGGAGCTGCTGGAGAGAGGCCAGTGCAGGGCCACCAAGATGCTGAGGGGCTGGAACATGTGTGTGAGGAGGAAAGACTGCAGCCCTGGGGCTGTTCAGCCTGGAGAAGAGAAGCCTGAGCTCAGGGTGAACCTCATCAATGGTGATACATCCCTGAAGGGTGGGTGTCAGGAGGATGGGGGGACACTTTACTGCTGTGTCCAGTGACAGGACAAAGGGTGATGGGCACAAGCTGGAACAAAACAAGTTCCACTTGAACACAAGGAGAAGCTCCTTTGGGTCTGAGGTGAGGGAGCCCTGGCCCAGGCTGCCCAGGGAGGGTGTGTTGGCTCCTTCTCAGGAGGTTTCCAACCCCACCTGGACACGTTCCTGTGCCCCCTGAGCCAGGGGAAGCTGCTGTAGCCCCACCATGTTGTGATTCCATTCTCTGTCAAAGCCCTTTCCTGTCCTTCACATTTCTTATCACAGACCCATCTACACCCAGCTGCCAGATTTACTCTTTCTCACCTGTTTTTGCTGTCACATGGGCAGTGACTCCCTGCCTGGGACAGCCCCGAGGAGCTATTTACACTCACCTCTCTGCTTCAAGCCCCAGGCTGTGGTGGCCATGGAATCTCCCCAGCTTTGTAGTCTCTCAGCCCATTAGCTTCTTTCTTACATCTGTTTGCAGAGAACCTCTATAAATTCTTTACATGTCAAGTGGTTCTGGCCTATTCCCAGCTGGGCTGACTCATGTGGATGTGACTGAGGTTGCTTTTCCCTCGCAGCTATTGGCTTTTCCTCTTGTCCTCCATCACTTGGGGGAGTTTTTCTCTGCCTTGCTGGACACGGGAGCTGAGCCAGCCATGGGCATGTCTTAACCCCTACACACATCACCTCTTTGCTCTCTCAAGTACATGTCCAAAAGTTTTCTTTACAATCCAAAAGGATTAAAGGTTTCCTGAGGCCTTGGACTCAAGGGATGAGGTGGAGGGATTATGATCTCGGCTCGCTCTGTCGCCATCCTCTCAGCTGAGCCTGGGCAGGAGCGATGAATCCCCTGGGAAGTGAGGCAGCGCAATCCAGCTCCTCAAAACCCCCCACAGTATGTCATCACAAAGGCACACTGCCAGAGCCACTGCTGCTCTTGCTGACGCTGTGGAGGGAAGGATGGAGTAGAGCTTGCATTAGTACCCTGGGCTTGGGCCAAGGTGCTGCCTCAAGACAGCCGAGGCCACTGTGGCCATGTTTAATCTTACCAGTCCAGAGCCAGGTAGTGCCCAAGCCCTGGCTGGAGCACCCCGAGCACCCTCCTCTGCCCACCAGTAAAGCCCCCGTCTCTCCCCTCTCTCCGCAGACATGCCACCGTTGCTGCCCATGGACCTCAAAGGAGAGCCAGGACCGCCGGGGAAGCCTGGCCCCCGTGGCCCCCCCGGGCCGCCGGGCTACCCAGGCAAGCCGGGCACGGGGAAGCCGGGCATGCACGGCCAGCCCGGGCCCGCCGGGCCGCCCGGCTTCTCGGGCATCGGCAAGCCCGGCATGCCGGGGCTGCCCGGGAAGGCCGGCATGAAGGGGATGCCCGGAGCCAAGGGCGAGCCCGGCGTGCGAGGAGAGCAAGGCCCGAGAGGACTGCCCGGCCCCCCGGGGCTGCCGGGGCCGGCCGGCATCTCAGTCAACGGGAAGCCGGGTCCCCAGGGCGGCCCCGGGCTGCCGGGGTTCCGGGGCGAGCCCGGCCCGAAGGGAGAGCCGGGTCCCCGCGGCGAGCGAGGGATGAAGGGTGAGAACGGCATGGGGAAGCCTGGGCTGCCCGGGCCCCGGGGCAACGGCGGCCCTCCCGGCCCCGCAGGGCCCCCGGGGCCCGTCGGCATGGGGAAACCCGGCCTGGCCGGGCTGCCGGGAGCGCCGGGGGAGAAGGGCGAGATGGGACCCCCGGGCGGCCCCGGCCTGGGAGGGGAGCCCGGCCCCGCAGGGCCCCGCGGGCCCCCCGGCATTGATGGCATCGGCGTCCCGGGCGCCGCGGGGGTGCCGGGCATCCAGGGCCCCGTGGGGCCAAAGGGAGAGCCGGGCATCCGCGGGCTCCCGGGGCTGCCGGGCCCCACGGGCTACGGGAAGCCAGGACTGCCCGGCCTAAAGGGAGACCGCGGGCAGCCCGGGGCGCCGGGAGTCATCGGCGACAAGGGCGAGCCCGGTGTCGACGGGGAGCCGGGGGAGCCGGGCCCCGCTGGCATCATCGGGCCGCCGGGCCCGCCGGGCTCCATGGGCTTGCCGGGCAAGCACGGGCTGCCTGGCTCCAAAGGGGATGTGGGGCCGAGCGGGCCGCCGGGGCTGCCGGGGCTGCGCGGGGACCAGGGCCCCAGCGGTTTCGCGGGGAAGCCGGGGGTGCCGGGAGAAAGGGGCCTGCCCGGGTCGCTGGGTCCCCCCGGGCCGGCGGGTCCCAAAGGGGAGCCGGGGTTCATCGGCCTGCCGGGGGTGCCGGGGCTGACGGGCGGCCCCGGGCCGAAAGGGGACGGCGGGATCCCCGGGCAGCCGGGGCTCAGGGGCCCCTCCGGCATCCCGGGCTTGCAAGGGCCCGCGGGCCCCATGGGGCCTCAGGGGTTACCGGGGCTGAAAGGGGAGCCCGGGCTGCCTGGGGTTCCCGGTGAGGGCAAGAACGGCGAGCCCGGCATGGCCGGCCCCATCGGCCCGCCGGGGATGCCGGGAACGCCGGGGCTCAACGGGCCACCGGGGCCGCCAGGGCCGCCCGGGCCGCCGGGAGCGCCCGGGGTGCTGGACGAGACGGGCATCGCCGGGCTGCACCTGCCCGACGGCGGCGTGGAGGGAGCCGTGCTGGGCAACGGCAAGGCGGGCAAACCGCAGTACGGCCGCGGGGAGATCTCGGCGCGCATCGCCCCGGCCTTCACCGCCATCCTCAGCTCCCCCTTCCCCGCCTCGGGCATGCCGGTCAAGTTCGACCGGACTTTGTACAACGGGCACAACGGCTACAACCCCGTCACCGGCATCTTCACCTGCCCCATCGCCGGCGTTTACTACTTTGCCTACCACGTGCACGTCAAAGGCACCAACGTGTGGGTGGCGCTGTATAAGAACAACGTGCCAGCCACCTACACCTACGACGAGTACAAAAAGGGCTACTTGGACCAGGCCTCGGGCAGCGCCGTGCTGGAACTCAAGGAGAACGACCAAGTGTGGGTGCAGATGCCCTCGGACCAGGCCAACGGGCTGTACTCCACGGAATACATCCACTCCTCCTTCTCCGGGTTCCTGCTCTGCCCCACATAACGGCTGTAGGGGCACGTTTCCTGCTCACCCACTTTAGCCATAAACTGTCTTGTTGTTGTTGTTCTGTCTGGTTTGTTTTTTATAAAAGAAGGTGTTTTTTCTTTAAAGAAGTGAATAGTAAAACAAGGAGCAATCACTGGGAAGAGCCGTCGGCGTGGGACCTCGCTTCAGGCTGTTTGATCCACGAGTCAGGAGGGTGAATGGGGAAGGAGACACCTTTCCTTCTTGGTTTTTGTTCTGGAGGAGGGAGGGAAGTGACCTCCTGAGCTTCTTTGGAATCAGCTTTACCCTCGTGACTGAACATCAAACACAGGAAGGCGCTTGGGATGGCAGCGATCTGGGAACCGCAGGAAACCGCCCTGGGACCCGGAGAGGGCGGTTGGGAAGAGCAGACCCACCTGGTTTGTAACCCAGGGCCCTTGTTTCCCATTTGGAGCACCAAACACGGCTGTTGCGATGGATGGGGTGTTTGCTAAGCAGCACAGAGGTCCCAGGCACTTACACAAACCTGCCCAGCAGCGAGACCCACGAGGGGACCAGGACATTTCCTTCCCCAACCATCAGACACCCAAGTTCCTGTGTCCCTGATGCCTCCTTGCTCAGGTGGGCTCTGGGGCAGTCTCCTCGATTCACTCTGGATTCAGCATGGCTGGATTTCTAATCAGAAGAGAAAAGCAGCCCAGTGGAACACTTTGCATAAGCACCTTCTTACAAAGAAGGAAATGTTGATTTTAACCACCTTTCAGACAGCCAGGGGCCGGCATTTGGAGGATGACAGATGACCTGTTCCAGAGCTGCTGAGGGAAGGTGGGACCCCTGTGATGAACAACCATCCTCTCTCTTGGGTTTAATGCATCTACTGGCAAAGTCCAAGGGCTACTTCTGTCCTCTCTTGTTTCTTTGCAGCCCAAAGACTCGCTGTGCCTGGTGAGCACCTGATGCCTTGACCACACAGGAGTGGCACTGCAGTGCTCACGGGGCCTCTTCCAGCCTGGCTTGACGGAAGGTTTCGTTGTGCTTTCTCCCAAGTGCCACTTATGGACAACTTGCTTTTACTGTCTCACTCTTTTGGGATGTGCAGACTTTTGCATTGGGATTCCCCTCCCCCTCCTCTCTCTGGGGGCCTTTTTAATTAAAGAAAATAGCATTCCTTCTAAGTTTCCATTCAGTCATTCTCCAACGGTGCTATGAGCTACTTAATGATACTGACAAACCTAGTGCAATATGTCCCTGTCCAAGGCTCCGGCTGCCCGTCTGTGACTGAGCTCAAAGACCCCACAGAAAGCATCACCTTGGTCTGGTGTTACCAACTAAATGCTTTGAAATGTTACCAACCTGGATATGAGCTACAAGGTTTGTGGGCAAGGTCTGCAGGGATGCTGCCCACCTGGGCTGCTCTGCCCTTTGGTAGAGGGAGCTGCTCTGCAGATTTCCTCACGGCCACTTGCACTTCCAGGAAAGGAAAGATTCTTCCCATCCCAGGCTGCTGAAGTGAATCCACACGCCTCACACGTCCCTCCACCAAGGCACAAGCCCTGAGGAAAACAAGCAATAGGTTTGGTTCAGCAGCTGAGCAACCATCACCCTTCAACCTTCCTAAAGCCTGTTCAATGGCCAAAGAAGCGCAGCAAGGCTGGGACTCGGGGTCGTTCTCCAGGCGGACTGGATGAGATATTTAAAGCGACTTTTCTGTTTTGTTTGGTTTTTCTCCTTAAGCCTGTCCTGTGTTTCTGCCTCTTGCCAGCCAAGGCTTCCTTCTGCAAACACACCTAATCATTCAAATGAAACACAAGAAGGAACTTGAGAGCTGGGAGGCCAGCACTTCAGCTGCTGCCCGGCTGGGGCTGGGCTGGCCTGTCCCCCTCCCGGGATTTTGCTCCACATGAAGAGCTGCAAGTTGCATGTGAAGCTGAAACCTTCCCGAGCTGAAAGGATCTGATCCCACGGGATGCTGGTAACTCCTGAAGGCAGAGGGGTATGGAGGCCATTTGGGTTTTAATCATAACGGGTTCTTTCCCAGCATGAGCCACACACAGAGTCCCTAAAACTAAAAGTGGAAGCTCAGATGTTTTTACTATGCCCAGGCCTGGAGGGGAGGGTGGGAGGATGGCACCTGGCTCTCCTTTAGTGAAGCATCTCGACTGGAGGGACTCGAGCGGCTGCCAGGGGAGAGGTGCGGGTCGGCAGCAGGGTCTGGCTCCCACCCGCCGGCACCGCGCAGGCGACGGGCCAGGAGCTCGGGCCAGCCCCGGAGCTTGCTTGGGCCAGCCCCAGAGCTCGGGCCAGCCCCGGAGCTTGCTTGGGCCAGCTCCAGAGCTTGGGCCAGCCCCAGAGCTTGCTTGGGCCAGCCCCGTGCTGGGGCGGGTCGGGGCGGCAGCTTCCCCTCCCGGTACTCAGCAAAGTGACTTATTTATACTGTCTTAAGCTCCACCCCTGTTCTGTTTCACACGCAACTTCTCGTTCTAGCTGGCAAAAGAAAAAAGCGATGACAAAAGCAGTCAGTGTGAGCACCCCGCGGCGTTAACTCGTTCAGTGCTGTAGATAATCGTTTGGCAATTTCACTTTCCCTTCAACGTGCAGAGCATAAACCATAACCAACCCCCCGCTGCTATATAACCTGTTAGAAATGGAAAGGCAGAGATGTTGCAGGCACATAGAGTTAGCTTAGCAGAAAGGAAAACGATGCACAGGGTGAGGGGGGGAGGAGCTGTTCAGGAAAGCAGACACTGTCAGGAGGAATTTGGAGTAGCGAGTGGGTGATGTTTGCCAGCAGGAAGGATTCTGTCCTGTCGTGTGTGTGAGCGCGTGGGGCTTCGGTTTCATCCACAGCAATGAAAGAAGAAAGGTTGGGTTGGATGAAGTATGTCTTAATTTTTAATGATGAAAACTGCATTACAAGGTGCATTTTTTTATATACAAATCCTTACTATTTTTGTTAAAAACCCTTGCCTCTAGTATCTTCCTTCCTAACCTACTATATATAGAGGGGTTTAGTTTTGTAAATACTTACTACGTGCACTGTCTGTCATAGTCCAAGTTGGTTTGAAATGCACTCTTTGTGATCAGAAACTGGCCTTCTCTTCAGAACTAAAAACTACAGTACTTGATTGTATTGACAAAACATCAATAAAACTTATTGTATAAAAGCTTGGTCTCAGCTGTGCCTTTGTCCCACGAGTGCTGAGCTTGCTCTGCCCTGCTAGTAAGATCACCCTACAGACCTCTTGCCCTGTTTCCTTCTCAAATCCAGTTCACTTGTTCCCAGCAGCCCAGGGGATTTGCTTCCTAAGTCTGGATTTCTACATGAGGAGGTACTGCCTGTTTCTTGTGATGTAAGGAAAGGATTTCTGTCTCCAGGAGTTCATTTTGTTTAAAACAGGATGAAATCTGGACCCTTCCAGACTGGCCATTATTAATGTGAGGGATTTAAGTCACAGTGTTGGGAATTCCCTTCCCCTTCCATGTCTTTTTGCTACTGTGTCCACAGCCAGCCTCCACATCCCCAGGGGCAAAGGCAGGCAGCTCTGCAGCAGGTAAAAGAATGTCCATCACCTGTCAGCAAATCACTTTCAGAGGCTAAAAAGTACAAAGAAGAGAGGAAAATATGTCTTCCTACCTAATCTCTTATCTGGAGGAAGAGATGTCGTCACAGGTGCCACCCTTCCAGAGCAGCCTGGCTGCTGGTGCAGGTCTGGTCTCTGCAGGACCGTGGCACTGGGCTCCAGCAGCTTGAGCTCCCTCCATGCACTCACTGCAAGCACAGCAAAGGGATGGGACCTCTCCTGCAACACACATGACGGATGTTTGAGTCTCCTGTAGAGACATTCCAAACCCACCTGGACGAGTTCCTGTGTGCCCTACTCCAGGTGGTCGTGCTCTGGGAGGGGGTTGCACTGGATGAGCTTTTGAGGTCCCTTCCAACCCTCGAGATTCTGTGACCCAGGAGCTCCTACAAACCTCAGCCACCCCACGCTGCTGGCAGACAATCCTGGCCACCTGACTGGAGTTTCTACAGCACATTTTCAGTGCCAAAACTCACCCCAAACTAAGCACAAGTCCCAGCTACATGCAAGAAGTCTCTAACCAGCACCAAACAACCTCCATTCCGCTCCTACAGGAGGATTTCAAGAAGCTGTAACAAAGCAGTTTCAGGTTGAGTCCCAAAGTGTGAGGTGCAGAGAAATAACCCAGAGGTTTTTCATATGACTCTTCTTGTCCTTTAGCACGGAAGCACAACTTCATGACTTGAATGAAAACACAGCAGCAGTGGCTAATTAACAAAGATAATTAAGTTACTTTATTTCTTTCCAAGAAAGTCAGAGCTAAATGTTTTAGCAGACATTGAAATTCTGGCCTAACGTGAGCTATAGTTTATAAACAAGAGCTCTTCTGCTCTTCATGAGTTCCAGACATTTAAAATGCTAAAGCTGCTTTAAAAGGAAAGTATCTCCTTTTAAATGATAGAGTGAATGTGTTCACACTTTTGGCAGAAGGTGAAACACCTGACATTGTACACTTCAGACCTGCAGCACGAGACATCAACACACACCAGAGCACAATTCCACATGTTCTCAGGAACTCACTGACACGAGGAAAACCCATTAAAGAATCACACAGGTGACTGGCACTGGAAGGAAGCAGATTGCAGGAGAAACTGGACCAACTTGCTGCAGCCAGATGTGGGCAGAGCCTGACACACTCCCAGTGATCAGCTGCTGCCCACTGCAGATCAGAGAGAATTACACTGGCACATTCAGAACCATTTCCACACAGTGACTGCTCACCTCTTCCCTTTGGTTTTCAATCATTAAAAGAGTTTTGATCCCTTTTTCAGACATGCCATGCCCAAGCTGTTATTCCCTTTTTGACCAGCTCCACTGAGCAAAGGTTTTAAACTTGATACTCTGGAACAACACAGCTTTGCTGGCTGACCAACAGCAAACTCTGCTGAATCCTCCCCCAATTCATCTACCTTTCCCTTTATTTTCAGCCCATTAAGGCTGTGAGAAGTTAATACCTGCTTCCCACTGAGCTGGTTTGTGACTGACTACAGCAGAACCAGGAGTAGAATCTGTGTGTTAACACCAGGTTTCACAAGTGATTTCAAAAGCAACCCCACTTGGTGCTCTGGGCACACACAGGACAACATGCAGGACGCACAGATGAGGGAGAAAGGAATAGCTGGAGTAGCTGCAGCAGTGTGGAGGGCAGAGAATATTGAAGGTTGGGAGGACTGCAGAGCAAAGAACATCAAAGGAGCACTGATCAGTTACAGCCTCTTCCAACGGTGACCATGAGCTGACTGGGATTGTGTCTGCACCCACCAAGGGCACTTCTTAAAATGCCATTGGCAATGCAAAGAAATCCCTTTGCCAAGCTCTGGCACTTTAAGTGAATCCCCCAGGAGATCTAACCTCTACAGACAGGTGAAGTCCCATGCCACCATCAGCACATCCTCCAGGCTCCCATCCTAGCTGCTCAGCTGCGTGTGAACCAGTGGGGTACCAGGGGTGTGCAGAAAGGCCCCTGACAGCTGAAACAAAGGCCACAACACACAGGAGCAGAGGAAAACAGCAAGAAAGCCAGTGTGGGGTTGGACACCCACTGAGGAACTGTCATGACAACCATGGCACAAGGGTGGGACAGAAATCTTGTGAAAGATGAGACACTGCTGCACACATCAGAGGAGATGCACCTGCTGTCCAAAGCACGATGTGCAGCCCCTTCCCAGCTGAACCCCATCCGAAGGGTACGGCCCCTCTCTCCCAAACCAGCTCCTGCCTCCAGCTCCCAACTCCCAGGAGCAGTCATGCCTCTGGGGTGGAGGCTCCAGTGGTGTCTGCAGATGGCATGGATCCACCACGAGCCTTCTGCCCAGCCAAGCAGAGGTGCCCACTCGCTTTGCTCGCAGCAAACACAGCTCCCTCTGCCCTCAGAGCCGCTGGCAGGAGAGTTCGTACAAGCTATTTGCCAACTTCTGCGTCTCTTCAAAAGCTTCACAGCTCTGCTCCCAACTTGGGGGTATCTGTTCCTCCCCATAGTACGCCCCTGCAATGGCTCCTGCCATGGTAGCAATGGTGTCTGTGTCTCCACCCAGGGAGATGCAGTAGATGATGGTTCTCTGCAGGCTGCTGTAGTGGTCGGGGATGTCTGGATCCGCTTCCATGCAGCGCAGGAAGGAGTAAATGGCAGTGGGGACAGAGCGTAGGGCAGCAATGCCATTGCCTGCAACAAAACCAGCCATCTTCAGTGCTGCACAACACCTGTGTCTTCCTTCCCACAGAAGCACCTTTTTACTCCTAACTGCAGGCTCCTGTTGCCGGTTGCTTTCACCAGCAGGACTGCTGATTTTATTGTGATGAGGTGTGGCAGTTTGTGTCTCAGAAGCCTCCCCACAGTTCCTCAGAGCTGCTCACATCCTGGAGGCCAACTCCCTGCTACACCAGCAGAGTCTGGAAACACACATCTAACCCATTCCCATCCAGTACAAACATCTGACAGCCTGTGTGACCTGATCTAGGTGGACCTGCTTTAGCAGGGAGGTTGGACTAGATGATCTCTAGAGGTTGCTTCCAACTCCCACAATTCTATGATTAAGACGAGATCTTAGAATACTGACATATGATACTGATTCAGAGAGGGAATCACTGGGTCAAGACTCAGAGCATCAGGGTGAGCACAGGCAGCCTCTCCAGCACATTCTGTGCCTGACAGGCAGCAGAAGCCCAAGTGGTAATCCAGGGAAGGACACACAAACCAAGCTTGCTGAGTCAGTCCTGCTGCCAGCTCTTTCCTAATACTTGTAGAAAGAAAGGTACTTACCTAACTCAAACAACACATCGGCTTTTGGAACACTGCTGAGCTCCAAAAACTCCTTTATTTTCTTTAGACGCCTTGAAAATGGCAAATCCTCAAATCCCAACCTGGAAACAAAGAGCACAATGAGAGAGTGTGAGAGAGACTGTGCAGAGCCAGAAGAAACCATCCCCAGCAGCGGTGATGCTCCTCACAGCCACTTACGCTCGGGCGTCAGTAAGAGACTTATCATCAGCCTCCACGTCTTCCATGTGGCTGATGAGCTGCTCCAGGAAGGTTTCCTTGCTGAGCTCTCCCTGCAGAGCCAGATGCACAGCCAGGGCCTGCAGGATGGCCCCGTTGTAGCCCAGGGAGTTGGCGTGGGTTAACTCAGCACTCAGCTTCGCAAACTGCCAAAGGAAACACATCCTCAGCAAAGCTCCCCGAGAGAGGCTGGTGGGGACCCTCCCCACTGACAGCAGGGATCCCCAGGGCAGAGGAGCCCAAAGGAAAAGGAATGGTACCTTCTTAACATCCTGGATGTCAGAGTAGAGCAGCGGGATGCCTGCCACCCTCATGGCACCCCCGTTGCCGTAGGAGCCTTTCCCATTGAACTGGGCTCTCGCTGGTTCAAACACGTCGTTGCACTTGGGGCTCAGAAGCTTCTTGAAGACGTTGACAACAGCCATCCCATAACCCCTGTTGGGTTCCTTCTTGTACTCCTCAGCAAACCTGGCGTGGGCAGGAGAGCAGGTGTTCAGACAGGTGAGAAAAAACACATCCTGAAGCTTGCAAAGAGGTTGTGTGAAGCCACTTGATGAAGTGAATGAGCAACACACAGATGATACAGCAACAGGCAGGGTTCAGTGACTCAGTTCAGCAGGGGAAGAATCATGACTCCCAAAAATTGGTGTGAAAAGAGGAAAGGGGAGTATAAACATCACCTTTCACAACCCATTTGTTTCCCTCTCAACTTTGCCTTGAAATAGAAGCAGACTGGAAATGTTTCCGTGGGTCACAACCACAAAGAAAGTCTTTTGTTCAAGTTCAATGGGAGAGTTTTCTAAACAAATGAGTGTTCTCCCTTAAGTGGAACCAAATGCTACCAGGGCTGTGGATTCCAAAAGGAAACGGCTCATAAACGAGCTGGAGCTGACCTCACTAATATCCACTAAGTTAAGGGAAGTACAAACATAAACAGCAACAAATAAACATGAAAGGAAATGCTTCTGAACTCTCTAAACACTCTTTCCCACAAAGGTGAGTACACACAGATGGTTGCAGCACAGCGTGGCCCAGCCACTGCATTCACAGCAGACTCTGAGCTACCACTAAAGCACAAAGCACACAATAAATTACAGCACAAACATCACTTGCCCCTTTTTTTTTTCCACTCCACAAATTAACGATGACTTTGCCAGTCTCTGTCCCCTTTGACAGAAGGTTACAGTCATGACTCAATCTTAAGGTTGAGGGAAGTTCTGCTGCCCCTCTGCTCTGCCCTGCTGAGGCCTCATCTGGAGTCCTGTGTTCAGTTTTGGACTCCCCAGCTCAGGAGAGACGGGGAACTGCTGGAGAGAGGCCAGTGCAGGGCCACCCAGATGCTGAGGGGCTGGAACATGTGTGTGAGGATGAAAGGCTGCAGCCCTGGGGCTGTTCAGCCTGGAGAAGAGAAGGATGAGGGTGGGAATCTCAGCAATATTTACAAGTACCTAAAGGGTGGGTGTCAGGAGGATGGGGAAATGCTTTTTTCTATTATCTCCAGCAACAGGACAAGGGGTGATGGACATCAGCTGGAACACAAAATGTTCCACTGGCACAGGAGGAGAAAGTCCTTTGGTGCTGAGGTGAGGGAGCCCTGGCCCAGGCTGCCCAGGAAGGTGTGGAGGCTCCTTCTCAGGAGGTTTCCAACCCCACCTGGACACGTTCCTGTGCCCCCTGAGCCAGGGGAAGCTGCTTTAGCAGGGGCTGGGGCTGGAGCAGCTATGCAGGGCCCTTCCCCACCATTCTATGATTAAGCACGTTCTGCCTTCACCAGTACACAGCCTGTGGCACTGGCTGCAGTCCTTACCTCTTGGCCATATCAACTTCATCGAACTCCCTCTTGGCTAACAGGGACTGCACCACCGACCTGCTCATGGCCGTGTCGTCCGTGTATGAAAGTGTCTCTGAAACACAAGGTCAAAACATGACATCACAACCCTGTCCTTCTCCACTCTCAGCACTGTCCTGGTCTCCAAAGCCAGTACAACTGAAGTTAAAACACTACCAGATGTTGCCCAGCTCTTTGAGCTTGTCACTAGCCACAGCTGGCAGAGTAAGGCAGAGAACAAGACTGAGAGGCAACACACTTCAAGGTTAATAAAAGGCAACAGAAAGGGTTTGATATCCAGAGGCACACAGGGACAAGCGAGACAAGTCTCCTTCTCATGCAGTTTACAGCGTACACTGTCTCAGCAGAGATGAAAAAGCACAGTTGCACTTCTGGACAAGACTGCAACAGAGTAAGTGCCTTTAAGATCCTCCTGGGAAGGTTTACAGGGCTTGCTGCACAGCTCAGAACCCCAACATGAATCCATCCTCCCTTGTTAAGAGTTCAATAACCATCCTTGTGCCTCTCTTACTCTATTCCTTATCTATTTTGGTATGGCTGTTCCTTCTGACAGCCCTGCACTGCCACACCCCCACCCAACACTCACACAACGCAGCAAACCACAACTCCCTCCACGGGCATCAGGCACCGGCTGGAGGAGCGGAGCAGAGCCTGGGCACTGCTTCTCAGCAAAGGCACGGGCAGCACACGCCAGAGCAGGGCTGGGAGCGCCCGCAGGTGTCCCAGGGGAGATGCCCGGCGCTGAGGGGAGGCACAGGGACACGTTTCACAGGGGCAGCGGGCCTGGGGAAGGGGCGGCGGGACGCCCGCACCCCGAACCCCGCCGGGCTGCAGTCAGTGGGTGCTGAGGCCCGGCGGGCGCGGGGAGGGCGATGTGCCGCTGGCCAGACCCCCGCCCCGCGCTCCCGGGGCTCCCCTCACCTCTCCCGGCGCTCTCGGCCGTTTCCTTCCCCTCCTCGGCCGGGCCGGCCGCCGGTTCCAGACCCCGAAGGAATCGTAACAGATCGGGTAGTTTTACCACGCTTCTGCCTTCGAAGACGGCACCGAGGCAATCACCTACCAACGCTCCGGCTAAACAACCCCGGAAACGAGAAAGCGGCGGCCGAGATCGCGCCGCTGCCGCCCGGCCCGGGCTGGGCCCCGGCCCCGCCGCCGCCATCTCCAGCCGCCGCCGCCTCCGGCTGCCGCGCACGGCGCCCCCTGGCGGAGCGGAGGACGGCGGCGCGGGGAAAAGCGCCTCAACATCCCCCGTTATAACATTTATAACCTTTCCCGCTCGGGTTCTCGTGGTTAACGCTGAGCCCGAAAGCCAGGAGTGGAAGCCAAGCTGCTTTAAACCCAAGGAGGGGTTTTAACTTGAGGCGGCATCTGCCATCAAGCTCAGGGTAAAAGGAGGTTTGATCCTTGTTGCTCGTGGTGAGGTGTAAAAGCAGTGAACCTGAGGCAGAAATGAACATTTGTAGAGTTACAGAATGGTTTGGGCTGGAGGAGACCTTTAAGATCGATTGCAGCCTCTGTCCCAGCCCATCACCCACCAGCCCATTGCCCTCAGTGCAGCACCCACCCGGCTCTGAGACCCCTCCAGGGTCGGTGACTCCAGCAGCTCCCTGGGCAGCTGTTCCAGTGCCTGACAGCCCTGGCAGCACAGAAACTCCTCCTCACATCCAGCCTGAACCTCCCCTGGGGCAACCTGAGGTCATTTCTTTCTGTTCTATTGCTCGTTGCCAGGGAGAACAGACCCACCTCCACCTTTGTACAGCTTCCCTTCAGGTAGAGAGTGAGAAGGTCTCCCCTGAGCCTTCTTTAATCCAGCTTAAACAGCCCCAGATCCCTCAGCCCTTCCTTATCTGAGATGTGCTTCAAATCCTTTCCCAGCTTGGTAGCTGCCTCTGGAGCCTCTCCAGCACCTCCATGACCTTGCAGAGAGAGGCCCAGAACTAGACAGAGGATTCGAGGTGCAGCCTCACCAAAGCTGAGCCCAGGGCAATGATCAGCTCCCTGCTCCTGCTGACAACACTGTTCCTGATCCAGGCCAGGATGCCCTTGGCCTTCTTGCCCTCCTGGGCACGCTGCTGCCTCATGTTCAACCAACACCCCCAGGTCTTTCTGTGCCAGGCAGCTTTCCAGCCACTCCTCCCCAGTCCTGTAGCCCTGCTGGGGGTTGTTGTGGCCCAAATGCAGGACCCAGCACTTGACCTTATTGTTCACATTCAATCTGAACTAGAAGGGACTCCAGCTCTTGCTTGTGTGGCTGTGTGAGCTCAGCAGGCACAGGGAAACCCCAACCCAAACTTGAATCATGAAAAAATGAGATTTGAGTTGGAACTCAAAGGACTTAAAACCCCCAAAAGCCCCCAGATGGATTCAATCAGCAAAATGCTTCCAACGCTGTTGGAGGACAACAGCTCTTGGGGACAGACTCTTTATTGTTTGTAACGTGCCTCAGAGGCCATCAACAGCATTGGAGGGGACAGAGTTACACAACAAACCGGGAGGAGGGAGGAGAATGACATTATCCTAACACGACACAGATGTCAAACCTTCCTTGCTATGGAACTGAGTCACTGGGAGCTTCCTCCTCGTTGCACTAAGCCAACTCCAGCTGCCCCTTCTGCAGTGTGGAGAGCAGGTGGTTTGTGCTCCCATTGAAAGCATCAACCTCTGGCATGAATTTCGGGGCAGGGACCAGGAGTTTTTGTCGGATGTCCATGCACTTTTTGTCCAGCATCAGGGAATTGGCTTTGTAGCCACTGTCAGTCTGAATGCGGTGGAGTTGTCTGGAAAGAGCATCCAAAGTGTCCCTGGGAACAAGCAGAAGGGAGAGGAGCTGAGTATTTGCTTCCCAAGTTGGACAGGAAACACCCAGCCTCCTGCTTTTTGGCAAGAAGGATCTGTGCAGCATTTGCATGAAGAATGAATGCATCAGGTATTTCTTGGGGCATGGCAGCAGCATTGTGGGAGGCTGAGAAGAGTGAGTGTGGTGCAGGGATGAGCACCCTGGCAGTCACAGCCCAGGGTAGTGCTTCTGTTTCTTTCTTGTCACCCATCTGTTTATCCCTCGTAGAACTGGTTGGAGTCAGTCAAGCAGGGACCATGGGGATCCCACTCCCCCTGCCATCACACAGCCCCCTCGTGCCTCGCCTGCACCCTGCTGCCCAGCCCAGCTCTCCAAGGGCACAGGCTGTTTCCACTCCAGATCTAAACAGACACAAGCTCCAAAATGCAGCTCCTGTCAGCCTGCCAGGTCCAGGGCTGCAGAGAGCCACGTCCCTCCCATGGGCAGTGCTGGGTCACTGCTCTGCCCCAGCTGCAGGAGACTTACTGAGATTGCTGCAGCTTCTGGCTGAGTGCACAGATGGTTCCTCTCAGCTGCTGGACCTCATCTGTCAGCCCATACTGCACCTGTGAGTGGGGAGAGAGAGGGGGCGGCAGTTAACAGGGCTGAAGTGTTGTTTCACCAAGGCCATGGTTGTGACCAGCAAGAGCAGGGCAGGGATTGTCCCCTGTGCTGTGCCAGAGGGACACTTGAGGGGCTGGAGTGTGGCCAGAGCTGGGCACAGAGCTGGGGAAGGGGCTGAGGGAATGGGGGTGTTGAACCTGGAGAAGAGAAGGCTGAGGGGAGACAGGAGCACTCTCTGACACTCCCTGACAGGAGGCTGCAGTGAGCTGGGGGTTGGTCTCCTCAGTAATAAATCACAGGACAAGGGCTCAGGTTGCCCCAGGGGAGGTTGAGGCTGGAGCTGAGGCAGAACTGTTTCCCTGAGAGGGGTGTCAGCCCTGTGCCAGGCTGCCCAGGGAGCTGGGGCAGTGCCCAGCCCTGGAGGGATCCCAAAGCCGTGGAGCTGAGGGTGCTGAGGGCTGTGGGTCAGTGCTGGGCTGGGCAGGGTGAGAGCAGGGCTGGGAATGCAGCAGCTTCAGGGGCTTTAACAACCCAAATGATTCTGTGATTCTAGCCCAGCTCTGGTGTTTATTTCCCTGCCTCACTAGGTGATTGTAGCATCCATTCCGATCTATTGCTCAGCCCCTCTGGAGTCTTCTCCAAAATGCATCTGTGTTTTTCAGACCCATGCTAGCCCCCATCCCAGCCAGTTCCCCCCAGTCCCTCCTGGCAGGGGATGAGGCAGGTGAGGCTGGGACCTGATCCCGGCAGAGCTCCTTGTTGGGCCGATTCGTGCGCGTCTCCAGGCGGGTTTGGGCCACTTTCAGATCTTCTGTCCTCCTCCTAAGATCCTCCTCCAAGTGTTGGATGTCCTCCTCCAGCTCAGCAATTTCCTCCAAGGTCTAAGGACAAAGACATGCAGGCAGGCATGGAGACCAAAACACAGCCTCCACACATCCTGGGCTCAGACTCTGCTGGGAGGGGATTTTACACAAGGGCTGGAGGGGCTTCTGAGCACTGAACCTCTCTGCTCACAGGCTGGGCTTTTCAGGCATGGAGCGGTTTATGTCCCCCACAGTTGAGATCAGGGGTGAAATAAAAAGGCCAAACTTGGCACTGCTGCTGAGAAATGCCAGAGCAGCAGCAGTGATAGCAGGAGGAGGAAGGATGTTGCAGGGATGATACACGTGTCCCTTAGAAGCTCTCATGGGGAAAACATACCCAGGCCAAGCAGCCTGTGGCAGCTGGACCAAACTGGTACCAATTTGTAAAGAAGTTGTACAAAACAATGTGTTTTCTCCATAACTTCTTTTGGATTCAGTTCCCACCCAAGGCTGTGGTTGATAAGTAAAGAATCACCATTTACATTCTGCTCCTGCCACTTCAGCTCATCGTAGGCGCTTTCCAGCTCTCTCATCCTCTTGCGCAGGGCAAACTCTGTAGCCACACGCTGAGCCTCCAGCTCGTTGCTTGTCTGAAGAGAGAACAGGCCCCAGTCACACACAGCCAAGAGCTTCTCCCTCTCAGCTCTTGCTTTTGAGGTTGAGACAAGCCTAAGAGCAAAACAAGCTGGTTCTGGCTTCTGTCAAAAGGCAGGGACAGATGGGACAGGTAAATGTCTCCCAGGTTGCAGAGACTCTGCCAGCTCTGCAGAATAACCCAGCTCCTCTTTTATACCAGGAGGCCCATGGGCTAGTGCTGTTCTTCTCAAAGCCTCCCTTGGCACAGCTCATGCCAACCCATTCTCCCACACTGGATCCAGAACTTCTGCACCACCGATTCTCAGCCAAGGGATTAATTTACCTGGGCAATGGCAAGCACCGTCGCTTCTCGGAGCCGAGAGGAGGCTTTCATCTCTGCCTCAGCATGCTCCTTGTTGCACTGGCTGTGCTGTTCCCACTCAGCAAGTGTAGTTGATCTGTGAAGAAATCAGCAGTTAGAGGGAAATGAGTGTCTGCATGACAGCTTGGAAGGAACCATCCGCTGCAGGCCAGGAAGGGTGCAAAATGATTCGGGAATCCTGGAGGTCAGATCCTCACAGGTCTCCTCACTGCATCAGCTGGACATTGCTACCCCATGGCTCCTGCCCTGAGCCCCACATCTGCTCAGACCAGGGATGCAGCCAAACTGTGCTGAGATGCCAGGCCAATGCAAACGTGCAGCTCCCCATGAGCTGTGCCAAAGGCCAATGCCACACTGCCACTGAGCATCACCTCCAGCCAAGCAGGGGGGAAGCAGGGCAGCCAGCTCCTCTGCTTTTGCAGTGAGGAGCATTTGCAATGAGGTAACTCCCCAAAGTCTGTGGCTTCACAATTCAAGAGCCACGACAAATGCCAGAAGCCAACTTCTGTTGTGAGCTCTCTCCAAAACTGCACCCATCCAGCCAGGACACAGAATGGAAGGGAAACACATCCCAGGGCTCTTTCAGATTTGGCCACACAAGGGCAGGTTCTTTCCTTACCCCTCTGGGACTCGTGTTGGGTTGACTTTGAAGGAGATGTTGGGGGAGTTTACGTTGAGGGATAAGCACATCCCATCTATTTCCAGTGCTTCCACCTTGCAGCGCTGGTCATGGCTCAGCTGCTGGCGAGCTGCCTGTAAGAGGCTGCAGACAGCAAGGTTGGAGTCAGAAATGAGCACACAGAGGGGAGAGGCAGCTCACATCATCCCAAAGCTTCCAGCATCACCTCAGTCATCTTTTAAAATTGAGGACGAGCTTCTGCCCTGCCAGTGACCTGGCCCTGACTTGCTAAAGCAGCCACTGCCTTGCTGCCAGCCTGGCTCCTCTGTGCTCTGCTCTGGCATCACACCAGCAAACCTAAAGCCACAAGGGATCACGGCCTGGGAGCTTTGGCACCTCCAGGTCACTGATTCATGAACCAAGGCAGGGGGCACAAGTGATGCTTATGAATCATAGAATCATTTTGGTTGGCAAAGACCTTAAAGATCAAGTCCAAGCCCTCCCCTCACACTGCCAAGCCCACCACCATGGCCCTCAGCTTCCTCCTACAAACCCCCACACCCTGTAGACTTTGCCAATGAGCTCCTCTGAGTGCTTCACTTGCTCATCACAGTGTGGTATCAGAGGCACGTTACACTGCTGGGGTGAAGCAAGGAGGGCAGAGTCCAGTTAAAAGCTGTGCCATTCGCCTCACCAGAGCTCTTGGAAGGCTTCACTCACTCTCTGCTGCAGTTCTCTCTTGGCTTTGTCTATCAGCTTCACCTCCTTATGCAGCTCCTCCTCCACAGGGTCCCTCACCACATCGATGGCGCGGCGGCTCTCGCGGAGCGTCAGGCACTCGACAGAAACATCCAAGGGCAAGTTCTTTGCCTGGAGGGCAAGTTCTGCTGCTTCCTTCACCTGTAAGAAGCAGCCAGATGGGGGTGTGGTGCTTCTCCTTCACGGATGGGAAGGAGAGAGGAAGGGAAACCCACTCATGCCCTTAAGAGGGCCTTGCATTGCCTGTCTTTGTGGTTCTGAAATCTTTTAGCAAGCTGTGAATGAAAATTGTGAGAGCCTGAGACACCAGCCCTCTGAATTTGCTATTTGCACTGGGAATCCCACCGTGCTGGGGGCTAATGAGTCCAGGAGCAGCAGTCTTTGGGCTTAGAACTGAAAGAATCAGAGAAATGTCCTACTGATATCCTCTATTTGAAATCAAACATTTGTCAGTGACAGTGTTAACAGGTTTCTCATTATCCTTCAGAGGCTTACAACCACCCAAAACAACAAAAACCACCCCAGAACCCTACCAAGAGCATGCAATGCACAGCTCCTTAGGATGGCTTGGCTCAGCCAGCTGGTTTGCATTCCAGGAAGGCATTTCATCAGGTATGGATCTCAGCACACCTGTGACAGGCCCCCCCTTGAACTCCATGTGGTCTTGCCCACTGCAGAAAGACAAAGCCTCAATTGTTTAACATCCCATGTTGAGAATGTAAATTGATTTCCAGCCATCTATCTTCCCAACATACTTTACTTAAGGCATCGATTTCTGCATCTATGGCTGCAAGGCATTGGTCCAAGGTCTCTTTCCATCTGTTGGTGCTGCTGATACGTTCATCCAGACGGGTCTGGTTGTTGTGCTCATCCCATTTGGCCTGGAATTAAGAGGAGAAACACTATCACTCTCTTTTGAATTGCAATCGTGCATCTTACTGAAGCCTTTATAGGAAGTAAACTCATCTATTCAGCGGGTTCTGCAGAGGTAAAGCCTCCTCTTCCCCCCACCCTCTCCTGTGCTCCTCAGCCCACTCTCCTGACCCCTCTGGGAGCAGCCAGTGTGTCAGAAACCTCACCTGGTTGGTGGTTTTGTTGCGGAGAGCTCGGGCTTCCTGACGGACTTGGTGGGAAGCAGAACGCTGTCGTTCAGCGTCAGAGGAGATGAGCTGGGAGTTGGTGTGCCAGTCCTGCACGGTGAACCGCTGCCCTGGCTTCACACTCAGCCTGGCCATTGATTTTGGGGTTTGTTCATGGAAATACAGTAGAAATGGAGATGAATCCACAAACTGGAAAGCAGAGAAAAGCAGCGGCAAGCTCTAACGTGGCACCTCACCTACTACAGACACACATGTCTGTGTCTCTGCCTCAGGGCCAGCAGAAAAGCCCTATCCACCCTTCTCTCTCTGGAGAACAGTGCTCCTTGCAGAGACAAGGAGCTGCTCACAGCACTATCCCCCACATGGCATTTACTGAGCTTGGACAACACGGCTGATTACATTACTGATTCTGCTTTTGTTACAGCTGTGTATGCTCAGCCCAGGGTTGCAGTCCCAGGGGACTTGAAGGCTCTGCAAGAACAGTATAGTTTGCAGCCATTGTCCTTGCTAGCCAGCACATCCCTGCAGAACTGGCAAGAATTGCAGAAACTGCTGAATAAGATGAGAGCAGCTCCTGAGGGGACTGCAGGTCTCAAAACCAACTGCAGGTAGGTGGAGTTCTGAGGCAGACTCACTCCTTGGCTCCAGCATAACCTGTGCCTGTCCCTGCCCTCTGGGGCACAGGCAGCTGGGACAGAGCTCCTTGAGCACAGCCAAGGGCACGGAGCGCCAGTGGGGCAGAGAAGCTGGGGAACTGCTAAGGGGGAGGCAGAGCTGCAAGCAGCACAAGGGCTGTGGAACCAGGGAGAAGGAATTAAGGGCTGCAGGGCACATGGGGCCTGACCCCCAGTAGGAAGAGAGGAACAGGGAAGGGGCTCAGCCCTGACCTAGCAGGGACCCTCACCCTCCCTCGGGGCCCATCCCAGCTCCCACTTCATCGGGGCTGGCTCCTGTCCCCCAGTTCTGCTCCCCTCACACCGCCCAGCCCGGGGCTCGGCCTCACTCCCCTCAGCACTTCCCTCCCAGTGCCCAGGCCCGGCCCCTTTTCCCCTCACCCCGCCTCAGGGCCGGTCCCGTTTCCCTCACCCGCCGGTCCCGTCTCCTCAGGGCCGGTCCCGTCTCCTCACCGCCTCAGGGCCGGTCCCTTTTCCCCTCACACCGCCTCAGGGCCGGGCCCGTTTCCCTCACCGCCTCAGGGCCGGTTGCCAGGCGCACACGGGCCCGTTGCGAGGCAGCGGCTGTTGGGGCGGGTGGAGGTGGGGGTTGGACTCTCCTTCCCTCCCTCCGCGTTGATAGGAAAGGCACAGCTGTGTCTTTACAATTAGAGATGCAAACAAAGGCCAGCTTTCTGTTCCAGTACTGTAATCCCCATACGAGGTACACACACAGTAATTTGCCATATTGTGACTTTTCGGCTCGTATTAACAGCACCGTGGCTGCTGCTGCTCTCTAACAGCCCAGCCACCGCCGGCTGACATTGTCTGGAGAAATAGGCTGCTGCTCTTTTCTGAGCTCCTAAGAGCTGTGCCAAAACTCCTCAAGCATCACCTTTCCTGTCATAGGTAGAGTTCAAAAGTGCGTGTGAGATGAAGCAGCCCTGGCACAGGTGCCTTCAGCAGGGCTTGGTTCAGTCGATTGAATGCAGCTTCCCTCTGCTGGGACCGCTATCAACAGTCATTTCTGTGAGCGTTTCATACTCATACAAAGGTTTTACCCAGAGCCTGTAATCGGCTGCTCAAAGGTGACACCAGCCGGCCGCTCCTAGAAACGCTTGTAATTGTGCGGAGTTTGGGTGCGGGAGGCAGCAGATTGCTGCTTTTCTTTCTGGCCCTAATTGTCATTCTTTCAGGATCCCAAATCCTAGATAACTAACAGCCTTCTTTTTTGCTATCTGGGTCTCTTCCTTTGACACTCTGTATCTGAATCCTTTGGTTGCTAAAGCCCTTCAAGCCTCTAGAGCTAAAGCCCTCCCCAGCCCAGCACCGACCCTCAGCACCTCAGCTCCACGGCTTTGGGATCCCTCCAGGGCTGGGCACTGCCCCAGCTCCCTGGGCAGCCTGGCACAGGGCTGACACCCCTCTCAGGGAAACAGTTTTGCCTCAGCTCTCATCTAAAGTTGAATGAAAACCTAAATGAAGGTTACAGCACAGCCTGAAGCGATGCAACACCAAACCCAACTGTTGTATTATAAAACTCCCAACAAAATAATGGGCTGAGCCAAGCAGACAGGGCACATCTGCTGGGAGCAGGTCAGGGTGCCAGGCCCAGCACCCCACCGCCAGTACAACCCCCTCCTGACCCCGATTAACATCTCCATCACCATCTGCTCCCATGGACACGGCTCTGGGAATGAATTCAAACGATGCAAGTGGGGAAAAAGAGAAAAAAGGAAAGATCACATGTGCATTTCAAAAATCTTTATTTTTCAAATGAATACGTTTTGTTTACAATACACCCAAGTTGATGGTATCTAAAGCCAGCAGAGATCTGATGACTGGTGTGTGTACTCTACACTGTTGTACAGAGGTTACAGATGCCTACGAGAGGGGAAGGAACAGTGAAAGGAGTTGACATTTTACTGTGCTGGAAAGAAAGCAAACTCTTGCAACAGGTAGAAAATTTTGGCAAGAACAATTTGTCTGGAAAGGGAGGACGGGCAGAGGACACTGCTTCTGCTTAGCGAGTACATCTCAAAACACACCGACACAGTTTCCCTCCCTCCCTCCCTCCCACCCCACACGGCTGCAGCCCACATCTGCAATACAAATAGGCACACATGGTCGAGATGGTTAAGGAAAAAAGAAAGGCTTTTACCAGTTTGCTTGCCATCCACCTACAATCTATTTGTGCAACGCCTCAAGTCACAGCTCTGCTTTATTCTTGAAACATTCCCTTCTTGCTTGGAACCCTCCCCCTCATGGTGGGAACACCCTCAAAGCTCCTGCTTCAGCAACGGGAACAGCAGAACGAGAGGGAAGCAGTTACCAGCATATGAGAAAGTGAGACATACACATAGAGGGGATCTCAAACCACTGGACTGATTTATTGGAATTATAGTCTGAAAAGGAATCCCAAACAGCACAAGAGTTTTGTTTCATTTCAATTCAAAGGTATGGTATTAAATAGGCAAGATTTATATGCACAATATTGCTTCCAGCAGTCTCCTGAACAAATACAGCTGGTCACTAGCAATGTTTATGGCACACACTATGCCACCAGAGCCACCTGCTCCTGAAGATACTTTAATACCCACGTTGGCTCATAACAGAATGGTACCAGTGACTGTGAAAGCTTTCATGTAATGCCTGTTGATAGACAAACTCCTCTGTGACCAGACACTTCCAGTCCACGGAAACAGCCTAGTTTTTCCCCTCACTACAAACACCACCACCATTTATCCACCAACAGGCTACCTGGGGAAGTTTAACTGCTTACACCAAGGGAAGAAACAAGAATATAAGAGACCAGAGGATCTGCACCCCGTGAGCCCAAAGTGCATCACCTGGCCCACGAGGTGCAGGGGCTGTACACCAGTGTCAGGGCAGAAAGGGCTGAGCAACGAGCCTGGAAAGAAATCAACATCTCAACCCAAAATCTTGCTCTGTCAACTCTATCGCTGTGCTGAGGCTGCCTTTTCCCAACTGCCTGCAAAACAGACACAAACCAACTATCTAGAAGCAGGAAAACAACATTAAGTAGTCTCAAGGCTAGATTCAACACTGAAAAGTGCAGAAACGAGAACATTTTGCTGAAGAGGAGAAATCAAGTCCAAAGAAAACTAAAAACTACAACCACAGGAGGAAAGTGATGTACAAAACCGAGTACCCAAGAGAAGCCATTCTTCACTGCAAAGTTGCCAGAAGTCAGAAGACAAACTTGACCTCTAGCAGCCTTCCTCTCACCGAGTATTTTTGGTGTTCAATTTTCCTCACCAGTTACAAGCCTCCACTTTGCTGGCACACCATCAGGTTCACAAATGTCACAAGGTTCTTTGAAGTTCAGCATTGCTCCAGTGGGTATTACTTTGCTACTGATGTCTGAGTGAACACTAACTGGTAAGACATGGATTTTCTGTCAAAGAAATTGGTTTTGAATATATGTGGAGATCTGCAAGTGTTAAGCACAATTAAGGTTTATTAGTAACTATTTTAACAGCTAAGTTTTGCTCACCTGTACTTAAAGAGGTTGTGGACCTATGATTTGTGGGCTAGCATAACCCTAAACACATACTCATATCTTTGTGTTGCTAGATAGTATTACAGTAGGTATTAATTTCCAACTGCCAAATGTGTTTGAAGACCTATACAATTCTCAGCAATGAAAAAAAACACCTTTCATTTAAATAAACTTGCTCTCTGACTGTCTGCTTTGCAACAGATTAGTTACCTTAAAAGAACGCAACAGGTAATGGGACCAGTTCCCACGGCCTTCCTCAGGCAGAGCTGTGGTGAATTACAAGCGAAGAGCACAGGCTCACGACAGGAGACAGACTCCAAACACAATGGTGTTAACTGAAGATGCAAACTTGCAAGAAGGTGCACAGCTTTGTGTGAAGAAGTCAGCACTTCCCCAGCGTGGTTCATCCTCACAACACCCAACATCTGGCTCTCATAAGGCGAGGTGAAACACCAGAAACATGTTCTAGATCGGGTGAAAAACAAGGCAGAATCATTTACCCGAGGTCAGAGCCAGCACTGATCCCAGAGCTCCTGGCTGGATAACTTATGAACGTCTCAAAACTGCAGAAAATAGAACTCATTTGAAAGGCTCTTCCATTTTGGTCTGAAAATCCATTTTTAGCAGCTTTATGCTCAAACTAGCATCTAAGGACACAGGTACCTACTTGGGCACAGCACACAGGATGGGGATCTTTTCTCCCCTCATACCATTCACTACCTCTTTCCATACCCAAGAGACTATCAATGCTTTCAGCTACCAGCAAACTGCTTCCTAAAGAATCTGTGATGTTTAAGCCTCATTTCCATGTTCCCACTTAATCAGACCTCTGCACCACTCCCCAACATTCACCAGACAACATTCTTCATGTCCTTAACAGCCACCGAACAGGGGGTCAGGGGGAAGAAGCAATGGAGTGTATAGAAAACTGCAGGAGCACTGTAACAAGTGAGGACATTACTGGACAGGCAACATTCAAATCAAGGCAGAATTAATGATTCTCTTTAGATAAACATGTCAAGGTTAAGTTTTAGTTAAAAAGTTGCAAGTCTACCAGGAAGTATGTTTATTTGATGACATTACTCTCCAGAAACCACTTGTTTTAAGACCTTCTTCTCTCTGGGTAGTTCAAATAATTCAGGGCTCACTTTGATTAAACAATTTAACACAAAACCAACTCCATTCTGACCAAGGACTTCAAGCTTTAAAAATAGCCCAAGAAAAATACTAACCAAGCTACCAACACAAAGAAGATTTTCATTCTTTGTTCTTGATCAGGAAAAGGCACATCCTTGCTCTCAACGAGTTCAAGTTTGACACAAGCAGTTCAGGACACCTAAGCTAACGTTTGGTGTTCCCATCGATTTCCCTGAAGGGCCTGAGCTGACCACAGCTTACCCAGTCCTTTATTTCTACAGACAGAAGCTTTTATCACCATCACACCACTCCCCCCTCACACCCAGAGCTGATTCACCTTCCACACAGCTACAGCTGAATATGGCCAATTCTAGATAGGCAGCAGAGGGAGAGTGGTCCTGTGTAAGGGAACAGGGAGGTAGGTAAGAGCTGAGGAAGAGCAGAGCAACTGTAGTGCTACAGCAAAATTAACTCTACAACTGCCTGCTGCTGTTTTTCTTGGTAGCCAGGCACACATCAAGTGGGTGAAAACTGCAACTAAAAGCCTCTCAGAGCATCTGTGTTTTATGGAGGGGTCAGATATTGCTCACAAACTCCCTTGGCTCCACTGTTTTCAAATAGCACCGATCTACTGGAACTTGTATCTGCTTTGACCCAGTCAGGTAGCTGCAAGGTTTAGATATAAAGCACAGTTTGATGTAATGACACAGCTGTTACAGGCACTGCCACCTGCTTCTCAGCACAGCCCTCTGTGAACAGGCACTGAAAAAATCCAGGGACATGCTTTTGCCCTCATGTATTAAGTTTCTGAAGTAGTCATGTGGGGTCTTTGGGGGTAAACTGTGGATGCAAAGGTTCAGGTTCACAAGGCTCTAGCAGCATGAGTATATTCAGCTTTTTCAACATGAAGACAAGTTTCATCCCTGTGTTTTTAGAGCTTTCTACTATTGGTTTAACAGCACAGTCACCACTACCACTTCTCCTCTTCATAAAGCACACAGCTGAGTTGGTTCAGTTTAAGGATGAATCCCAGCACAATCTACTATGAGTAGCATCAACTACAGCAAACCCTCAGGCTCGAACTTTGCCAGGAAGAAGGATGAACTAAAACTATCCCTGTGCACTAGGTTGTTGGTTTTATTTGGTTTGGTTTGTGGGTTTTTTCTTCATTTGAAGTACTGTAATAGTGTCTACATCTCCAGTTGTTCATTAGCTTGTTTTTACATCACTTTAAGACATGATGCACCCTCCAATGAATGCAACAGAAACACACAGAACGTTTGTACTGTAATTAAATCCCTGTCTGCTACAGTTCATCATCACCGAGGCAAGATTTCTAGGAAGAGATCTGTGCCCAACAGAAACCATCATTGTCAGATGAACGTCCATTTTATTTCTTTTGACAGAAAGAAGAGGCTCTTCCTTCCCCTTAAAACTCAACTGCTTCAGTATTAGCTAAACATGGATAGAAAAGAAACTGGTTGACAGGAAAGGGATGGAGAGTATTGCTGCAAACAAGCTGATGGTACAAGATTTTTGGCCCTTTTTTAGTCTAAAAGATAAAAACACCTACTACTAAAAGGGATAAAAGAGACAGTTTTGGCTCAGAATTTAGACTGAAACAAAAAGCTTTCTAAATCCTCGCCCAATAACATTAACAAATTGGGAATACAAAATAATTCAACATCCTTGCAAGCTTAAATACCACCAAGGTGGCACTGGGCACTGTAATAAGACAAGAAAGTCGGTAACAAACTACAAGAAACATCATTTCTCTAACTTGAATCAGAAGAAATCTACACAGCAAAAAGTTCCTCGATTCGTAGTCTCTGTGGGTAGCACAAGCAGAGAGCTACGCTGCACATCGACCTGACAGCGTCCCTCCCAACACAGAGGGGTGGGCAACTCCAAACAGGAGTCAGTGCCCACTCTGGGACTGTGTACCCTAAATATTGATCCTGTCCAAATTAATAGATGTCAAAAAAGCTCTGCTTACTCCTAGAAAAAAGAGTCTGGACGTGAATATATTCCTGCAAAGGTTCCACTTGCAACTCAAGTGGGAGTTTTGCGCTTAGGCTCCTGATATAAAACAAAAGTGATCCTGACATCAAGTTATTCTACATCTGAAATGCCCAATACTGTGTGAACAGCAATAAAATGAACACAAAGTCATTTTAAGTTTTCAAGAAACAAGGTACCAATTAAAGTAGTCTGTCTATCAAAGCAGGTTTTATTCAATCTCCTCTCAAACGTGACTAGGTTAGGCTGACTCCGGAGAAGAACAAACAAAACGTTCAGAACACTTCTCCCACCTCAAAAAAATTAACTGTTAAAAGCAACATACAGACCAGACACACAGACCTATGAGCTGCACACAGATCACCAATAAATATACAGAGACACCACAATAAAGGACAAGGTTCATCACAACAGAAAAGTCTGATAACTGCTATTAAGACCGTTACAAAAACCAAAGTGTGTATTTTTTTTGCAGGCATGTGCAAGCACATTACAGTGTAATCAAAGCAGAACTTTGCTATTATTATTACTTTATGCAGCATTACAAGGTTACTGAGGTGCAGTGTTTAATAGTCTAGTCTATAGCTTTTCCTGCCTGGAGGAATGCTCACCAAACTCACTACAGACCCACAGCTGCCTTCAGCCATCAGAGCTGGGCACGTCCCATGCCTTACCAAGCTCTGCCCATCAAAGTACCACAACTCCCAGCTAGGAATCAGAAAGTCCCATCCTTACATGCACATGACTCCTTTAACCACACAAGCCACCTGAGGTCTGCTCACAGCAGGACTGACCATCTTCCTAAGTCTTCAGACAGCTCTCAGGTTGTTTACTTCACCTTTGGGAGCTTGCTACACCTAAGAGATGACATCCTTCTGTAGCTATGGATTCCCTTCCAGCACTAACTACATCACCCCATGAGTCCCATGCTGTCGCTTCTCCTACACCCCATCCCCCAACCCATGTACCTCCTCAATGTGAAGAGGTAAATTGCATTGACTAAATCAAACCCAATTCCAGCCTACCAGCTGAATTTGGTGATCGCTCCTCAATGCCTCTCCCTCCAAATGAAAACACCTTCCTGGTTATTCTTGGTCCTGACTCAGAGAAGCTGATGCTTGAAAGTACCTGAAAGATACGATCAAACACTTGGCATTTTCAATAATTTATCTTAAATTTTCAGCCACATACAACTGGAAAATAAAAATCTACAGCACCATCTTCTAAAAAGGCACTTTCTGAGGACTGTCTTGCTTAAAAAAAATAAAAATCCCTCCAAGTTTAAACAGTAGAACTGATTTGTTTTAAAAGTACCCTATGTTAACTACCCGTGTCAGGTGAGGGGGTACCTCAGGTGAGATCTGAAAAGGCCAGGCCATGTGGGATGGAAAGTGGATGGAGCCTCTCCAACACCCTTGTTTCTGTAAGACTGACACTTCAGTATTTTCCTTCCCCTCCATATGCACCTTCGCTTACTCAGGGACAATTTGGTTTTTAGTGTCACGGAGATCAGGATTCTTGAGACTCTGCTAAGGAGGTAAAACATCAGATCCTGTACCCACCTCGTTCATACCTCAACTACTGAAAGTACAAAGTCTTCTACCAGCAGAAAGCATTGATTAGCTCAAGCTCTAACCACTATCTTTTTAGGTTTAAAAAACAAAAACGACAAGTGAACTGGCTGAAGTTGTATTTAAACATGTGCTGAAACAAAAATGATATCCTAACACCCAGTTATCAAAGTACCATCTTTGGGTAGACAAGACAGACAGGAATCTTTCCCTTTGACATCCCTACAAGGTTTTTGTTCCAATAGATCCAATCAACCTGCCAGTAGCAACCACAAAGCTCCCCAGCACTGAAAGGGACAAAAAAGTATCTGCCTGGCGTGACCAGAGACCAAGATGGCCATTCTCAAACAGCAGTCTCTGAAAACTCAGTTTACAATTTCAATGTACACAGTCTGAGCTTTTGATTCCTTGGTTAGAAAAGTGCTTTGAGTAAGGTTCTAAACCCTCAGTTCACAAAACAGGGAAAATATCAAAAGAGGACAAGATATGAATAAAATGTGTTAAAAAAACCAAAAAGCCTCAAGCTTTTTAAAGTGTAGGCTGAGCTTGGAATTTCACCAGAGTGGACTTCAAGACTAGTAGAAAACAAGGATTAGTAGCTGGAATTTGTACAGAAGATGACTATCCGGTATCTTATTTTGAGCACTGTACAGGACAAAAAACCACCCACATGAAGTGAAACTCATTTAGGACCAATAGCATCTTGAAATAATCTGACTGACAACTTTCAGAACCCTATTGTTATTCCCAAAAAAACTATTTCTGTGGCCAAACAAACTTCCAAAAGGATGCCAGAAAGAACCCTACACAGAAATGACTTTCGGACTTGTTTAACCAGACGTCACACAGCGATACAGCGATCCTGAGTAAAATGGCCACCACTTCAGTGCCCTACCGAGGGGGACAAAAAAAGCCCAGCTACTTAGAGTGGAGTCATGCCATTCTCTTAGCAGATGTTGCAAATGTAACTCCTCAATTACAAAACACTCTTGCTTCTCTCCAAATCTGGACCTGCTGGTCGCCAGATGGCAGGTTTGGGCAGGGTTTTGTTAGGCTACGAGAAGCACTGGCGCCAGGCCCGGGAGCACCCGTGGGGCCTGTACCCTCAGGCTGCTCCGGTGCTGGGGCCCTCACGTGGCTCCCACCACGGAAGCAATTAGTGGCACTTGTTAAGCACAAGTGAGGTCTTGGTGCAGTGTCTTAGGAGATAGGAACTAGGGTTTTATTTTTTGACAGGCATAAAAACGAGGCCCAGTGTGTCTGCAAAGTGAATAGAACTGTCAGCCTTTGCCCATGTCACTCTTTGGACTATATACAGACAGCTCCCAGCAAGAGAGGGGGGGATCTGGTTTGCCACCCAAGATTTCCCCCAACAGCACATAAAATTTGAGATTCTTTTTTTTTTTCTTTTCTTCTTTTTAAAGGAGAGCAGGTACAAAAATAAAAGAAATCCATATACTCTGAAAATATACTGGAAACTGCCACCACAGATGAGGTACCATTTATCCCAACCCCCCACCCCCAAACTGCAAACATCAAAATATATATGTTTTTAAACAAAGGAAGAATATCTGGCTATTTAATCTCAGTTAAAAGGACAGCACCCTTTGTTACACTTGATATTTCACACCATTAATTCTCTTCTGAAAAAAAACAAAAACCAACCTAAACCAACCAAACCACAAGATATCTAACCTTGATTCCTTGCTTATCTCCTCATTCCTTAGTGCAGTAATTGTCCATCTCCATTTAAATAAATATAGCAGCTACAGCATCATAAATGTGTGGCCCTCACAACGCCAGGAACTTGATATCATAATACAAATAAGTATCGGCACTTGACGTAGATATTTGCAAAACCAAGAAGAGAGATTAAAACATCCAAATACTCTTCACATGAAAACCAGGTAAAATGCTAGCTTGACAAGAAATTGAAGTCACTTTCTCAATGGAGTTTTTTGGGGAGTGAAAGTAACAGGTGAAAAAAGCTTCTCAAATCATAGTCACCGAGCTTGGGCAGGATGAGAAGTGTGCAGTGTCTTTGAAAGGAGTGTTAAAAGGCCTTTTTACAAAGGAATTTTCATCTAAACACCATAAATCCACAAGAAGTCTTTGTAAAATACCTCTTTTTAAAAAAACTTCTCTATTTTAAAACAGTTTTCTGTAAAAAGCCTAACCTGAACCTTTTATAAACAGAACTACGAGCTGCAGTGCTACAGAGGCCACAGACCAAGACAGATACTTGAGAGACTTATTCAGAAATCGCCTCACTCAAATTATTTAGTGACAACAACCTCCCTGCAGCTGATCTGAAGGCTGATCCAAAGGCAAGTGCCTTGAGGAGTCAATGAGCCCAGCTGGGCCAGGCCCTGTGGGTGAGCTGCCCAGGGCATGTGGCTCCCAGGAGCCTGGAGACACTTGGACAGGTCACCTTGATCCTTCTCTCACCACCCCTCCAGGGACCCCCAAGCCAAGCACCCACCGTTGTGACTATTTCCAGTGCAACTGTAACTTTGCAGAGTTAGTCATTTTAAATTATCTTCCTCAATACTGGGAGATAAAAATACTTACATACACTAGGAGTTTAGTAAAGCTTTGAGACAGTGTTGTGAACAGCACAACATACAAATGCACAAAATACAGTACTTTGTTTTCTGGCAGAAAAAAAATACAATGGGGGCGTTTCATGCCTGTTGATGCCAAAAGGGCTCAGATTTTAGGCTCAAAACACAGTATATTGGCAAACAGAGGATTTCATGAGAACAACAGGAGATAGCTACTTAAACCAACCCACTGGTTTTCATGTGGAGAGCAGGTGGAGTTCCGAAGGACTGGGATAACAGCAATGCCCATACAAACGATCTGCAGTATATATACTATGAACCAGTGCAAATAAAAACAGTCAAAAATGCAGTTCACGAGTTTACAAAGTGCAAAACTCCCCAGTCCCCTCGATGAATAAATGCTCGTCTCTGACATCTTAAACATTGGTTTCAATTTAAAATGGAATGAAAGAGTCCCATTGACTTGTTTCACATTTCAGTCATTTAACAGGTTAGAACTATCCCAGCCCTCTTTATTTGCAAAGTGAAATGAAGTTACCAATAACTTAATTTTAAAAGGAAAGTCATTATCAAAGAGGAAAAAAGCCTAAAAACTTGTATTAATTCCAGACATTTCACTGATGTCAAATAGATTCAACTAAGCATGTAAAAACTTAGATCTTAATAAAAAACCCTTCGCTTTTAATTCAAATATCCTCCACATCTCACAGCCAGAAATACGGCCAATTCCTTCGTTAAACCAAAACACTGCAGTGACAAGTAAAGCTTGCACGACTCTAGAAGCATCCTTGCTTTTTGTTTTTTGTTGATTTAAAAAGGAAAATTCAAGATTCCTTCTGACTATAAAACTTTCCTTTCAAAATTAAGGCTTTTAACTCTGTCCTTTGAAAATCATGGAGGTGTCCATTCTTCCACGGTTAGTGGTACAAACACTGCTTTAGGAGAGCTCAATGGACACAGTTTTCCTTTAGAACGCTTATTGCACTAAAAGATAGCAAAAACAAGTTGTCAGTTCTTTTTTTTGTTTGTTTGTTTAAAAATAAACACGATTACATTTCTAAAAAATAAAAAGTTGCTGTTGACCATATGTTCTGTAATAATTAAATTAAAGCATTATTATTACTCTAATAAATATAAAAGAAACAAAAGGAAGCTAAACTTCAACAACACATACACATGAAATCACATTAAGGTGTGAGAGGCAGCAAGTAAACTAGCATTTTTCTCTTTTTTTTTTGTTTCCAAGAAGACCTTAGCTCTAAAGTTTCAGTTCTGGTGGTTACTATATGTAATCCCATAAAACCTGGGACACCTGATCTCATGTGAAGCTTCAACATTATTTGACTTGCCAGATAAGAAAATAATTGAAACTTTTGGACTAGGTAAAACAGCAGCTTTAGTAAATTCACCAGGGAGCAAGAAGAGTTTGGATCACTACTGCCTGCACGTAACACCAACTAGCTTCTTTACTTTTTAACAGGGAACTATTGGAGCTGAGAACTCCAAAGCTGTGAAGAAAGACACAAAGGCAGCAGTTGGCTAAATTATGTTCAGATTATTGGATTAGTGTGCAGAAAAACCTTTCTCTCCCCCTCCATTTTTTCTAGCACTCAAATGCACTTGGATATGTTCCCATCCCAATGCTTGATGGCAACACTGAGAGAAAGATTCCTCAATGCAGTGGGGTAAAAACCTTACATTTAGAGGTGGGTTTGTTTGTTTTTCGCACACTTTCCCAATCACTCACTGTGGTTGTTCCTAGAAAGGTGCTTTGGGGTTGTTCTTATCCATATACTTATTATTATTAATATTTTTTTTGCAGAGAGAGTTGTGCTGCCGAGCAACTTGAGGTAAAGGCAGAAGAGGGTTAAACTAGGAGAAACAAAAAATAATAATAATAATAATAATAATGGCGGTGCTTCTGCGCCAAAAAAGCAGTTGGCTGGTTTCATATTGCATAATAGTGCTGTGTTCCTCGATGAAGTAAACAATCTTCCTTGTGTCAATTTAAGGGTTAAGCCTCTCGCCCCTGCACAGTGTCAACTTCAGCATGATGGGAGGCACACCCCATAAACCAACCCCACTGGAAACATACATTGTATGTGGCTTAGTTTCTCAGTTCTTCCTTTCAGTGAGTATGCTCCTGTTCTATTGACTTAAGCGAAGTACATCGTGCGTAAGGTGTCTTGGTGAATCTGTACAGCCTTCGCGAGGGCCTGTGGATCTCTCCCATTGCTTTGCCCTGAAACATGGCTTCCTTCAGCACTGCAAGGTAACAGGAAAGAGACAAGCAGGGCCATGAATCAGATTGATTAGTTCAGATAAAAAAGCTGCCTTCATGTCTCTTCAGCATTCAGGAGAGCAACGTGACAATGCTAACAGAGAAAAATCTACTTGTCTAGTCACTCACCAAGGCTTTTGACAAACCCCTTTACCAGAGCTGCTCATTTTGCTCATCTAAAGATAAGCCTGTTGCAAATGGCATCCTGGCTTGTATCAGAAATAGTGTGACTAGCAGGGTCAAGGAAGTGATTGTCCCCTTTTACTTGATGCTGGTGAGGCTGCAGCTCAAGGGCTGGGTTCAGTTCCGAACCCCTCACTACAAGAAAGACACTGAGGGGCTGAAGCGTGTCCAGAGATGGGCAATAAAGCTGGGGAAGGGCCTGGAGCACAAGTGTGATGAGAAGCAGCTGAGGGAATGGAGGTGTTTGGAGGAGGCTAAAAGGAGACATGGGCATTCTGCAACACCCTCACAGGAGGCAGCAGTGAGCTGGGGTTCGGTCTCTTCTCCCCAGTAATGAATGACAGGACAAGAGGAAATGAGCTCCAGTTGCCCCAGGGGAGGTTGAGATTGGAGTTGAGGAACAACTTTTTCCTTAAGAGGGTTGTCAGCCCCGGTGCCAGGCTGCCCAGGGAGCTGGGGGAGTGCCCATCCATAGAGATATTCAAAAGACCCATAGCTGGGGGATATAGTTTAGTTTAGAGATGGGTCTGGCAGTGTGAGGTTAGTGGTTGGACTCTATCTTAAAGGTCTTTTCCAACTGTAATGATTCTATGAAAACTACTGATGGCTTGAGGGTTATAAAATACTTGGTGCACAATGAAGCATTAGGTAAGTGGAAGGCACTCACATTTGCTTCATTCATCTCTACTTCCGAAGCAAAAAACCTAAATGTGTGGCTTGATTCCTCAGACCACCTCAAAGTAATAACAGAATACTTCAGTAAAGCAAACTTATTCTTTGAATCTGAGTGTTATTCCCCAGCCCACTCTTGTCTGATGCTGAGCAGCAACTGTCAGGAACAATTATCTTAAGACTAATCCCAGAGGTAACAAAAATTAACTGCGAAATGAGCAGCAATTATCTGCAGTCAGATGGCTTTATGCCTGACAACGGAACACAGACCAAAGGAGACAAAAGCTTCAGCACAGGTTTCATTTACCTGTCATGTTCTTTATCCACAAGATGGTATCGTGCTCTGAATGCTACCAGGTGAGCGTAATACGCTGGTGCAGGTATAGAAACCGATCGTGTGCAGCGCACGTAGGTGTGGCAGAGCTGGTAAGTCAGCAGTTGAAGTTCATCTGCAGTAAAACAGTTATCATCCCACAAAACATGATAGTGTGAGGGACGGCTGGTACCCTGAGGAGGAGGAAACAGCGATTCACTGATTTGCTTTTCCATACAATCCAAGTCAGATCTTAAGTTCAGGAAGGGCCAGACTTTCAGGTCTGAACACCTACAGAGCAGCAGCCAAGGAAAATGCAGTCTTATGTCAGCCCTGGATGTGTTTAAAGATGAATAAGTAATCTAAAATGTACATGATTATATTACTGTAATTATTCTTGCTTGGAGGAAAAAAACCCCACATGCCTTCTAGGTAACCCTCAACGATCAAGAACTGCTCCCAGCATGACTAAATCATGACTACACCACCTCTTAACTGCCTTCAATTAAAACTGTTTCTCACCACACATTTCCCAGAGAAATAACTGCTGCATTTAACTCCTTAGTATCTGAACTTAACAAAATCAAATGAACCTTAAAAAGTATCACTTACCATCAATACAAGTTTTAAAGGAGTAGCAGAGACCACCTCTTAAGCAAGTAACACCGTTAATCCTACACCAATGGGTTACCTCAGGTAAAACTGAGCTCAAATTTCCCTACTGAGTAACTGTATGTAAACACAAGTCTCTAAATTCACCTTTACTTTCAAAGAAACCATCGTACCTGTATTCCAGCATGGCTACAGAGGTAAAAATCAAACTCATATGGATGTGTAATGTCTGTATCTACAGTTGTTCCAGCTGGAATATTGCCGCTTCGTCCAACCTACGAAGAAGGTTCTGTTAAACAGTGCAGCTAACAAGTCTTGATACATCTCAAGTGCAATTAAAAGACAAGTTTCTATTCAACACATGCAAGGTTTCAGGGAATGAACTGCCTCTGTATGTTTCAGAATGTGTTCATAGATCAGCCTGGGATGGCTGACAAGGACACTGTGTGGCTTTCTATCATCTCAGGACACAACCCTGCACCTACAGCCTTTAGAACTCTCAAGGACAGAAGAGCTGCACTCACACTTCTATTTAGAACTGTCAGCTTGAGTTTGGATCAACTTGCTCAGAAGAACACAGAAGGGTTACAGCATTTTGTATTTTCTTTCATGACAACTGCTGTAAACTCTTAGTCATGTATTAGCAGCAGTTCACTGTCAGGACTAGTAGCAACCTGCACCATCAAATAAAACCACACCAAAAGGGATTTTTTAGTTTTATACATACTTCAGGTCAATGATTTTTCAGTCTGAGGCCACATTTTGTGCTTATCAACTCAACATTTTCCACAAATGCAAAGACAATCAGATTGACAGAGCAACCAAGTGCTTTGACACCAGGCTACCATGAGGGAGGGCAATGATTACCCTTTCTGTTCTGTCAGCACAGAACAATCGTGTATGATGTCGTTTCTGCACCACAATATATGTTATTCCAGGCTGGTAATCTTTCTCCAGACTGATGCAGGCTTCTCTGATGGCTAGCAGTTCATAATACAAAACCTACAAGCACAAGAACAGAATAGTTTAGGTTTTCCTTCCATTGTATTCTACCCACACCATCTAATAAATGGTTTGTAGTTGATACAAAGTGCAACTTTGCCAGGCAATTAGTAACCTTAGGAAGTATTTAGCAATACATCATTTCCCAAATGTTAAGATTCCTTCCCAAGCAGGAAAGAAATTGCAACTCTTCTTACCCAACACACTTAAGAAATCCTCTCCTTAAAAGCCTGAGTTATGTTGTGGTGTCCTGATGTAAGCAGCACAGCTGTGCAAACCTGAGACCTGCAGTTGTTATGAACAGCCCTTTGAGAAAGCTGCAAATGAACCAACCTGTCGAAACTGTCCTTCAGAGACCCCATCTCTATAGAAGATGATCCGTGTGGGCTTGAACCGTGTTGACTTGTAGAACTGGATGAGAAGCTCTCTCACCATGGAGGCTAAATCTTGGATGATCTCCTGCCGGGGTCGCTGAACTCTGACTGTGGCACAGTACCGGCTTGGATGAGCATCCATACTACCTACAACCTGCAGGGCAAGATCATGGGAGGAAAGGCTTTGAGATCAAATGAGTCCATGAGTTGCATTTACTATTCTGACATTTACCCAAGATGAAAAGACAATGCTGATGTAATAAAACTTACAGCAGCTATAGAAGGCTTCTTTCCATCTCCAGCAGGAGGGTGAGTGACGTCGGCTCCCAAAAAGATCACTGGCTGCTGGAACACAGAAGGTCTTCAAAAAGAAAAAAGTGCTAAGTCACACTTGTAGGTGAACAGTTGGCACAAGGTCATTGCTCAAGATGGGGGCCTGTTTCTATTTCAGCTAAGTTGCCCAGAGCAGACTTCTTTATCAGGTGCTCTGGCCAAAGCTAAACAATGAAACTTTTGTGCACAAGGCATTAACTTCCAAACCACCACAGCAGTCACTCCAACCACACTGCATTTAACTGGGGCATGGTCCTGGTGGAAAAGACCCTTGGCTTAAGTCCTCAGTGGCCAACAATCAGAGACCATGCCAGGAGAAATTGTATTCTACCCCATATATCACGTACAGAAGAATATTTCTGGCCACATATACACTTTGGGTGCTCAGGAGCAAACATAACCGCATCTGTTAAAGCAAAACCCAAACCAGTCTCCACAAAGAGCCTTACCTTTGATGAGGTACAAGGATGTTATTGATTCCTCCCAGCTTAACATTAATCTTCAGGCACAGATTTGATAGGGTCTGTGGCGATGTTTTAATGACATTCTTGACCTGAACACACTGTGTGGCCATTCCTAACAGTGTGTCTCCCACACGCTTCACCTCCGCTGCAAATATCAGGATACAACTGAGTCCATTTGAAATCACTGTTCTGAAATTTAAACTTACAGAACTCTGCAATACAACTTCCAACTTCTCTGCATGCTTAGACACAAAAACAGGCACAAAATATCTGCTTTTAATGTCTGAAGAACGATCCTGAAGGATTTTCTAACATGTTGGGCAGCAGCTTTCTCACAATTTTTCCTCAGGGCTCCCAAGATGCTGAGGGGGCTGGAGCATCTCATGAGGAAAGGCTGTGGGACATGGGGCTGTTCAGCCTGGAGAAGAGAAGGCTGAGGGGGGATCTCAGCAACACAAGTTTTTAGAAGGTGTTTGTCAAGAAGATGGAGCAGCAACACTTTTTTGTTGTCTCCAGTGACAGGACAAGGGGTAATGGACATGAGCTGGAACACTAAAGGCTCCACTTAAACACAAGGAAGAACTATTTAACTGTAAGGGTGAGGGAGCCCTGGCCCAGGCTGCCCAGGGAGGGTGTGGAGGCCACTTCTCAGGAGGTTTCCAAACACACCTGGACATGTTCCTGTGCCCCCTGAGCCAGGGGAACCTGCTTTAGGAGGGGGTTGGACTGGAGCAGCTCTGCAGGGCCCTTCCAGCCCCCACCATTCTGTGACTGTGTGAACAATACTTGAACAAACAAGTAAAGACAGAGGCATTCCCTTACCATACACCGGTGTTTTCCCTGGCAGGATGACAATGATGAGCTGAAGCCCTGAATAAGTGTTCTTGAGGTGTCGAAACATGGGCTCCACACTGTCTGCACCCTGGGCATATTTGCAGAAGCAGGGCTGGCCTTGGATGGGCATCCCGGCGTCCTTGGAGATCTTGCGCAGCTGGTCCGTGAAACCCCTAAAGGTGAGAAGTGCTTTGAATTCTCACAGTAGCAACAGCACACAACAACCAAAGCAGAAAGGGACAAAACTATTGTGTGGCTTACAGGATGATTAAGTCAAACAGCTTTTAAAGCAGCATCTTAAAAACATTGGCTACGTGGAGGCTGGCCAGCTTGGAAACACCATAGGCCAGAAAGGGGAAAACCAGACTTCAGCTTCCAGCAAGGAAGCAAACCAGCTTGGGTTCTCTCCCTAGCACCTTAGATCATTAAAACCAGGTGTCCTGGTTTTGGCTGGGATGGAGTGAATTTTCTCCTTAGTAGCTGATACAGGGCTGTGTTTTGGATTTAGGGAGAGAATAATGTTGATAACACACTGATGTGTGAGTTGTTGCTAAGTAGCACTTTATTTTAAGTTGAGGATTTTTCAGTTGCCCAGACTCTGCTGGCAAGTTATTTGCACAAGAAGCTGGGAGGAATCATGGCCAGAACAGCTGACCCAAACCAGCCAAAGCACCATTCCACACCACAGGATGTCATGCCCAGTATAGAAACTGAGTTGGTGGGGAGGAGTGGATCACAGCTCAAGCCTTGGTCAAGGTGTGGGAAGCAATGGCATTGTGCATCATTTGTCTTTTATTTCTCATTTAGTTATACTATTTTTCATTAAAAGTTATTGTTATATGTTATTATTGTTGGGGTTTTTTTTGTCATTTTAGTTATTAAACTGTTCTTATCTCAACCCATGAGTTTACTTATTTTTCCCTGACTCTCTTCCCCTCCCAGCAGGCAGCAGCTCTGTGGTGCTTAGCTGCTGGCTGGGCTTAAACCATGACACCAGGAAAAAACACTCATTAGAAGTCCTATATTCCTCTTTTCACTAAGATGGCTTCATTAAGAGAACAGTCCAAAGCCTGAACCATGACATGCCTTACTTCAGTATTTCTTCTCTGCACTGTCTCTGTGTTGCAAAGCATGCTATAGCCCACATTTTGATCTCAACACCAGTGTGGAACTGCTTCCCTCTCATGTCCCAAACCCCATGGCTTGGGGTTGCCACTGTTCGATTCTGTGGAAACAAAAGCAAAACACATTCAAGTGGCTGAAGGAGAAACAAAAGTCTCTGCTCTCCTCAGTTGTAGGGTAAACAAAACATTCACCATTCAAACTCTGATTTCTCTATTGCACAGTGCAACTGAGAACTGACTAAAACAGTCCATGTGCCTGTGAAATCACTCTTTAAAACAGGTTTAAACCAAAGAAGCAGCAAAACCTCACCCGTCCTCCGTACTGCAACATGGGAGCTGGGAGCACACGGCCCGTCACGTGGGCCATCTCATCCCGGACCTTGAACTGGAACTCTTGGACAAACGGGTCTGCATCGTAATTTGCACTTCTCACCTACAAGAAAACTTTTTCCATGTCATTGCAATTCATAGAACAAGCAAGAGATTAACAGGAATGCTGCAGAAGGGTTTTACCACCATTCCCCTCCCCTCGGATTTAACTGGCCCGTGAAAATGAGCAATACCATGAGATATATTGGATGAAGGGGGGGTTGTTCCCTTAGTGCTCATTCAAAAGCATTTTGTTTACTCACAGGATGTCTCCAAAGTATGCTTTTTGATCTAACAAACCCAAGATTAAATAAATTAATTCATTTGATTACTGCACATTCCTGTCTTCTGCATTTTCCAGAAGAGCTTTGTTTTAATGGAAACATTTTGGTTACGTTGTCAGCTTAAAACCCAGAGTCCTTCAAGTAACAGCTGTCTGTTTGTAAGAGTATTCAATCAAAAATATTCAAGGTTTACAATATTTTAAGTTAGAAAAAAAATCCCCTCCTGATGTTTAGAGTGTCTGCATTCAGCACCAAGTAAAGATCCTGAAGTTATGAGGTGAAGTCATTTCGTGTGTACTAATAAAGCAGTCAAACATCTCAAATGCAAGACTGAGGTTCAGGACACCTAGAATCACTCTTCTACTCTGTTAAAATTGCATGTATGATCCTGGACAAAGAAGAGGTCTGGTGTTGAAATATCAAAAGGAATCAGAGAAGTACTTAGAACACAATTTTCCTGTCATGAGTTTGGGTACTAAAACCCAAGTTCATTTCACAAAGTTGTTTAAAATCCCTGAGGAGGTAAAGCAGCAAAAACTCAGTTGTTAGTCCTGAGTAGTTCCAACACTGACTTGGAAGCACTTGTGAAGATGATAACACAAGAGCCCACACTGCTGGCCTCATGCTATTGCTGCCAGCAATAAAATAAACCCTCTTAAAAAGCAGTTAAAATCTTACAGGGCTAGAAGGAAGGAATGGAACAACTCGACTGGTCATCTAAGAAGTTTTGCATTAATCTAGTCCAGTGTCACTTAGTGAACAGAATCACACCAAGCTAAAATTACAGAACTAACCAATCTGCTGATTTCCTCTTGTCTATCTGGAGCAGATCTCGCTGTGGCCTTTATCATAGTTGATGTCTGATTGTCTGTCAGCTTCTTGATGCAGCGCTGCCCAGCTACGATGTTACAGACCTTAAAGGAAAGTCAGAAGCCTCAATACACAGCAGGAGCACCTAGAAACAGATCCCAACATACCACACAGGCACTATAAAACACCCCCTATTATGTGTTTAAGTAATTGCAAATTCCTTCTCATAGTTCTAAGCTTTAAAGCACTTTTAAAACAGTCTTCAGTGAAGGAACAAACAAGATGTAAACATGCTTGTACTGCAAAGCCTGTTGCTGCTTCACAGTTTGCAAAATCATGCAGTCTACCAATACCAAGCTGACTTATCAGAACAAGTTCATTACTTCTAAAGGCAGGTAGGTGTGTTTCTGTTCTTGTCCCACTTGCAGGCAAGGAAGATGAGGGTATTTCAGCTGGAGGTTGTATTTCTCTCTGAAATACTGTGCTACTGTTCTCTCCACAGTCTGGCCATTTTCTAACTGTAAAGGAAAGCTGAAAACATGTGGATGTTTAATAAAATGTAGAGAAATCTTAGTTGACAAGTATCAACCTTCCCCAAACCAGTAAAATGTTAGGTCCTGTTACATATTCAGTGTTAAACTACCACACATTGAATGCTCTGACAAGAGGCATCTTACGTTTGATGACTCGCAGGCCTTCTTGTTACATTACAGACACGGTATTTCCTTCTCATCGTTCCGCAGTGAGTCACTTCTACCTTTAGACCTGCACAGAAGTACCAAAAGCCCTGATGTCATAACTACACAAAAATTTGCACAGGAGACCAAGTTTCTTGCAACAGAACACGTTCTAATCCGACAGCTTTGATGGTCAACGTCAAACGGCACAACAGAAGAAATTCTCATTCTCTCGGCTTTTTGCTTTCGTGATGATTTGATTTCTGACTAACCAGGTATTATCCTCACAAGCACATCTTAATGTATAATATTTAATGTTAAATGCCATCTGGATTTCTTGCAGCAGTTTAACAGGCCTGTGACTAATCTCAGACAGACGGCTGTTTTCACTGGATCCTTTTGTTCTCATCTGCACACCTCTTCAAACCAGCAGTTCCATGTAACTGAAATTAAAAGGGCAAGACTAGACTTCTATCTCACTGTTCATTTTTCCCCTCAGCTGTGTGCCCACATTCAGTCTGTAATTTTCTTTAATCTCACCAGCCAAGTTTAGGTTTTGAGCAGCTGAAGATCTTGTCTAAAAGCACCCAGCCTACACACCAGAGGCTCATTGGCCTCGACTACCCACGATAACAGTGATGGCAACAATGGCAGCTTCAAGAGGCTTTCAGGGGCTGTTTCTATTAACTGTGTGCACACTGTACTGTACACAGAGAGCAGACAACATCTGCTGGATGTACTGGGCTTATCACACGAGTGCTGCATAGCTTTGGCACACTGTTATGTCTTTCCCTAACCCCTGCAAGAGGAGGAAGTTGAAAACAGAGCCTTGTTAGCCAGAAGATTCACTCTACTGGTAAAGGCTTTTGAGAAAGCAGTTGGATGATTTTTCCTGCTGAGGCTTGTTTGGATTGCAGACCACAGATTGAATACCTCATATCAAATCAGGACCCTAAGTACCAGATAGCAGGAACTGTGTTTAGTTTACTAGGGACAGAGACATCCCAAACAACCATCTTCACTGATTTCTGTCACCACCAACTGCAACTTTCACACCAGCAGTACTTAACTGATGGCATAACCAAAAATAAACTACCCCTGCCTTGACATAGCATGAAGAGAAAATACATAAAAGAAACCATGAAGCACTGTGGCCTGTGAATACACAGATATCTGGAACCCATTCATTGCTTTGTCATTAATCTGCAGTGACACTACAGAAGGCACTACCCTCCCACAGAGCTGCTCACAGGCTGCCAATTCCTTAGTGCAGGGTTTGCTTCACTATATGTGATCACAACGTCTTGGCTGGAGTTCCTACATACTATAGTAGGAAAAATAAATAGTGACAGCAAAGGTAACCCTTCAATATTGTCTGACTATGGTAAGGAAGTGTCTGAGGCATCCAAGAGCAAGTAGAGACAGCTTCTCCTTCTCCAGTGACTTCTCTTCCAGAATGAAAACAGACAGGTAGGTGTGAAAAGAAGGCATGTTAGGACTACTGCAAAGTAATTCCTTCAAGGATTTGTTTTTCCACTAATGATTTTTCTATGAACACATCAGTTAATGGCTATTGCTCAGATTTTTTTTGCTGTTCAGTATTCCAGTACAGTCTAAGCTTGTATCAAGTAACACAAGTGCTTAAGAGCAGAGCTTTGAGGAGCTGAGCTCTTCTCTCTCTGCAAATTACACTGGAATGAGAGGATATGGGAAAACACAAAGCAAAGATGCATATATGGAGTGAAACTACTCAAACCAGCAGCTTAAGTAATTCTTCTGGAATAGAATTTGGCCTTAAGCTGCAAGTTAGCAAGTGGTACTTGTTTTTCCATCAGGCAATCAGTTCTTAGAAGTCATTGCAACAGCACACTTCCAAAGAATCAATGATGTTAGCTTTGAAATCAATTTTCCCTTTGCCTCAGCATTTAAACAGCAGGAGACCTACAGCACAATACCACTACGGCCTCTATGCCTCCTGCTTATAAAAGGTTATCCATCCAGCAAGGCAAGAGCCACTTACCTCTGCCCAGGCAATAAACAACACACTTTCTCTTTCCCTCTTTAAGAACATACCTCATTTTTCACCTTTCATTTCTGTAGAGCTGATCATTTCTTTCAGGACTAGAACTGCAAACAGGGCACAATTCCCTTGGCAGCCCCAGGGCCCTTCCTAACGAGGAGCTTTGTAAAACAAGTCCCTTAGAATTAGCTTGATTGTGCTACCTGGGACAAAACAGGCACATTTCTACTCACCCTTTATCTCTTTGGTGAATTTTACCCGATGAGAATCAGTCAGAGGTCTTGGTTGTTCATCAATATTATGAATGTCAAGAACTTCACACATAAACTGAATCACAGGTTGTGCTTTGTAGAAGGCAGTGGCAGAAACTAAAAAGAGGAAAATATGAAGTGTAAAAAATCCCGAGTCTGAATGTTGTGAAGCAGCATATAAATGGATTTAACACTTCACATAACCCTCAAGGAGATGTGCAGCAGGTTTTTATAAACAGATCAGCAAGCCTTGCTACCACTAAGTATACAAAAGCCACAGTGACACACCAGGCTCCAGCACAGTCATCCTGCAACTATGTTGCATATGAAGGTTTTGGAAAGGTTTTTTCCCCAGATAACATTTATTTCTAGAGAGTGGCAATGCACCCAAGGGATGTTCTCTTTTGACTCAGTGAGGAGCTGCAAGCAAAGGAAGTATTAATATCTCTCTACCGAACACTTGCTGAGATGAAAAGCTGAGATTACTCAATATGCACTATAACCTGTCAATGGTAAGATCTGCTCCATTACTGAAGCGATGTTTGGCAGGAACACAAGTGCCATTTCGATCTACCAAAATCTCTTACCTGAATACCAATGACACCATCACATCAAGTGACAATACATTGGTTTTAGATACAACAGTTGACTCACTCCACAGAGGGAAGTCTACAAACAATCTGCTTGACAAAGTTCTAAGTGATTGGAACAATATGTTAGAAAGAGAGGTGAGGTGGCACCAGACAGAGCTCAACCACAAGCAGAACTACTCCCTACACATAATCCCTGAAAGAGCAACAGCAGAAAAGAAACACTGGACAAGCATTTTATCAGCTTTCCAGATCTCATGTACCAAAACCACCGTGTCTCTGTGCTAACACCATGAAACATTCTTCAGAGGTGTGTCAGTGGAGTGAGCTGCCAACTGCACATGGCGCGCTCTGGCCAACGCCTCCGGATGTCAGTTGCTGAATGAACACAAGTGGCTTTTCCACCCCAGCCACTGGCAGCCTCTGCTTTGTCTCCCACAGCAACACAAGCGACAGAGAAACAGATCTTTTTTTGCAGAAAGCCTCACGGTGAGTTGAACAAGCAGAACAGAATTAAATGGTGGGATGTGACGTAGCCTTTGCAACCTCAAACCATGACGAGGCGATTGCTCTGTAAACCACGGTTTACACAGTTCTTAACCTTCTCATTCACAGAAAGCATTGCAAAACTTCTACAGCAAGAGTGACTGCTGCACTTTCTAATGCTGACAAGACAAACTTGCTTCTCAGAAAGCAAGAGCACACACACAAATAAAGAGTACATCCTAAACCGGTGCAAATTAATCCTCTTGTCCTATCTGAACTATAGCTCTCAGTACCTAGCACACAGGTACCAGTAAAGACTATTTCTCAGACTGGAATGATTTTTACATACATTCTTCAAACAACAGCTATACCATGGCTGCTGTTTGAAAGGTAATTTTATAGCAATAGGCTCATCTGAAGTCAAATGAGCATCATCCACTATTTAGGTAAACCAGAACACAGCAACTTGCACATTTCCATCGTGAAAGCTCGGAATCATCTGCAATATTTTATCATGCTCCAGGACAGATGCTTAGCACAACCTGACTTTGAGTGCTTAACCCAGTACAGGGTATTTTCCTTGGGTTTATAAAGCCTTTCAAAGACAGGGAGAACTGAATGTGAACTAGAGAAACTTTCGGCAGCACCTGCATCTCACTGACATTTCTCAATAGAGGTTTAGCAACTAAATAGACTCAGAGTGCTCACAGCACCAAGGAGCCTGACACATGCACCAGTCGATCTCATATTAAGTCCCAGATGAATGCATTTAAGTGCTGCAAAGCAGGTTGGATTTTGCATAAGAAAGCCCATCTTAATTAGCCCCATTCACAAAAGTGTTGGTGATACATTCCCAGTTTCCTTGGAAGTACTGAACAACACCTACCATGCCAGCTGCACGGAGACAAGTCTCAAGCAATCTGCCTGTATTACTAAGGACGTACCAATACAGACACTGAAGCAGGAAAACAAGTAATGTTAAGTTCTTCCTTCCTATATAGGAATTTGATTTTTTTTTTCAACATGGCAGGTAAATTTCTGCTGAAACATGACAAATCCAGAGAAAAGACTTGGATTCCTAGGTAGCCTTTGCTGCATATGCCTGGTCTGAACAGGAAGCCAATGTGTGCATACATACACTTCATTATTAACAGTCTCACTCTACTACTACCACTGCAACTTCTGCAGTAGGCTGACTGCACAGCTAATGCTGTGTTTCATATTACAAGACACAACTACTAAATCTTCAAACTGAGCTATGAGATGCAAGTATTTTTCTGGTGAAAACCCTTTGTGCACACATAACTCAACTGAAGGATGGAAGCTTCCTTCTGACAGAAATTCTAGCAAAATACCCCAAGTTACTTTAATGCTTTATTATTTACAAAATTAATTAAGAAATCAGCGTAGATGATGGTTTCTGGTTACTAAATCCCTCTGCACAGATGGCACCAAAAGTCATCACCACACAGAAGCGTGTTGCCCCAAGCTCAGGAAATATGAAACAACAGCAAGGTCATTTTTCTTCTTAGAGGTATATCCATTATCTTTATTCTTAACCCCAAATCTCAACTTACCATCAATATTGAGCATCATCTTCCACATGGCAGGCCGAACAGACTGATGGAATCCAAACCAGACCTCCCTACCCCCACCCAAGGGGTGATCATAGCCTTCTGGAGCAGAGAAAAAGGAGCGGCCCACAGGGGTATACCTGGTGAACAGGATGACCACATGTTTATGCTATTGCTTTCTGAATAGATAATATTGCTTTCCAATTTAAAACAACCCCACACTTATAACAAAGATTATAACACACAGCATTATCATCATTTTTTGGAATTCTGTGCACCAGAACCAAGTTGAAACAACACACTCTAACTGCTCCTGTTCCCATTGCAGTGTTTTTACATTTAGACAGAACATTCACCAGTTTTAGCAATGCACAACCACTTTCAGGTTTTACAAGTCAAGAAATAAGTCAGCTTACCCATTCTGATCTTCCAGAAAGTATAATCTCCATTAGAGCAGATTCTGTACAACAGCATTGTATATACTGGACTGACCCTCAAGTATCATTTTGTTTGTTTTACTAGGGAACATTTCAATACAATGAACTTGGAGAAGTGATGGCTGTGGTGGAAACAAAGAACTAGAGAAACTAATGTCTCTTTCTTAGGTATAAATCAACTGCTCATGAACCTCCAGGCCTCCTGACATTTGTAAGAGAGACATTAGTAGGGAGGTTAACATCTTTCATGTTTCCTTAGGATCTGGGCAGCTGAGGAACACTGGCTTCCATAAAACCACAAGTCATTTATTTAAGAGTCAGTTACACTCAAGGAAAACACCAGTGAAAGCCATGCTACTGTCTAAGGCCAGCAATCAAACTTTAAAAGTAACTTTCATTGACCAAATAAAGCAAAATTAACTTGGTCTTCTATAATGTTTTAGGGTTCAGATATAACAGAGACTGTTAGGATAGGTATTTAGTCCCAACTGTGCATTTCAAGCATGAGAAGCATGCACCATTGAGGGGAACATCAATGAATTAAAAAGATTCATGCTTTTAGACAGTCACTGTCACCAAGTGCATGATACTGAGCTCAACTTGAGCAGAAAACATGAAAGCAGTGCTGCAGCATACTGCCATCTCTCAGTACTTCAATTAAGGCCTATTTTAAGTCTCCTGATTCTCAGTCCTTTCAGCAAATACATCACCTGCTCTGGAGTTTAAATGTCTACAGAAATACACACTGCTAGATAATTAGCTTCAGTCTCCCCAGTTGAGCTAACCAGCTGTGCTGCATAAGGGGAATGATCATTTTTCTTTTCACCTGTGAAGAAACAGGGATGAAGGTCTCCCAGTGGGGAATACTTGAGGTAAAGACAGACTGCAGGAAGACAGTGAACCTACTTCATGGAGGGTAGGTGTCGTAGCACCACATCGACAGCATGAACAGGGTTAGTGCTGATAGGTTTGTCTAGTTCCAGAGGCTCAGGCAAAGTTCTTCCTGTCAAAACTTCATGCAGCAAGTGCCAGCTCACCCGAGAAACAAACTTTATTGACACTTTGAAGGGACGATCTTTTCCACCTTCTCCTGGCAATGTCACATCCAAATCCACCTGCATGCAGGAGGAAAAGAAAAAGCAGCTGTTTTATCTCAGGTCTGGTAACCTTGAGTTTCAGCTCCTTCCCACAACTGGGCCAGACATTCAAAAACTCAGATACTAAGGGCAGAGTAGATATGATAAAAGTACATTATCAAAAGAACAAGATAAAGAGAACTGGGTTCTCACCAAGCAGAAGAGGATCATGTAACTTATTGTCACCTTGAATCAGAAAACTCTTCATTCCAGAGAAAGTATGGTTTGATTTTGTTAATAGAACTTCATTAGGGTATGCATTACAGTCTGTGAAGTTGAGTATTTAAAAGATTTGGCTGTAGAAAGAAGCTGCTGAGTTCTAGGAGAGGTTCTGAACTCAGCTATTACATGTATGTTCACATACAGTGGAGTTTGCAGAAAAGCTCTGTTACAGTACAAGTACTTTATTTCTAGTTTTTCTGAACTCAGCAATGTCAGAAGCTGGGTTTGTTTCATTTCCTTTCCTATGAAGCTGTTACATGCACCATTCCAGCACCCCTCCATTGTCTTACCCCAGTAGTGGCCACAGGAAGCGGATTGGCTGTATAGAGGCTTCTTTTCCCATCATAAACCGGTCTACGGTCCCCAAATATTGTCACTTTAAAATGCTGCACCATTGAGTCCACCACCTCCCTAGAAAAGTTGATATTTACATTGAAGATGTTTTCAAAGAAGTATCAGACTGGAACTGGCTCCCACACACCCTGTGTTTTGCTGAGGTAGTTTCAACAAATGTATTACTCAAGGGAATTATGGAACACCCACTGGAATTCCAACAAGGTGCTTCACAGGCTCCAACTAAAATAACAGATAAACACTGCAGAATAACATTGTAATCAATGCAAACACTCAAAACACTGGAACATACTGTTCCTGAAATAATTTCTGAAAATTCTAGAAACAAGAGGCCTTTGTATAAGCTCTGTTACAGAAAACAAGGACACACTTACCTTGGAAGAAATCCACAAGGTAGTATTATGAAAAACCAGTACAAACTCACTACTGAAAGCTGTGCCAGTTAATTGTACTGTCTGCCTAATAACCTTCATCATCTCTTCAATTAACAAGAGTTTTGAATTCTGACTACATTGGATAAAAAAAACCAATGAGGTACCTTAAAAGTCTCAGCTAAAAGTCCTCAATAATGCAAGTTTTTACAACAAAATCGAGTAAAAGCCTGATCAGATTTGCACCCAATTATACATTCTCCTAACTTTATTCCTCATTGATGGCAATAAAGAACACAGGAACCTGATACAGGCACTGGACTTACACTTAAACAACCCTACACATCTTAGATAAAAAAAGCTTCTTGATACAAATAGTAGATATATCAAGTCCAAAGAGACTTTTGCAATACCTCTGAAATATGCCTTCAGGATTTGAATTCTTTGGGGGTTCTTTATGTTTCAGTGGCACAACGGTGGTATCTTATTGATAACAATGTAACTCCCTTGTTCTACAGAAATTAAACCCCTGTCTTAAGCATATGCAAAGTATATATGAAAAGCAGAAGCTTACTAGTATACTATTGTCTGACCAGGAAGCGTTAAGCTAGAGGAGTTCAGAAGAAGATAAATACTGACTTCCTCTTCGAGCAAAATTAGTAGCAGAACTTCTACCTCTCAGCTGGGACTTGGGGTAAGGGAAGAGGAATTCTCCATTTCACAGCTCTTTACATTACCAAGCTCTCAGAATCCATTTTTTCCCACTGACCAGAAGCATGTGAATTTACCCAAGCAACTTCAAACTACCTACTCAGTTGTGCTCCTGCACAAGCCCATCGTAACAGAACTCCCATTCTGCACTGGTACACTGCTCCCTTCTGACTTCCCATCTCAGGGTATGTCCTGCCTCTGAATCCTGCATGATTTATCCTCTGCTGTCCAGTCCACAGCAAAGCAGAAGCAGTGGTAAAGAACAGCGTATGGAGGAAAGCGAAAAGGAAGCAAAAGGCACTTGAGATTTTAAAGCCTCCCTACAGCTGAAAGGTAATAAAGGCTCAGGTGAACTTCAAAGGAAATATAACTATTCATAAACTGAATCTCCTATTTATTCCAGACACAAGCATGCAGACAGGATGTCAGAAACTATTTCAGAAGAGCTGAGTCTATGTAAATCCACTGGCTGCTTAGGACTCACTGGCATGGCATGCAAGAGAAAAATGTATTCCTAAGGAAAACTCTTCCAAGCAGGTATTTCAATGTACTGATTTCAAACACAGACTAATAAAAGTCATTCTGCATAATCCACAGTACCCTATCCAAAGCTATTCATGCAGCAGATAATACACTCTTTTATTGAGCTCATTTATACAAGCTCTTGCAGTTTTTAGCTAACATCTGCCTCATTTTTACACACACTGAAGTTGGTGAGGTAGCAGTATTCTTAACCAACCAATGTCTTTGTTCCCTACTTTGAAAAAACACCAGTATGAACACAAGGTTTACCCTGAGCTTCCAGATTTGAAACTACAGCTTAGATTGGGATTCATGATTTACAGACTGTATTTACTGTCAAATTGAAAGCAAATGTAGTCTTTCATTTGAAAATATTTGACTACTAAAGCAACTCATTAGGTTTGCTGCCAGTGTTCAATTAGTCTTCTCAGTTTACCTTGACAAAAACCAGACAACTGCTTCTACCAGTTGGTAACACGAATAAGGAAAAGCAAAACAGTGTCTCTATTGATAGAGCACAAAGTTGATGAGCTTCTGGACCAAGCTGTAAGTGCATCTGAACTCCACCTATACTACAACAGCTAATTTTATGAATAAGAAACCTCAAAAAGCACTTCAAATTAACTCCAGTCTATAAAAAGCACTTTCTGGGAAACAACTCTCACACAACCTAACAAAAGCCAAAAGCAACGGTTAGATACTCGAGACATGAAAAAGTTGTTTCAGCTGCAAATGCGTTCTTCAGGAAATCATTATTATTTAGGAAAGCAAAAATATTGACCATTTAACACAGCATTACTTCCCAAACTGAAACCAAATGCTCTCCCCTCTCTCCACACAAAGGGAGAACTCCAGCAGACACAGCATTTATCTAAGGCATAACCAACTAAACCAAGCTGTGACAAACATCCATTTTGGTTTTGGAAGGAAGCTTGAAATTATCCTATAAACAGCACCATAAAAAGGATTTTCTTTTTTGTTTTCAATTTCAAGCAAAATGTAGTTGCTATTTTAAAACAACTTATTCCAAATGCACAACTTGCAAACATCTGTAGCTTCTCTCACTATTATGGAAACAACTACAGAGAAACAGACTGCAACTGCTGGAGCAACCAGAGTTCTTCCAGCTTTGTCTCCTTAGTCTATTTTAATCAAGCACTGCCATGTAACAGGTGAAAAAGGTGGTTTTACTCAACAGTTTTCAAGTGAAGTGACATTACAGAGATGGCAGTTACTTCAGTAGGTCCCTCTGTTGCTTACAAACGCATCAGGATAGTTTAGAAGACAAATGTCACCTTCTTACCTGTTCACCCTCCGAGGACACTTATCTGGTTTGATATCCACCTCATAGAGGTAAACATCAATCTTTGGGATTTCAACTTGGAAGCAGTTGGCCAGCAGTTTAATGGGTTTGCCCATGGTGCCATAGCCAGGACGTCTGGGCACCATGAGCAGGGGCTGAGCCCCGACGGGTCCTGCACAAGAAAAAATAGCACAGATTAGAAGCCAAGCTCCCCAGACAAGCTGCATTGAAAAAGTGCTTCTAGCTTACAGTTCAAAAACAGTCAGGGCTGCATGCATTTGCTGGTACACCTACCTGTCTCCCATTGAAAGTGTTTGCTCACTGAATTTCAGCTTCTGTGATGAGCATGAATAAAATCAGGAGATTTCCAAAACCAAACACAAAAGGGTGCTGTTCCTTTTAACACTGTGCTATTGTGGAGCACTTTTCTACCATTAAAACACAAGAAGCTTTAGAAGTCTATTCTGAACACTCTAGGAAGAACAAAGTTGACACAGAAATATGGAAACAGCTCTGGACTAATGTGTGTTGCTTGTGATAAAATTCTGAACTGTTAATTGTAAGGATAATTTGTTTAATAGCTTAGTCTTGGAAGATGGATTATTCTTGAACTTTGCTGGCTGAAAATCCATGAAGAGTCAAATCATCACCTCCTAATTGCATGAATAATGCTGATTGACCAGAAGAGGAAAGTCATGGAGACATGAGATTATAAAACTAGCAGTTACTTTATACTTTAGGGAAGAATACTGAGAGATGCTCAGAGAAACCATGAAAACCTGCAGCACAAGACATGTTAGTTAGTTATGTTTCATTCCCATCTGGTTATCTATTTAATTTAGTTCACAATTTAGATGAGGAGCCTCAGCTCACAATCTGAGTTATTCACGTCTTACAAAACCAAACATGGTAGTGAACACAGTCCCCACCTTCAAGAATTTCTACTGGTATTTCCAGTTAAAAATCTCTCTTTCCAGTTAGAGAGACCCCAACAAAACCAACATGCTTTGTAGCCTGAGTTTTTTTAAAACTACTCATCACACAAATGTCATGATTTACAGAGATTAAGTTAGTGAAAAGTTCTCCCCTCTCCTCCTACTCAGTGACGCAGATAGCAATTCCAGCCCACTCGATTTCATAGAAGAGTTAAAATGTCAAGGGCTGGTAAAAAATGCCTTATGTGCCTTTTGATTAATCTTACCATTCCAAGAAAAAAAAAAATGCTGTCTTCAAGGAAACCACATACTGAGAATAAGTGAACAAAGCAAAGTTCCACTGTAATATTTGTTTGGCTCTACCCAGAAAGCTAACAAAAAAATTCTGAGTGGGCTTGGCTTCCAGCCACAAGGTAAAATAAAAACAGAAACTAAAAAGCATCATTTAAAACACTCTCACACACTCTGCTCATGCACAACTTGTTCCAAGCATCTGTTCTCAGCAACTTTTTCTTCACTTTCATACTGTCACAAGAGTAAAAGCAGCTCTACAGCTTACTCCAGATATATTTTCAGAATAGAGTATATGCAAAAAGTTACTACGAACCATTGGAGTGCATAAATTACTCAATGCTTAGTTGATTGTAATGAAGACATACATGCCACAGTTTGCATTCAGTTTGTATCTGCAGGGAATGCTAACAAAACTGATGAAATAAAGATAGGGCTAAAAAGGCTGCTATAGCCTGGTCTGTCCTGGCTCCCTCCCCCATTTGTTAGCTTCATGTAAAATGTAAAAAAGCCAATTGCTAAAATCTCTAAGCACAGAAGAAAGTCTATGTGAAGACAATCTTCATGAAGACATTCAGCAAAACACAGTGTATAGCTGAAAGCTTTGTCACCACATCCTTTGAAGCACTATGTTGAAGTTTTTAACTGAGCACTCAACTTCTGGAGAAGATAATCCCCTTTATGGGAATGCTATCCCATCATTTACCCCTTTGCTTAGATTGATAGAACCCCAATGATCAATGATATGCTGTTACTAATATAGAGCAGTGTACACTTCAAAATCCTGGGCCATAAAAGAAATGCTGTACCAAATGCTCCTTGAAGACAGTGATGAACAAAGTGAGAAATACCAATTGCTAGACAAAGTGTTTCTTTAACCTCCCTTATCCAGCTGTGCCAGCACAGCTCCTGGTGAAGTAGCTCACCCTAGAAGTTGTTAGAACTCAGGTTTTGGCAAAGAGGAATTAAGTGACCAAGAAGTAAGTAGTGCAGGTCTACATACCACTCAGGAATGATTTTGAATGCCATTTTGTGCAGCATATGTGCTCCCTCAGACACGTCAACTTAAAGCATGAGCGTGTTGTTCAGTTCTGCTGTTACTGACCAAACACTCTAGCACCCACTCAGAATATCCTGCTTTCAAAGTACAGTAAATCATCAGATTGTTGTGAAAGTCCGTGTCACTGGCTTCAAACCTGTGACTCAAACCCAGTAAAACCTAAAGAAGAGCTCTGAGGACAACCACTGATCCCATATTGTATCAGTGACTCAACCTCATGCCTAAATCCTGCGTCAAGCCAATGGAGATAAACACAACCACCAAAAAGATGAAAAGTAGTATTATTTTAAGCCACACAGAATGCCTGTGATTGGCAGATCAATTCCTTCACATTAACCACTGCAAACCAAAGTCACCAGTTTCCAAAATCTTTGCAAAAGCAGTACAGCAGCAGAGAGAGGAAAAACTCAGACCCTCGCTGCCTCCAGGAGAGAAGCTCTGCACTGCTCAGCTGCCCACAGTTACAAGAGGAGAAAGGTCTTTGTGTTCAAGAACCTATTACTACTCTGCCATTAAATCATGCCTGTCCAGTATGTTCTTAAAAATGCAAGAAAAAAACTTGACTGGATAGTATTCAACTCACACAACCTGTTAAGGAAAGTCCACAACATGGACAGATGTCCAACAGAACCTGGGATACACGAACTGAAATCGATGCTTCAGATACTTGGAAGGCTTTTATGCAGCAGAGGAGTGCATTTCAAGAAGGTACAAGATCCAGCACTAAACAGCCTCAACCTTCTGAATGTATAGTTACTCTTAGAAAACACACAGGAAAAATAAACTGAGCATTTAAATAGGCAAGGACAGAAGGTAGGGAGAAAAATCTCTTGGGGAGTTAACCACACATCAGTTTATCAATTACTGCTCACAGCATTGGCTGACTATTTATGAACATCCTTCAGCAATATTGGAAGACTGTTTTCTGACCAGTGAATGCTCAATAAACAAGTAAGAGCAAAAGCCTTTCCAATACATCTAGAAAACAGACAAATACTAACCCAGGAAAGTCCCAGTTGCTCCATTTACCAGGGTCTGTTGTGTGCAGCGGCACAGACCATGGTGTGCTCTCCACCACCACATTTGGAAGGAGGGATATTGAATCCTTATTGCATTTTGCAGGGGATTTACACTGATATTCCCCATATGGGCACATCCAGGACAGTACTGTTGCAGTCCAATGTGTGCAGGAGCCTAAGGTGGGTATCTGTGCTTGTGCAGGAGGCTGGGGAACACATTGATTGATCTATGGCCCACAACCAGGTAGCTGGCTGAGAAGAGATGGAAGGTATTCTGAAGAGCTTTGCTCACATTTAATTGAGCATTTCAACAAACCTCCAAAAGAGATGAAAAAAGGATTTGTTACTTTTAGAGGGCTTCATTAGGAAACCAGGATTCCAAAGAGTTAAAGCATCCATTGCTAAAATGGAGTAAGTGTATGTTTATTAAATACATTCTGAAATAAAAGCTCATACCAATAATCCTTCATCAAAAAACTCATGTTTGGAGTCACATTAAAGACACATGAACAATTAAAGCAATTTCAAGCATGACTCTGAGGCACCTCTGCCAGCAGAACTCCAACAGAACTTGCAAACAGCAGAAATTTGCAGTTTTCAGTATCCAGATCCCCAATTTGAAAATCCCCATTCATGTCAGATCATATTCCAGACCAAGATGGATGTGCCTCCAATGCTTTCAATGAGCCCTGAATCACAGTCTTTTCTGCTGCAGAATTATAGATGTTACAATAAAGATTAAACACAACAAAAATGGGCTGTAATTTCTGTGGCAATACAGGCAGCAGTATAGAACACATCTGGCATGCATCCAAAACACAGGCTTCCATCTACCTAGCAACCAAACGAAGCCTTCATCGGAATAAAGCCCGAGCAGCAGCACAGAAACCTGCACATACTTTTCAACAAACCATTCCATAGAACATTGAAGCTTTTGGCATGCAAGACAGTTTTAGAGTGTGAAGCAAAATACTGATTTCTAGCAAGATGCTAATAGAAAATAGAGATTTACTTGTGTGATCCTGTTGTTACAGAAAGGCACACTAGTAACCAGGCTTCCAGAGGAAAAATGATCCTCTTTCCTTCTGTGGCATCAGCGTTATAAAACCATTTCTGTTTATAAAACAGTTCTAAATCTATAATTGAATGGGTGACTGAACAGCCTTAAACATATGATAAAGGACTTAACAGGTAAATGTTATTTAAGCTCAGTAACACAAGGCAGATCTGTCTAACAGATTCTATCCTCAGGCTGGAGCCTGCACGGGGGTGAAAGCTCTCCATAGAGGGGGAGAGGATGGAGGGGAAAGATTCCCTTTCAGAGGGCCCCCGGCCTCTGCTTGGACTCAAGAGGCCCAGTCTGTGGAGCTAAAGGAAAATCCTATCACTAATAAAAAAATAAGTTAATTCTGGCTTAAATAAACAGATAGGGAAGATTACATTTAAAGGTTGGTTTCAATAACTGAGCTCCTTCCTTATGCCAGAAATCATGAATCGCCTCATTGCAGTAGCTGAGGCCTCGCTGGGTGGCATTACATTATTTATGAGTAATGCAATCCACATTTCCTAAACATTCCTACTCATAATTCATGGGGTTTTTTTAAATGAGAAGTCATGTTAAAACTCATCAAAAGCCAATGTTTCGATGCCATGCTCTGTGATAGCAAACTGCTCAAGTACATATTAGTGTGCCAACTCCTTCCACTCTAACCAAGTTACAGAAAACAGAGGGAAGTGTTCTGGAAGCATTAACAAGATCATAAATGCTTCTGAAGCATTGAAAAATCTAATAGTGAAGAACTGTTAAGAGGAAAAAGTAGCTCTTATGCACATTGTAAAATTAGTACTTTAGACTTCACAAACAGTGCTTTTTTTGTGTTGTCTTCAGTGACAGGACAAGGGCTAATGGACATCAGCTGGAACACTAAAAGCTCCACTGAAACACAAACAAGAATTACTTCACTGTAAGGTTGAGGGAGCCCTGGCCCAGGCTGCCCAGGGAGGGTGTGGAGGCTCCTTCTCAGAAGGTTTCCAAACCCACCTGGACACGTTCCTGTGCCCCCTGAGCCAGGGGAACCTGCTTTAGCAGGGGCTGGAGCAGCTCTGCAGGGCTCTTCCCACCTCAACTCTAATACTTAACCAGTCTAGGTGAAGAGAAGATGACAGTCCAGCCCACACAAACACAGCAGTACTGTTCCCTTGAAGGCATTCCCACAGACCAAAACCAGGAAGGTAAACTGCCCTTGTTGTGGGTAGATACACCACGCTTTGCCACCAAAAGAAACCTTTACCAATATGTACTTACATTTGCACTAAATACCCCACTTTCTAAGAAAATCTGCAATTCCTAATACACTCATTTTGATTTATCTGGTGTGACATTTACTGTATTGAAAAACTATGTAATTCCTTCTCCATTCTCACTAACTCTGAACTGCTGCCCTGGAGTGAAATGTGCCGTGCACCTACTGCTGGTCAGGTCTCAGACTGAAGATTCAGATGGTTCCCCTTTTTCCAGTTTACTGCCTGAAAAATATCTAAGAGCGAAACATCAAGACTTGAGAGACACAATCCTATCACTGGATGCAGAAGCACACTACCAGAAAGCCCCTTGCAGAATAAAACCCAGTTTTAGCAGTTAGAATCACCTTTAAGATCGTTAAGTGCAGCCTCTGTCCCAGCCCTGTCACCCACCAGCCCATTTCCCTCAGTACAATACCCACCTGCCTCAGAAACTCCTCCAGGGAAGGTGACTCCAGCACCTCCCTGGGCAGCATGACAACTCTGTCAGCAAAGAAATTCCTCCTCACATCCAGCCTGAACCTCCCCTGGTGCAACTTGAGGCCATTACTAAGAGTTCTTTGAACCTAACACTCAGCTTTACATCCCGACAAGTTCTGCATGTGAACAAAATGAATAAATTAATCAAATTCCACTGTTTTCAGGGGAAAAAAGTGCACTGGAGCTCAAAGAAATGAGAAACTATGAAGAACTTTAAGGACAAAACTCTACTTGTACCCAACAACAAACCCAAATTTGCTTTGCACAACAGTTTGGTTATGGAGTCTGGTCTAATGAGAGACAGAAATTTCTTCACTGATCCAGATATCTCAGAACACTAGGCAAGTCACCTTGCTGTCTCTTCTCACTCCAAATTCAGTACAAGTTTTAGGACTACCAGCTGAATTTTCACATTATTCAGCAAGGCTGTAGATGAGAGATTTGCAGGTTGAGCCTCAGCTCTTTGCTGGAGGGATCAGCCACAGTTAAGGTAGGAGACTGTAGTTGGATTAGCGTTGTTTAAACACAACAGCATAAGCCATATATTCCTGTCATCTCTTTAAATTTCTACAGGAAATTAGCTCAAGAAGTACCCAGACACCTTTGTCACTAAACAAGTGAAGCTCTGAGGGTGAAACAATTTGTAAAGGTTCATATTATGAATCAAATGGCTTCCACTGCACCTCATTCCACACATGTTCTGAAAGGCACTTCCAAAGGCACCTGTGATTCATTCCCCTTCCCTCTTCTACTCCACCCACAAAACTAGAACTTAATGGTCCTCCCAAATCCCTACTCTTCACACAGAAAGAGAAAAGCAAATTCTCACCATTTCATCTGCCCCCAGTTTGTAAGGAAAAGCAAACAGAAGATTAAAGATGTCTGGAGTGCTTCATCAGAAACAGTGGAGTTAAAAAACCCCAAGCAATTGACACTTTTAACACAAAAAGCTGTGAACTCTGAAAGAACCATTTATGAAGTGCAAATGAAGACAAGCACAGCACTCTGACCGACTCAACTACACCCCAGAACTGTTTTAATATACCTGCCTGTGGAAGTTTTGGAGCTCTGGAGTGTGAGGCATGACACTGAATTCATTCCCCTGCTGAGAGCTGCTTTACTTGGCTTCACCTTTTCCCAGAGAGCATTTCCTGGCTATTCCTCAGTTTGATTTCACCAAAGCCTGTACCCTCAACAGCCATCTTCATAGCCTTCTCCTACTTGTATGACTGAAGAGACATGCTTTCTAGGTTTCAGAGGCTAAGCCTGTCACACCAATAGGAAGACACCCACAGCACTGCTTGCTTACTCCAGATATACTCACAACCCTACTGGAGGTTTCCCCACTCTCCAGATCCCATATTTTCCCTTCTCACACAGAAAAGGAAGCACATCTCAATGTTCTTCTCCCTTTTATGACACTTCTTGGGTGCCTCTGTACCAATCTCTGGTGTCTGACAGCCAGAAGCACCCTCATGACACAGAATCTTAACTTCACAGTTAATGCTTCTCTCAGTACACAGCAGACGTGGGAAGCAGCATCCATCATGCTGCATTGGGAGCACTGTTCAGTAGTGTGCTCTGCTAAAATCTAGTGTCTCCTGGCCTAACAACAGGCAAACTCACACCAAAAGAAAACTAAAAGGTTTATGGGCTACTCTTGCAAATCAATTTCTTATCACGAGACAACCAGAACCCCACCAGGTTATAATTAACATTTCTTTAATGGGCACAGTTGATGAGCATCCCCTCTGAATTCCAGCACCTTCCTAAAACAGTTCCAACGACATCACATACCTCACCGAACAAGGACAACAGCTTAGGCAGCAAGTTCTTCCAGCCAAAACCCCCATTAACCTAAACCTCCCTGTAAGTTACAAATGGATTTAAGCACTGAGATGAAAGTGCACGTTTCATGTCCACACTTTCACTCTAAGCTCGTATTTTCACTGGCTGTTGCACCTGCTGAAGTGACAGAAATGGGACCCCAAGCAGTTTTTGACATTCCCTTTGCCATCCACGAACAACCAATTAACCACCACCCAAACCTCAACTCTTCCTTCCTCCTTGTCTTAAACGAATTCTTTCGATAAACTGAAGCAGAAGTTCCTTCTCCAACTCTCAAAACATATTTTTAACGCAAAGCTTATAAATACTAAGCATGTGCCTCCTGTTTACAGAGAGCAAACAGTGTAAGGCAAAAATATCAAGACCTTGGGCTGGCTGCTGTGTAGCCGGACGCCCGGAGGTACCTGCAACCAGCCCTAAAACTCCAGTGCCCAGCTGCACCGCGGCCCATGGCCTCTTCTGGCCTGGCACAAGGGGCTGAGAAGGGCACGGCGGCTGCCGACTCGGCGGGGAAAGCCCGCGGTTCTCGAGGCGGCACCTCAGAGACACCATGGCAGTTACCCGGTTATGCAAGCCGGCCGACGGCGCTGCTGGGAAGCTCCGCTTATGAAATACAATGAATTAATTCTCCACTACCTTCGGCGCAAGAGAATGGCGGAGCAGGACAAGGGGGTTCGGCGTCCTCTGGTTACCGGAGACATACCACCCGGGCTTCCGCGGCTTCCCCGCGGTACTCCTCCCCGCACGGGTCACGAACGAGGCGAACACGCCTGGCCGAGATCCACCGCTCTCGGCCTTCTGCACACGCCGCTACACCGGGGCGAGAACCGGGCAGCGGGGAAGAGGCGAAAGGCCCCGGGAAACCCCGTTCCGGCCAAGCGGCAGGCGGAGCGCGGGGCCGAGCCGGGCCGGCGCCCGTTCTCCCGTTCATCCCTCCTCCCCCCGCCCCGCCGCCGCCCGCGCTTACCTGCGCTGCCGATTTCCATTCATGGAGCTGGGTGCAGCCGCTGGGGGCTGCGGGCTCCGCCGCTCAGCTGGGCCCGGCGGCCGGCTGGGGCTGCGCTGGCCGGCGGCGCGGCCCGTTCCCCGCAGGCCCCGGCGCGTCGCCTCGGCCGCCCGCAGCTCGCGGCCCGTGAGGCGGCGGCGGCGCGCGCGGAGGCCCCGTCCGGCCGGAAGTTGCGTGGCCGCCGCAGCCCCGGCTCGCGCTGCCGCTCTGCCCCGCCGCGCGCGCCCCGCACCACCGGAAGTCCCGCCCCCGCACGCCGGCGCGCGCGCACACACCCCCTCTTCCGGGGGGCGGAGCCTTCCGGGCGCCGGGAGCGCGCGCTCGCTCGCGCGGAGTGGGCGGGGTCGGAAGTGGGCGGGGCCGCGCGCCGCGGCGCGAGACGGGGCGGTTGCCGGGCAACGGCGGCGCGCGCGGGAAAAGCGGCGGGAGCGGGAGCGGCCCCCGCACGGCCCCGAGCCCCCGCACGGCCCCGATCCCCAGATCCCGCACGGCCCCGAGCCCCCGCACGGCCCCGATCCCCAGATCCCGCACGGCCCCGAGCCCCCGCACGGCCCCGAGCCCCCAGATCCCGCACGGCCCCGAGCCCCCTCGCGGCCCGCACAGTCACACCCAGGCACGGGGCTGGGCTCCTCCCGTCACCAGCTACACCGTGACTGCGGTGGTTGCCCTCTCCCGGCCGGCTGCACGCTGTGGCAGTTATGGCAATGGGCACAAGCTGGAACAGAAGAGGAAGAATTTGTTCCCTGTTGAGGTGAGGGAGCACTGGCAGGGGCTGCCCAGATGGGCTGTGGAGGCTCCTTCTCTGGAGACATTCCAACCCAGCTGGATGAGTCCCTGTGTGCCCTGCTCTAGGTGGTGCTGCTCTGGCAGGGGGTTGCTCTGGGTGAGCTGTTGAGGTCCTTTCCAACCCTTAAGCTTCTGTAGTTCTGTGACTTCCAGCCCAGTTCCAAATAAATTACTTTGCAGTTTTTTTATCCTCACTAACTCTATCAGAAGATGATCCACACCTCAGCCTGAAAGCAGCATGCTGAGCAGCAACACACAGGCTGGGAGCGCTGAGGGCTGTTGTATGCTGTCATCACCTGCCAGGAATGCTGCTGGGGCTTCTTCCTGCTGAAAAACCTGCTGATACACGGCTGGTGGATGACTGCAGGGGACTGTGCAATGGCACTGCAAGGGCAATGGGGAGAGGGCTGAGAGGGCAAAGCCAGCACTGCAGGCAAGGTGAAAGTGTTAAACGCTGCTGTGGATAACGAGGGTGCAGGTGTGCATCTGCAGCCTTCCTCCTGTCAGGCTCTGAAACAGCCTTCTCAGGGAGTGAGATGTAAAGACATCTGACGAGTGTGCTCTCAACTGCCTAAAAGCCCTGATGGATGCACGTTATCCTTTCACATTCCCATGGCAACCAAGGGATTGACATCAGCCTTGGGTTTCTTTTTTCCAATCTGCAGAGGAGCTATGGGCCTCTAAGGGTTGGTGAGAAGAATAAAGACTTCTGAGTCACTACATCAGCACAAATCCAGAACCTACGCCTGTCCTTTCTTTTCCAGCCTTTGGGAGTGTTTAACAATGTTTAGCATCGCTTTGTTGTAGATTTAGTACACAAACTGTCACCAAACAAGCAGAGGGTGAAAGATGCAAAGCAATTGTGTGTGGGGGGAGTGATTCAGAGGTAGCAGGCTCAGTGCTGGGTCAGGCAGCAGCACCCTTATCTCTAAGCCCTCTAAGATCCCTCAAAAGATCATTTTTTGGTAACAACAGCATATTGAGACTTATCCATGTAGGTTGGTATGAAGAAATAGTGTTACCTTTCCTGGAGGTGAGTGGGGCACATCCCCAGATGAAAAGCTGGAACTCTGAGCCAGCAGTTCTGAGGTTCATAATCCAGATTTCAGACTCAAGAATGACCATCCTGGAGACTGACAGATTTAGTACATTTAGTTACAGGGTAAGCCACACAGCAAGACTTTTAAAACTAGGCAAGTTAAAAGCACAAGACTATTTCCTTAAGTGACATCCTGAGAGGGAAGGGGAAACGTGATCTCCAAGATGAAGCAGATAGGGCAGAGGGAGACACCTCTGTGAAACACACATGCCTGAAGCACACAAGCACTTCTGGTTCTGCAGCTCGGGCCACTGTAATCAGAACCAGGAGCCAGGGCTCAAATGCCAATTCAACATCTGAAACCAAGGAGTCCGACCTGTTTTCCAGGACTTCAGGCCCAGTTGCACGAGGCACAACTTCCCGTTCTACCCCTCTCAGAAACACCCCTTTGGAAGCTGCAAAACATTTCTGTTAGGCAGCAGGGCTCGTTTTGACAAAGGTGACAGAACCTTAAAAGCAGTAGGATTTGTGCAGAGTCTGTACAGATGCTCAGGTCAACACATTCTGCATGTGACAGTCCAGGTGAAATGAGCTAGTGAGGACCTGAGTGCTATCAGCAAGCAGCTCCTTACAACTGCTTGGCATTATTCAACAGCCCAGTTCCAGCCCAACTGCTAAATAATTCATCAGCCAAAGGTATGTCAATGCCAGGTAATGCACCAAATCCAAAGGGATGGCACACAACCCCCAAGGCTGGAGCCCAAGGCACAACTATAAGCTGTTGGCATCAGAGGGGACTTGGAAGATCTGCAAGGAACTGCAGCACTGGGAAATGTAAAACATGGCACAGAACAGAAACCCAGAGGACCAAGTTTAACTCCAACTTGAAAGGAATCCAAAATCTGCCCATAAAGCTCCTTGGAGCCAATGGCCTTTTGCAGCCCTGAAGTTGACAATGCAGATGAAGCAGTTGTGCATTTTGATGGACACTTCTGACACCTTATAACCCAAAGAGCTCAAATCAAGTCAGTTCTCAGACAGATGATGTTTTAATAACCACTGGAGACATCACATTCCAAAACCTTTTAAACACACATCTGCTCACTGAAGTGATTCCCTCACGAAACTGAAACCTGGAAAGTGAGGGGTTTTGGCTCCTCCACAGCACCTGATGCAATTCAGCTACAGTCAGCATTTCCCTGCTCACCTCCTGGCCTTTCTCAAGGGAAGGGCCAGGACTGTGCACTTCCCTTCCCCACACAGTCTGACTCGGGAGTGTCACTCCAACATATTCACATTGCTTTTATTTAGGTCTTCTGCCAACAGTTACAGGGTAACAGACACTTGGGACTGCAAAGTCAAAGTTGCAAGCAAAAAAATCAGGACCAAGGCAAAAATAAAAAAAAACAGAAAGAAAAGGAAATTCCACCAAGGCAATTAATCAAATCAAATCAAATCAAATCAAATTACAATGTTCTGGAGCTCTTGAATCACACCATTTTCTTTAATAAAGAGGTGGTTATGATCTTACAGTATTTTCTTTTGGCCTAATCCAAGGATTTTGTTACTTTTTACTAGTCTTGGTTCCACACATACCAAAAAAAAAGGGACTTGGTATTTAACCTTTAAAATATAAGCCATATTTTCTTAATAAAATAAGTTCTGTGCTGCTGCTTGTTTAGTAAGGACTGTACGACTGTACATCAACTGTTCACATCTATTGAACAAATGGACCATACAGAGTTCAAGCTAAAGCCAAAAAAAACCAAAATCCCCCCCCAAAAAAACCCAAACCCACGAGAAAAATAACAACCCAGAGTGTCTTGTGAACACTCTATGTACAGTTCAACACTTGCTCATAGAAAGGAGGTACGAAAGGGGCTAGAAACCGAACACAAAAGCACTGCGAGTCCCGTCAGATTTCTTTCACAACTATTGAAGTGCAAATCACTCAGGCAAGATATGAATTTCACATGTTTATTGCTGTCCTGCTGTCTGGCTTCCCTTCCTGAAAGAATCACATTCTTTTTATTTTCACACTGACTTTTCCAAGAAGAAAAAACCCCCATGAGACAAGGTCTGAACGCTCGGGCTTTCGGACACTGAGGCGTCAGGTCGGACACTTGCAAGCTCTGGGGAAGGGGCTGCTCTGCCCTCTCGCCCCCTCCCCACCACCACGTTCAGATAAAGAGATAAAAAGAGAAATGAACAGCATTCAACAACTGACAGGTCAATGGAAGTTACTCCTCTTGCCACAAAGCTGCATGCAGCTGGCGATGCTCCCGGTTGCAGGAGGAACACGTGCGCACGGAGACAGGCAGAGACTCGGGAGCCATTCGGGGTGTCCGTGGTGGGGGGAGAGGGGAAGGGGAGGGATGTGGTTTGTGGGTAACTACAAATCCTGATATGCATCTGGGTTAACACCTATCTGCTATGGGTAGCACAATGCACAGCACCTCAACATGCAGTTACTGTTTGCAGCTCGGAGGAACGAGGGCGATGCCGAATGCTGGAGCCGCCGAGAAGGTACCAGTGCACGGTCTGTTATACAAAACATGCGGGTGACTCAGACCCCTGCCAAACGTCTTCAACATGGCAACAGGGCTTAAAGGGCAGAGCAGCTACTGAGTTTGGCTTTTCACCTGTTCAAAACCACGAAAACCCAACGCAGAGGGTGAAATAAGGGCAGAACACGGGATCTGCAAGTCAACAGCTGTGAGTTTCAGAAGCTGTGGAGCTTTTGTGTAGTTAAAATTGCTGTTAAAAGTAGGTGCTACATCAGCAAGTCTTCATTCATAGTTTTCTACGAACAGCCACCTTACAAACGAGTGCAAATCTTAAAGGTCCATTTTTACATTTCAAGTCTCAAGGTTAAAAAAGAAATTGTTACAGAGCAAGAAGCTGTTTCTGTAAATGCCCAATCGCTTTTCAAATGGTTAAAAATGGCACGTGCGATGCCACAGCTACCAAAAGACATTTCAGAACTCTAGACCCAACTAAAACACTAAAACAAAAACTAGAAACCAAAATACCTCTGCCCCTCGCTGCAGAACAGCAGCCAGGTGCCTTCTGTTGTAATGCTGGTGAACAAACTGATTTGCAGAGAGAACCTTGACCTTAACCCCAATCTGATGCTTAAGCAGGGGCTCTCAAACACAGGCTGAGCGAGTTCAGCCCCTCTGAGATCATTTTGCTTTCAATGAGCACAAGCCAGAGTTCTGAGGATGAGATGGAGAGGTGCTGAATTTGTGTCACTATGCAGGCACTTGTGTACAGGAATGTAGGCTTCTCATGTTGACTCTTAGTGTTGATGCATTCCCTACTCTCTACAAGCCTTCCTAAGAGTTCACCACCCTACTGACCACGAATCCTTCCCGATCTCCTCCCCCGTCACCTTGCAGATATACAGCAGTGGAGGTCGACACAAGGTGCAAAGGAGAACGTGAACCAAACGCTGTCGGTCTTGAGGGAAAAACAGGACTGTGCTAAAACGTAGGATCTTCACAACACGTGGCAGCAGTGGGCTCAGCACTTAGTTTGCATAGCATATTGCTGTCTTCATCTTTCACAACCACGTTGCTCATAGAAAGAAAACGGGTCGGGTGGATTCCTGGCGTTAGGACAGATCAACGGGCCCACGTGACCAATGAGCATCTCAAGAAGGCAAGTTTAAACCTCAGGAAGTACAACAACCAAACGGGTGTGCTTCTGTCCACGCTCACTGACAAGGGGCAGCGCTCGTGGGTGCATCTGCCTTGGAAACACCTTCACGTTTGGCAGGAAAAGGACAGTGGAGCTCTTCCCTTGCAGAGCCTGGTGGGGGTGTGCACGCCGTGGTGGTTTTTCTCTTGTAGGAAGTGCTGTGCACACTTTCATATCAAAAAAGGTAACTCTGCCCACATGATATTGGTAAGGAGTTGCTACCACTGCCCTGCTGTGCACAACACCCTTTCTGCACAGCAAAAGGAATCTGGAAAGCAGTTGCTGTGTTACTGCTGGGAAAAAGGCTTTTTTTACCTGTTACAAACACAAACAGGAGTTTCCTCCAGGATAATAACGAGGATTTCATCCTTCTGACTACAGAACAAACCTGGTGTGCTTTCAGAACAAAAAATAACCCAACCCCGTGCATGAGATCAGTGATTCCATGACACGAAAGAGCAGCAAAACCTAGCAGCAGGGAGGGTGACAAGTTTGGAGGTGCTGGAGTTGGGGTACACGGTGTTTTGGGAAGCAGCCAACCAGGGCAGAACGCAGAGGGGGAGCTGGGCACTGAGGACCCGGCGCTGCAACGGGCTGCACTTGGAAACACTCATCGGACAGGAAAGGTTGGAAACCTCTGGGGTGAGTGCAGAGCCTCAGGGAGTGCAGGGATGTAAACTCTGAGCGTGTTTCATGACTTGTGTGTTTTGGCAACAGACTCAGTATCGTATAAAAATAATGTTTAGTAAAAAAATCCCGGTGTCCACTGTAAAAATTCAGGAAAAGCAAAAAAAAAACCCACCCCCACCCACCCCAACCCAAAAAGAGGAAGAAAAAAAACTGCCAGAGATTTCTGTCCTTCTTCATGGGATGAAGATGTCCCCATTTGTCAGCAACAGTTTTAAATAACAAGTAGTACATTGGGAACAAAAAAAAAACCCGGGGTCAGCAGCCATTACATGTGTTCTACATGAAAGTGCACATCTCTCAGTGGAGGTTGAACCGCCGTGAGGTCGTGATCTAACACAAACTGCAACCTAGGACCAGAGGAACTCCCTCCTTCCCATGGGAAGATGGATCACCATCCAGACAACGTTCCCAGGGGGTTTTGTGGGTTTTGTTTCTTTTTTTTTCCCCCTTACAAGATTTTAAAACAATTTTGCAGCATCGTAGTAAGGCACTCACCCATGGGAAAGTCTGTGACTGTTGCTTCAAATGGCAGCAGCTGACTAGCTTTGAACACGAGGAAGACAGGTTTCAGTTCTGAGCTAAGTGCTAGGGTGCCTTACATCACACGGGGGAAATGGTTCAGGGGCAGGGAACTGTTAGTGTTAGAACTCTCCTAGAAACTAGTTGTCGCTTTGTTGTTCTTTTACCCCCCTTTACCCATTAAAGCATCTCATATTCTAAAATATTAGTTTTATAAATCTAGTCTTCTGTTTTAAGGCTCTAAAAATCCCCTCTCCCCCTCCCTCCCCTCCCCAACTACCCTCCCCCAACCCCCCAAAAAATACCTACCAGCGCCTGATGGGCAACGGAGGACCAAAGCCGCCAGTTCACAGTCAGGAGTCTATAGTATTGCATCTTAACAATGAAAACCTGCTTCTGCCTCCTGGGAGTTTTACATCCCTTTCCTCGAATGCCTTCATGTGTTTGGTCAGGTCAAAATTTTGCAAAGCCAGAAAAAAAAAAAACCCAAAAAACACCAAAAAAAAAAAAAACCAACAAACCACCAAACCCCCACAAGTTATAAAAAGAAAGAAATCATCAGCCTCTTCCAGCCCTCCCGAGGTGTTGGATGGTTCTGTCCCGTGGTGCTGGTCTCCTGCCTCCAAGCGACGCTGCCTGCCCTGCAGTGATTTCTCATTGGAATAAAAACCAAACCCAAACCAAGGTGTCCCCGATGCTTCCTTTTTTTGTATGGCTCCTACAAATCTGAAAGCTTTCTTGAGTGAGGTAACAAAAGTTAGGCTTTCAAGCAAAGTACATGGTACGTAAAGTGTCCTGATGAACCTGCACGGCCTTGGCCAAGGCCTGGGGGTCTCTGCCGTTGCTCTGTCCGGATATATGGCTGCCCTCGCCACTGGAAAAGCAAGGAAATGGCTGTGTAACTATTTCATCTGTATTTCCCTGCCCTGGGAACAGAGAAACCCCCCTGGAGAGCAGGGTCTGTGAGTGCTGGCAGCACAGGAAGGCACCTCACCACAGCACACGGGGGTGCTGGGTGTGCTGGTGACCCTGCCTGGCACTGCAGAGCCACCCTGGCTGGTAATGCCCAGGGATGCTCCTCCAGGCCTGGATGAGCTCGAGCTCAGCATTGATTTAACCCTCTCCTACTCCCAGTTCCCCCTGAGCTGCAACCTAAGAGTTACGTGGGGTTCTCCTCTCAGAGGGGGTCTGCTGCAGCGCTGCTCTGATACAGACACTCTCAACCATGCTGCTCCCACCTCTGGGCTCTGCCTTCCCAGGGCCACGGGCAGAGCCCCCCCTCACCTGTCGTGCTCCTTGTCCACGAGGTGGTACCGCGCTCGGAACGCCACCAGCCGGGCGTAGTAGGCCGGGGCGGGGATGGAGACGGAGCGGGTGCAGCGCACGTAGGTGTGGCACAGCTGGTACGTCAGGATCTGCAGCTCATCCGCCGTGAACCGGTTGTCGTCCCAGAGCACGTAGTAATGGGATGGCCGGCTCGTACCCTGCCAGGGACAGCGGGGTGTGAGGTGCTGCGTCAGCCACGGGCAGCTGCCTCACATCCTCATTCCCTGATCAAAACGAGAGGTGCCTGTGCTGCCTTAATTTGAGAAGCCAACACACAGACAGGCAGTGTGGAGTAGGAAAGCCCTCAGCACCAAGGTGCAGAGCAGCATTAATGTCACTGCCTGCTGCACTGCTGTCCTTGTACAGCCCACTGCACCATGTGTCACAGCAGCTCCTCACCAAACCCAGCCAGCTCCTGGCTGTCCTGGCAGGGGGTGAGGAAGCCAAAAAGCCTCCCTTGCAGAAGCAGCTGTAGATCAAAGGAGTGCAATTTTTTCAGCCCAGTTTCTGACTAATCTTGGCTGCCTGAGGAAAGGCAGCTGCAAAGCACAGTGCCTGCTCCAGGGATGGTTGGCCCCAGCTCTCCTGCCCACGGCCAGACAACAGGTCCCTGCTGACAACCAGGCACCCCAGTGAGCCTGGCACGCTCAGAAACCAGCTGACAAGCTGCTGAATTGGCCTCTCTGAAGGAGGAAAATCTCATAGGAGAGATCCTTGGCTCCAGGAGAGAAACCAAGTACGTGCCACACGATGCTGGAGCAGCAGCATCCTGGCACCTGCTCACCAAACCACCTCAAGGGCAGCTTGGAGAGAACTTCCTGTGCCTCTGGTGCTGGAGGGAGGCTATGACAGGGCCAGGGCAGATGCACAACAGCACAAGCTGCAACAGCAGCCAAAGAAACCCATCAGCATCACAACAACCAGCTCCACGGTACCTGAATGCCTGCGTGGCTGCACAGGTAGAAGTCGAACTCAAAGGGGTGGGTGATATTTGTATCCACGGTTGTTCCTGCTGGGATGTTCCCACTCTTTCCAATCTACAGGGAACAGAAAGAGAGATCCAAGCACTGCAGAGTTTGGTTATTTCCAGCTGCCCAGAACACTGTCCATAACATATCTGCCCTGCACCAGGCCAAAGGCACAAGGCCTCCATCCCAGTTTGGGAGAACCATGCAGAGCCACCCCACAAGTGTCTGTCAAGGGGGGCCAGAAGCAGCTCATCCCGTTCTGCTCCCTGCCTAAATGGTCTTGCTGGCATAATTCACAAGCAACAACATCAGGCATGACATGGAGATAGAGCAAACAGGACCAAAAGGAAAGCAGGCAGGGTGAGGGCTGGACCTTGGCCCATCCTACTGTAGAAATGAGGATTAAGTGAGCAAAAACTCCAGGGACGTCTGCACAGTGTACCCTAGAGTCTCTGCCATGAGCTGCTGGGGCTTTTGCACCAATCTTCATGTAGAGTCAGTCTGGTTAGACTAGATCCAAACACTAAATTTGGATCAAACCTAGGAAAAGCCACAGCAACCAATGTCACCACACAGCACACACGAACAAGTTGTGAGCAAGCTAGGGGTTAGTCACCCTGTCACGTCGGTGGCTACAGCTGTCACCAAAACAACAGATGTTTTCAAGCTGACAGAGGCTATTTCAAGAGAGTCACCAGGATCATCAGCACCCAGTAACTCAGAATAACAGCAAACAGCTGTCTGGGTTTCTACAAGCAGCCTAATCCACAGGGATGCAGGAGACAACCAAGCAGCACGTTTCATTCAAGAGAGAGCTCTCTGCTTGCCAGCCATGAGCTCTTCCCTCAGCAAAATCAGAGCTGGCTCTCCCTAAAGGCCAGGGATGAATCAGCCACCTCTGTCCCCAGCCTCCCATGGTGCTCACCCTCTCATTCTTGTCTGCACAGAACAGACGGGTGTGATGCCTCTTCTGCACGACGATGTAGGTGATGCCAGGCTGGTAATCCTTCTCCAGTTTGATGCAGGCATCTCGGATGGCTAGGAGCTCATAGTGAAGGATCTGGAGAGACCGTGGCACGCAGGGTGAGGGCTGAGGTTGGCACACAGGACCCCTGTGGGAGCCTGTGCAGCCCCACGGACCGTTGGGGATCTGAGGGACCCTCACCTGCGGGAGCTGCCCCTCGGGAACGCCGTCACGGTAGAAGATGATCCTGGTGGGTTTGAAACGGGTGGATTTGTAGAACTGGATGAGGAGCTCCCTCACCATGTAGGACAAGTCCTCGATGATCTCCTGGCGAGGCCGCTGCACGCGCACCGTGGCACAGTACCGGCTGGGGTGGGCGTCCATGCTGCCCACGACCTGCAGCGACACACACGGGCCAGGCCCAGCCTTACAGCGGGAAGGACGGAGGGGACGTGGGGAACTGCCAGCCCCTGACCACTTCCAACACCCACAGCTGGCAGTGGGCAGAGCACCTGAGCTCACAGATCAGGAGATGGGGCAGTGAATGCTGTGCAGGCAACTAGCACCCAAAAAAGGACAGCCCTGGTGATGGCATGTCCTGGCTTCACGCTCTGCTGTGCCCTTTGCAGTGTTTAGAGGAATTTCCAGTGAGACAATTTGGCTGGTGCCACTCGGTGACGTGGCTGTGGGGGCTGTCACTGCTCTATCCCCATGCTGCTCCTCCTACCCAACAGCAGAGAGGTGAGGGGGCTGCGCTTTCCACCTCCCTCAGCCCTTCTCCCTCCATCCCTCACCTGAAAGGTTTTTGGTTTCCACAAAGGCCTGCATGATCCCAAACCCTGCTCTGCTTCTTTCCTCTGGGCAATGACAGCCCCAGGGTACAAAACCCAACCTGCAGTTGCAGTGCTGTTGCCTCAAGAACTGCTGCTGAGCTCTGCAGGGAGCTCTGCTATCAGCTGGTCTTTATCCCCTCAGCTGCAGTCCTTTACCCTCTGATTGTGGCACAGCCGCCCTGCCCAACCCAGAGACCCTCTGCCCAACAGGTGACCAAACCAGGTCAATGTTTGCCCAGAGCATTTGCTGCCATCACGTCCCTGGGGCTGTCCTTGCTCAGCTGCAGGCAGTGGAGCTGCCCCAGACACCCACTGTCAGCCTCCCCAGCGCTGCTGGGAACCAAGGACATGGTGATCCTGAGTCACCAGGCAGCAGTAGCCAAGCAGGGAGTTCCCAGCACAGCTGGGTGCTCTGGAGGGGACATCTCAAAGACATCGAGGTAAAGAGGTAGCGAGCAGCCAGGCTTGGTCCGACACAGGGCTGGGGCACAGCGTGAGTCACAAGCATCAAAGCGGGTGCTGGCCCATGCTGGGAGACTAATGCCCGTCTGCTTCACTGCACCGAGGCCAGCAGCGACTTCCCTGTGCAGCACACATGCTCCCAAGCAGGGGGAAAGCACAGACCCCGCATCATCTGCAGTGTTGAGCCTGCTGCCCCTGCCCAAAGCAATAGTTTCACTTTTGCTTCACCAGTCAGAGCTCTAGAGCCTGGGCTGCATCACTGGCGCTGATGTGTGCAACAGAAATGTTTCCTTTGGCTTCAGACACAGACCCCCTTCTATCGTCACAACACACCAAGGCCAAGGCCATCTAGAGGCTCTGTCCTTCTCCTTCCCTGCAGCTGCAAAAAAGCTTTCAGAATAAAACCAAAGCAACCCCACAGTGGTCCTGAACAGAAAACCCACAGAAGATGTTTTCAGAGGGGAAGCGCTGCCGCCAGGAAACAGCCTGTTCTGTCCCACCCACACCTACAGCAAACAGCCAAAAGCATTTCCCAACCCCTTCTAATTAATAAAAAAACACCCCTCCAAAGATACATTTGCATGCCAAGGAAAACCTGAGCTGTGAGTCCTGGAAAGTCAAGAGCTTCATAGGAAAATGCTGACGTGTTTAATTAAAACCGACGCTACGAGAACCTGACACTCTCCAGCGAGCACGAGGCAACGTCTCACAGGCTGAGCAAGGGCACGAGCTGCCCCCACCCAGCCTCACCAGCAGGCAAGAGGAAAACCCTCCTCCCCAGAGGCACAGAAGCCCAGTCACCCCAGTTTACCCCATCTTCAAATCCCTGCCTGTGGAAGGTTCCTCCCAGGGCTGCACTGAAGGACTGTGATGCCCAGGGATGACTCTAGTGAGCACCATGGCCACAAGCTCCTCAAAGACAGGCAGGAGGGGAGGCAAGGACCCACCACCCCTGACAGGTCATGGGGGCCACCCTGAGACTAGGTAGTGGCACATCCTCTTTATAGACACACAAGTCCCCTTTCAGCTCCTGCACAGGGCTCTCAGGCATCAAGCTTGGCCCTGGGCAGGGAACTTACAGCTGTTATGGAGGGTTTCTTGCCATCTCCTGCCGGTGGGTGAGTGACGTCGGCCCCGAGGAAGATCACTGGCTGCTGAAAGACAGCAGAGCTGGTGGGAGGGAAGAGAAAGCAGCAATCAGCCAACTGAGGCCATCTCAGGGTGATACACAGTCAAAGGAGGTGAGCAGGTCACACAGAAGACATCTCCCGACCTCCAGGCCCTGGCCTGGGCACACCAACAGCTCCTTACAAGGCCAGACAGGCTGCAAACCCCCACCTCAAAGAGCTACTTTATGCTGACACCCACAGGCACACTCTTCCCCAGGTAAAACCAGGCAGGTAGCACTGCCAGGGATTTGGGAAGCAAGCCCCAAAAATGGGAGGCAAAGGCTGTACGAACCGCTGGTGAGGCACAAGGATGTTGTTGATCCCGCCAAGCTTGACGTTGATCTTGAGGCAGAGGTTGGAAAGGGTCTGTGGGGAGGTTTTCACCACGTTCTTCACCTGGACACACTGTGTGGCCATTCCCAGGAGGGTGTCCCCAACACGCTTCACCTCAGCTGTGGGCAGAGGATGCAGGTGAGCAGACAGGCAACGTGCTGCTTCCAGCAGCATCCTTGGAAAGGGGGGAGAAATCACCCCAGGAGGAGCAGAGCCAGCCCTGCTGAGCCACAGCAGAGCCCCTCTCCTCACCCCTGCCCCAGACGCACCGTACACTGGCGTTTTCCCTGGCAGGATGACAATGATGAGCTGAAGCCCCGAATAAGTGTTCTTGAGGTGTCGAAACATGGGCTCCACACTGTCTGCACCCTGGGCATATTTGCAGAAGCAGGGTTGGCCTTGGATGGGCATCCCAGCATCCTTGGAGATCTTGCGCAGCTGGTCTGTGAAGTTCCTGTGCCCAGGAGGAGAAGCAGTGAGCCCTGAGCCCTTCCACATGGCAGCTCTGCCCCACAGCCCAGCCCCTGGGCACAGCTCCAGGAGACTTAGAGCTGAACCATCTCCTTGTGGTGCCCTTTTACCCAGGGACTGACCCTTCCTGACATGATGGAGCTGTGAGCTGTGCTCCCAAAGCTGCAGAACAGGGAGCAGACCTGTGCTGCCTGGACAGCTGATCACCAGGTTCACTTAAACTGGACAAAACACTGAGCCACACTTTGGATATTTGGAGTGCCAAGGGTAAATCTGATGCAGGGCAGGTTAGTGAGAGCATGAACCTCCCAGCTCTGCTCCAAAGGGGTCACAGCAGGAGCACAGTGTCACTCCCACCTCTATCCAGTTATTGCAGATGGAGATTTTGAGCTGCTCCAAACCCCTCCCAAGGCTGACTGTGGCAGCAGCCAGAAGGAGCACACACAGTGCTGGCCTCAATGCATCCACCTTGGTCAGGAGAAACCCAAGTCTCCAGCAGAATCCAAACCCAAGGGTACCAGTTCCCTAAATCAAACAAATCAGCCTCACTCTGTGGCACTGTGGTACTGAAGCAGAGAATCCCTAATGTGACAAAGCTTTCAGGGAGCCTGAGACTTCTCTGTAACAAAACCCTGTGGTAAGTTAGGATGCTTCCTACATGAACTATTTCAGGAAGGGTATTGGGGAAGCTTTATAATCAAATATCCCTCACAACCCCATCTCTGAGGAGACTCAGCTTAGAAGAGTTCAGTGCAGGTTTAGGGCTGGCAGTACCAGATAATGATACTGCAGCTACTTGATGCAAAGAGCAGATCAGCTCACACATGCTGGAGTGCCAATGTGCTCATTCCCAGCTGGCAGACCTTGCAATGGCTCAGGGACTGACTGCAGCCTGGATCAAGAGTCAGGTCCTCTGGATAAGCCAACAAGTCAAGACTGAACACCCAGGCTGAACTCAGATCCAACCTGAGCAGTTGAGCTGCAGCAGATGCAGTACCAGGGACGAAGGACATGCAGTCCCAGGCTGGAGTGTCACAGAGTGGTCATACCGTGAACCACAGCTGCCCCAGCTCCCCCCACCCTCATGAGCTGCCCTTTTCCTTACTTCAGCACCTCCTCCCGACACTGCTTCTGCGGGGCAAAGCAAGCAATCGCCCAGACTTTGATCTCAATGCCGTTGTAGAACTGCTTCCCTCGCATGTCCCACACGCCTTGGTTGGGAGTTGCAATGGCTCGGTTCTGCAAGGCAAACAGACAGTCAGAGCGTTGTGATGGCCTTGCCCTGGTTGTGCTCCCCATCACAAAGCCTTAGGGCCCTGGGCAGACCCAGCTCCTTGCACTGCCAGGGTCTGGCAATGGGCAATTCAGAATCTCAGCTCCTCAAGGGTGATGGGAGTTCCCCCGAGCTGCCTCACCCTCAGCATCCCATGTGACTCCTGTCTACAACTGTCAGAGGAGTTATATTGAAACCCCCAAAAACCCAAACCCATGACACACTAATAAAAAAGCCCAGCTCTAACCTCCAATCCTCAAGATACCACGAGTGTTGTTCAGACACTGTTTTTGGCATGAAAACATCTCTCTGAGCAATGCAGCCCAACAGCCAGGCCCTGCTTACCCTGCCTCCATACTGCAGGATGGGTGCTGGCAGGACCCTCCCCGTCACCTCTGTCATGTCATCTTTCACCTTGATCCCAAACTCCTGAATGTATGGGTCCAGGTTGTAGCTGGCATTCTTCATCTGCAGAGGGAAGGAAGTGCCATGGGAGGGAGTGAGACCAACTGCTGCATCCCATGCAGCTTCAGCTGGTCAGGAAGCACAGGCAACCAAAGTCCTGCTCTCTACACAGCTGAAATCCTCTCCAGAAGTGGAGGGCAAGAGGTTTAACACAAAGGGCCAGACTTTGTCCTGCAAACTGACCCACAGGATTGGACACTGACCAATGCAGCTACGAGCAGAGGCTGCTCCTGAAGTGTAAGGCATCAGTAGGAACATTCAGACTGGCAAGTGCAAGAGGCTCTTACCAAAAGACCCAGAAGGAATATCAAACATCCCTGGCTTTGAGAGCCCAGACACATCAGTTTGGGTGAAGAAGAGGGAGACAAAACCAAGTCATCAATCCCATCAGTATGTCCATTCAGAGCAGCTGAGGAGCAGGACCACAACAAGGTTCATGCCACAGGCCCTCCCAGGGACTCACACCACCTACCAGGCGACTGATTTCCTCCTGCCTGTCTGGGGCAGACCTGGCTGTTGCTTTTATCATGGTTGATGTTTGATTGTCTGTGAGCTTCTTGATGCAGCGCTGGCCTGCCACGATGTTGCACACCTGCACAGCAGGGGAGAGACAGCAGCCAGGCGTTAGGGACCAGTGGGACATGGGGCTGAGCTGGCCCGTGGGCTCAGCACTGGGCCCTGCAACCAGCCCCAAACCAGAGGTGCTGCAGGAAAATGGCATTTTTACAGCATGAATTCCTCCCTCACTTACTAGAAGTAGCTCTTGCCAGATCAACATTGAGGCAAGTAGTGCCCACAATACATTAGCTGCAGAATATTGTCATGCAATGGCATTCCATGGTGCCCAGAAGCCAGGGCCAACACTCACCTCCAAGGGCAGATATGTGTGCTTCTGCTCCTGGCCAACCTGGAGACAGGGTAGGTGAGGGTATTTCAGCTGCAGGTTGTATTTCTGCTTAAAGTACTGAGCCACTGTGCACTCCACTGTCTGACCACTCTCCAGCTGCAGGGGAAACCTGGCAGAGGCAGAACACGAAGGATGCACCTACTCAAAACAGACACTTCCAGACCTGAAGCACTACTTACTCTGGCTGGGAAGAGAGGGAAATGGAAGGTTCCCACTCTGAGCTACCGTAAATGAAGATATAAAGCACAACAGTGGTGTTTTCAGTCATGGAATCAGGAATACTCTGACCCCAGTGTGGGACTGAGGTCCCTAAATAAAGCTCTCCCTCACTAATCCAGCTAATCAGGGCAAATGTTTATTGCAGGACATGCCACACATGCCACAGTTAGGTACATAAATACAGCACACTGGCACTCATGAGGACTTCTGTGCTTGTTGCCCTCCCTGTGAGCTGAGCCGAGTCCCAGGGAAAGGCAAACCTGGCACAAGGCAGCAGCTCCAGGGTGGGCAGAGAGCAGGAGGAGTATATCTCCCTTCAAAAGTGAAGGGAAAAACCCCAAAGCTCCTGGTGGCAGGGCTGAGAGGTGCCATGCCACGTGTGACATCCAGCTTCACCCAGCACCAGCTCCATAAACAGCATCCTGAACATAAAGAACTAACCTGATATTCTTTAGGGAGACAAAATTAGGCAGAAGAGCCAAGATGAACACCCTGGTGAAGCACTGCATTCCTCCTGCAATTGCCAAGCCCTAGGGCTGGGCCCCAGGGATGCTGGAGCACAGGGAAGCGGGTGCAGGCAGTGACAGGCACAGGAAGCCCAAAGAGATACACCCAGAGCTGGGGGTGGGTGACAAGGAATGTGGCTGTGGCAAGGGAGGTGGGGGCTCAGAAGCCTGAGCAGGCACTGCTGGTTTGCCAGCAGGCAAGAACCAGGAGGAGTGATTTTCTGCCAGCACTTGGGTTTGTACAGCAGGAGCCAAAATTTCTTGTTGTGTTTTTTACTCTCTTTCATAGATGTTGGCAAAATTTCCAGAAATACTGCAGAAACCTGAGGAGGAAACAGCCTGAAAAACATCCCTGCTCCAGTTCAGCTCACCTCATTGAGTACTCAGCAGGAAGCACAAGCACAGCCCCTCCTGCCCCAGCACTGTCCCCAAGGAGAGGTCTGGATCTGTCTGCTCTTCCCCACACCCTCTGCCTCAAACATTGCTTTGCTTCCAAGCCTTTCTGGGGGGAATTCTGAGGGCAAACCACAGTGATGAGCCCTAGAAACATCCTTGGGCTGTGGCACCCAACAGTTTGGTGCTGAGTGAACCACCAACCCTGTCCATGGGGGGCTGCAGGGAGCACGGCAGCCCCCAGCACAGAGGCGTGCTCAGGCCAAACCTGCTCCCAGGCACACACAAATAACTTCAAGGCAGAGAATCGTTTTATCCCCTGACAAAGCTGCTGCTTTGGCAGTGTCTATTTTAGGAAAGAAGAAAACTAAACTTGGAGGTAAAAACTAGGACAATTCCTGGCGTGTCAGCTCCCGCCCGCCGCCTGCCAGACAAAGCATCCTCTGCACTCCCACCCTCCCCTGCATCCCCACATGGAGCTGTGCGAGCTGCCCAACCCCAAACACATCTCCCTTCGCCATGGCAGGCTGGAGTTTCCCATCCAGCTCTCCCTAACGACACCAGCAGCTGCTCCAAAGGAGAACAGCTCGGCTCTTCCCAAGGGCCTTACGTCTGGTGGCTGGCCGGCCGCCTCGTAACGTTACACACGCGGTATTTCCTCTTCATCTGCCCACAGTGGGTAACCTCGACTTTCAGACCTGATGTGAGACAAGGACACACAGCAGTGTCACTGCCAAAGGTGGGAGTGATTCCCCTTCGCTCCACTTCCCCCAACATCTTCCTTAAATAACGAACCACTGCAGAGTGGGTTTGCTTGTGGAAGTGCCCAAAGAAGGCAAAAGTGCCCCAGGAGATGTTCTAAACATGTAATTCCAGTGCTCCCACCTCACTGCAGAGGTTGAAGGGGAGATCAGCCAGTGTCTGGGGCAAAACCTGGCTGGGGTCAGGTCCCCAGCGCTCTCTGGGGCTCTACCTTTGATCTCCTTGGTGAAACGCACTCTCTGTGAGTCCGTCAGAGGCTTCGGCTGCTCGTCGATGTTCCGGATGTCCAGAACCTCGCACATGAACTCGATTACGGGCTGGGCTTTGTAGAAGGCAGTGGCTGACACTGTGGGACAGATACCAGGATGTGTCTCTTCTCTCTCCCAGCAGATCTAGCCCAAGAGTCGGCCAGATCCAGTTTCCCACACACCCAACCCCACTGCTGCAGTTCCCCAGCATGAAAAATAATACATCACCATCAATGTTGAGCATCATCTTCCACATGGCAGGTCTGACCGACTGGTGGAAGCCAAACCAGACCTCCCTGCCCCCTCCCAGGGGGTGGTAGTAGCCTTCAGGGGGGGAGAAGAAGGAGCGGCCGACGGGAGTGTATCTGTGAACCAGGGCAAACCACATCAAACACTACACACCAGTTCCCCTGGAAGCAACCACAACACACCCCCAGCCCCTCTGAGCCACCCCTCACCCCCCAGCTGCATCATCCCACTCATCTCTTTTGCAGAAGCACCAGGAGCTTTGGCACTGAGCAGCGCAGCAAGCAGGGCTGCCTCCTCCCACACACTGTCAAGGCTGCTCCCAGCCTGCCAAGGGCAGACACTCCCCACTCTGGCACACATGGTGCTGGCAGCAGGGTCACTCTCCCACCAAGCTGGTACCTCATGGAAGCCAGATGCCTCATGGCAACATCCAGCGCCTGCACGGACTCCAGGGGGACGGGGATCTGCCCGCTGACCAGCGCCTCGTGCAGCATGCGCCAGCTCACGATGGCCATCCATTTGATAGACACCTTAAATATCCTGTCCTTGCCTTCCCCTGGGATCGTCACCTCAAAGTCAACCTGGGTGCAGAAGGGAGGGAAGCGATGGGGAGGTTGTTTCAGCGGGTCCCTCCCGGACAGGAAGCAGCTTGTGGCTGCTCACTGTCCCTTCTTACCCGCTCGTTTCCAATGGGCAGGGCTGTGACGGTGTAGATGTTCTTCTTCCCATCGTAGACTGGTTTTCGGTCGCCGAAGATCTGTGGTTTGAAGTGCTGTACCATGTACTCCACGACTTCCCTACACAGGCAAGCAGGGCAAGAAAGAAGGGCAGGAGGAGAGAAGGATGATGTTTTGTTTCACGTTCTCATGTTCTTTCTTCACGTTCTCACACCTTCTGCAACCTGCCTGGTCCCCAGCATCCCTACCCAGGGCACTTCTGAGCTGCAGGGCATCAGAGAGTAGAGCTGGTCCTGCTGCTGAGGAGGGTCCCCAGATAAGCTGCCCCATGTCTTGCCCTGCAGCTTCCCACAAGGAATCACAGAATCATTATGGTCGGGAAAGACCTTTAAGACCATCGAGTTCAACCACTAACCTCACACTGTCAAGATCATCGTTAAACTAAACCATATCCCTCACCTATGCATCTTTTGGATATCTCTAGGGATGGAGACTTCCCCCATCTCCCTGGGCAGCCCATTCCAGTGCTTAAAAACTCTTTCAGTAACAAATTTCTTCCTCAGTTCCAAGCTAAACATTCCCTGGTGCAACTTGAGCCTATTTCCTCCTGTCCTATAATTCATTACTGGAGAGAAGAGATCAACCACCACCTTACAACACCTCCCTTCCAGTCCAGCCTTCTCTTCTCTAGGCTAAATATCTCCAGCTCAGCTGCTCCTATTAAGACTTGTTCTCCAGACCCTTCACCAGCTTTATTGCCCATCTCTGGACATGCTCCAGCACATCAACACACGACATGGTGCAGGAACACACACCAGCTGGAGCTGGCTGCAAACCCGACGGGAAGACAAGAGCAAATGACTCGCTGCCCGTGGCTGCTGAAAGCATGTGCAGCATCTACTCACCAGCCTTTGGGGTGCAGAGCTGCCCAGGCTGTCAGGGTAGGAGGGGATGGGCAGCCAAGAGGACATCAAAAAGAAAAACAAAGAAAAGGTCTGAAGCCTGGGGTTTGCTATTTTTAAATGTGGGATTGTTGCCAAAATAGCACAGCTGCTGTGGAGAAGCAGGGGGACCATGCTGAGGCTGTCAGGGGCAAGGAACCAGCGCTGCTGCACAGCCACAGCTGGAGGGTCCAGCCACCCGTGGGCACTAGCAGCACTGCAACCCCTGCCACCATGTCACCCTGATGTCTTCCACTGCTGAAGGCAGAGACGGGCACTCGTGGAGCCTCCACAAAGAAACTGGAAGCGGGGAACAAGTGCCAAAACCTCTAATACTTGCCTTACCTGTTGACTCTGCGTGGACATTTGTCAGGTTTGATATCCACTTCATAATGGTACACATCAATCTTGGGGATGTCCACTTCAAAGTAGTTGGCCAAGAGTTTGATGGGCTTCCCGACAGTTCCTATCCCGGGCCGGCGCGGAGCCTGGAAGACCTGCTGCAGCGGTGGCAGGTATGCGCCTGCAGCTGTGGGACAGCACACGCGTCAGGGGGCTGGGAGAAACCCCCTGCCCAGACAGACAGACAGACAGAGCAGCACTTCCCACCACTGCATCCCAAACCAGGAGGTCTCCCATTCATGCAGCTGGCAGGAGGTGACTGGGACGGAACTGGGAGCGGCATAGCTGGAAGCAGTTGCCCTGGGCAACATCCGGCAAGCGTCTGTCGCCAGCTGAGCTGTCAAAGGGGAGGGCCAGGCCCTCAGTTGTGCAGATGTCAAACCATCCCCTGGCAGATAAATCATCTCTGCTTTGCCTTGGGGTGAAGAACTCATCAGGGGCCTGGCATGGCAGCTGTACAGACCTTCAGAGGATAAGTGGCTCCCACTGTCCATCCCAACCACAGATGCACCCACGTCCTGGTGTACACCACCACATGCGTAACCCAGCTCCCTCACCAGACGTGGGGACAGAACCACACCTGGTTCTGCTGACACCAAAGGACAGCTTGTATCTGATGTCCACATGAAAAGAGCTTTGAAAGCACCCACCTCACCACTGCAAAGCTCCACCTCAACTTCTGTTTTGCTCAAGACATGTTGCAATATGTAAACAACCAGAACGGCGGCAAGAAACTCTCCTGCCCTGGTTTTAAGAAGCAAGTACAGTCTCAGATCGGCACCAAGAGCTCGCCACAGGTCTGGCAGCAGCAGCAATCTTTGCCTGAAGCTGAATTAGTGAAGATACACTTAGACTAAGGCCAATCCTCCCAGGGCTGTGGTGTGTTTTTATTGCCCATCCCATGGGACAGTGTTTGCCAGGCACCGCCTGCCCCGTGGCACGGCATCGATGGTGACATCAAAGCTGACCCATGCAGAGAGCTTTGTGCTAAGGGCAGCTCCAAAAAATCACTGAGGTCTGACAGCTCCCCAGTGCCAAGCAGGAGGCAGCACTGGACCTGCTGGGTCATGGGGTGAGGAGAAATGGAAGTACTGCAAACTCCAAAGAAGAAAGCATCCATCCAATGGTGCCCAAGGGGTTTTGCCACCAGAGATCTCGCCCCACTCCATCTGCCAGTTGTGGCTGCAGAGACACTCTGCTCCTGCCCCTACACATCTTCCTCGACCAGCGTTGTTGTTCAGCTCATGGCACGCCCAGGGTCGGTTTCAGCAGGAAGGGGGTTTGCAGGCACCCTCTGCCTGTGTGCCAGGGCTGGGGTGGTCCTGCCATGCAAAGCTCAGCCAGGCTGTCCCGGTAGCACAGGCAGCCTTTGTCCCATGGCCAGGCCAGCCCCTGCCCTGCTGATTTACAAGCCAGCCCCAGCACAATGGGGAAGCTCTGCCTGGTGGGAGGAGATGAGGGACCACATCTGCTCCTGGGAGAGAAATACAGCCCCTCTGAGACACCCAGACTTCTGCTGGAGGCCAAGTAGGAGGCTGAGGAGTCAGCAGCGGCCCCGCTGCCTCCCTCCCCACACAGGCCTCTGATGTGAGCACAGCACTGGCTCCACAGGCACTGAGACACAGACAATGCAGCTCCCCAGACTCTCCTCCAGCAGGGACCTGCAGCCACGTGCACTTTCCCCTCCATCCTCCAGCAAATTCCAACTTGCTGCCGGAGGGAAGATGCCACAAGAAACAGGAAACACGTTATTGCACCTGCACTACACGGTAATTCAATGCTAGACTGTGCAGGATAACAGCTTGCTTTGGTTTATACCAGTCATAATGATGGTGTTTCAAACTCCACATCACAGGATAACTCAGGACCTAGTACCTGAGCTTGCCTTTTATCCTTAACCTCTCTCCAAGGTAATTCTCAACTGTCATTCCAATAACAAAGCAGTCCCATTGCTGAGGAAGGATAACTCCAGGGCAGCTGTCTGATGGAAACCTACTATAGATGATAGGAGGTAGTAAAACCAAACCCCCACTTAAGCAGCATGAGCCCCAAACCCATACAGAGGGAAGTACCAGTTTTTACCCAAAGCCCATCATGCAGATTCACTAGGGAAGTTCTGGAGATGCAGGGATTGGGCACCAACACAGCACAGGGCTGAACAGCGCTTCTAAGCTCACAGCACCCTTCAACTCAAAGGTAACTTCACCAAAGAAGCTTTCAATGCCCCTGCCCTCTGAGGTGAGTTCTGCCCTTCCTGCCTCCTTCCCACTTTGCCTGGCTCCACCTACCCCAGTTTGCATCTTCCCTCTGTTTCCCAGCCCCCAGAGGGCTCAGCCAGCAGGGCTGGGTGTGGGAACGCAGTGTGTGGCTGCTCAGAGGGCTCCATCTGGGTGGCCAACTGTCCAAGTCAGCCCCCAAACAGCATCCCAGCTCCAATTTCAGCTCCTGAACACATGGTGCTCTTAGCACTCCTTGCTCCCATCCACTTCCTTTTTAAATCCAAATTTCAATTCCAGGCTAAAAATACCAGAAGCAGAAAAACAGAAGAGCAGCAAAGCAAGCTTCAAACCTGCTTTTTACTTTTGCACCCCACCTCTGCAAGACGTCTCCTGACCACACAAGGCCACCACATTAACCTCTGCAGGGCCAGTCCTTGCTCTGCTCTTGCTTCTGCCTTGTAGCAGGAGCCCTGGAGCTCCAAAATCTACAGGGAGCCCTGAGCCTGAGGCTACTGCACCTCCTGGGACAAGGCAGCATGGGACTTGGAGCAGTCCAACGAGCAAGACAGGGATCTGGAGGCCAATGTGGGGCTTGGAGCCCTGCAGGCACGTGCAGCTGCTCTGGAGCAGGGAGGCCTCCAGTACCCCAGGACAAACGGCTGTGCCATGCTCCAGGGGCAGCTTGTTTTAAGAAACTGATTTTCAGATGAGAGGCTCACAGGGTAATTCATGTCTCCACATGACAAACATTTCTTGGCAATCACCAGCTCCCTAGCTGCAAGCTGATGCATTTTAAGATCATGGTTGGCAATCACAGAGGTATTTGCCAGTGCTGCTGGAGCCTCTGGTCCCTGCTCTGGCTTTTGAGTGAAAAAACACACAGCCCACTTGCAAGACCTGCCAGAGGACAGCAGCTCCATGTGCCCTGTCCACTGCCTCCCCTGCAACCACACTAAGGGCGTCACCTGTAGTTTTTCCTCTTCTGGACCTTCTCAACCTTGAGATGATCCTGGCAGCCAGGCAAGAGCAGGACAGCATCTCCATGTGCCCTGTATCACTGTAGATGCAGGGGATGCAGGGCTGCAGCCCCAGCTCAGCAGTACCTCAGTGCTGGAGAGGAGATGAAGCAGGTTTGGGGCTGGCAGAAGCCATGCTGCAGGTCCTGCACCCATCCTGCAGCCCTGGTGCTGCACCACTCAGCCTGAAAATTACACTTTGCTGTACAAACCCTCTCACTAGAGGATCACCAGATGCTTTACAAGCATAATGCCTCTCAATTAGGATCATGAATCACAGATGAAGGAGTCAGCCTCCAGCAACACAAAAGTTGGCTCAGGACTTTGATTCAAGCCATGAGATACAGCAAACACAGGATCATACATAAGGGCAGCCTGGCTGGAGGAAGCAGTGCTGGGACAGCAGGAGATGCTCTGCAAAGACATCAGTGCCAAGGATAGGAAAGTTCAGCCTTGGGCTGACTTGGAAGGGTTGATTTTGGTGACTGCAAACACATGGTCCTCGAATACAAGGAGCAGGAGCAGCTGCCCTGGCAGCCCAGTCCCAGGCTGGCTGCAGGGCTTGTGCTGCCTGCCCAGAGCTTGCCCAGTAAAACAGGGAGTGATACTGACCCTTCCTTTCTAAATTACTTTGAGATCCAAAGGTTTTTCAAAAGCCATTATCTCCCAGTGCCTGTGCACTGCCTGGCACAGCACTGCCTACCTGGGACCTGGATATTTACAACCACTGACCCAGGGTAGCAGCACAGGGAGGGCAACCAGGGCTGACAGGAGCTGCAGCATCTAGCACCTCTGGGCCGTGCGACAGGCTCTAGCTTGGCCTTGGCTGCTTCAGCCCAGGTGAGAGAGACCTCAAAGCCCTCTGGAAAGCACTCAGGCAGGGCTCACCCTTTCCTGTGCCAGTTCCTGCCCCAGGGTGCTCACAATTGTATTGGATTTGTGTGGCAAGGTTTTGGAGAAGGCTGCAGGAGTGGCTGCTGTGACAAGCTACTGGAAGCTTCCACCCTGTTTGAAAGACTTAATGCCAGCTAGCTCCATTTCTCATTATCCTACTTTGACTGATAATAAATTAAGCCAGTTTTCCTCCAAATCAAGTCTGTTTTGCCCCTGATGGCTATTGCTCAGTGATCTCCCTCTCCTTACCTTGGCCCACAAGCCTTTCATTATATTCTCTCTGCCCTGCCCAGATGAGGAGAAGGGTGACAGAGCAGCTTTTGGTGGGCACCCAGCATCGAGCAAGGGTCAACCCATCCCAGGCTTTCCTCACAATTTAACTTGGTGCAAATCCTCCCAAAAGCCAGCTCTGCTGTCCATCAGGCAGCACAACGTGGCATCCCTGGGCATCTCACGCTCAGAGCCCCAGACTGTGGCTCAGAGCAGGAGAAAAGGGGCCAGCAGCAAAACGTGCTGGGTTCCCCTGGGTAGAAGAGGCCAGCAGTGAAACACAGGTTCCCCCTGGGTAAAAGCAGCCTGGTTAAAACACAACCCAAAGAGCCCAGGGGGGCTTCTGCATACCTCGACTCTCCATGGCAAAGCTGCACAGCCTCCCACTTTGTCATGTAAATGCGGGTGCCCGGGGGGCTGGAGCGCCGGTGTTGTTCCTGCAGCACAATGCGGCCAGTGAGCGGGATGAAATCCGCCTGCCATTATAAATTCAGCAGCCCGGGAGAAATCACAGACTTTGGCACACAAAAGCCGTGCCCTGGGGCCGCGCCGGCGGCGGGAGCATCACCTCCAGCACAGCCATCCCTTCCCGGGGAGCAGCGGCGGGCAGCGAGCGCGGCCAGGGCAGCGCTGCCAAGGTGAACGTCCGTTTGGGGTAATTAGCGCAGGAACACGCTTTGTTTCTATTATGTTCTATTATTTATTGTAACAGCTGGGGAACACGACCCGCTGCCCAACAGCTGCCTGAGCCCCGGCAAAGCCGCCGGTGGGACGGCATGAAATTACCATGTCATTTAAATCCGCATTCAGCCGAGGGGCCGCGGGAACCGGCTGAGACAAAAGGGAGTTTTATTGCGGCGGCGGCGGGGCCGCGACAGCCCCATCCCCACACAGCCAGCCCCGCCACAACACAGCCGGGAACCAGCGCGGAGCGGCGGCGCAGCGCACACGCAGCGTGGTCTGTGCTCACCCTAAACCAGCCCCAGAAACACGCAGAGAAGTGAAACATCCCCCCCAACGTAAAGCATAGAAAGCTGCTGGTGGGGCGAGCAATTGGCTCTTCCAGTCGTGTCCAGGCTCGACGTCACCAACGCTGACCCACAAAGCCCTGGCATCGAAAAGCACCGTCTCATCTCAGGCATCGCACCTACCACCTCCTCTTTCCCCAGCACAACCACAACCAGGTTCACATGGCCACAGGCGCTTTTCAGTTGACACTGAACTGAGTTTAAGTGGCTCACGACCCCGTGGGACAGAGCATTAGCCCATTAGCCTGTCCCAGGCACCAAAGTCTGTCTTCCAAAGGAAAGTCTGAGCTGCCCAGGCGCTGTTTCTATGCTGCACCGTGGTGGCTGCATCCAAGAAATGGACCAAAATGGGCTCTAAGCTGTGTTACTACAGTATTTACTTCTGAAAGCACTGAAGTTCCTTGTATCCTCCCCACCAAGCACTGCAAAGGGCATCGTTGCACTGTGTCAAACCTCAGCTTTTTGCTTGGAAATCACCAGTCATGAGTTCTAAGGGTCATGTTAAAACCTCTGCAGCTGAAGCTGGTGCCCCCACATACTGGCAGTCCCACAGGGGTTGGGGCAGAGAGCAAACAAACAGCAGCAAGAGCATTGCCAGCTCCATCACACCCATTGATGTGTCTGCAAACCAGCTGCTTTGGCTACAGGGAGAGTGGCAGGACGATGCCAGTGGCACAGATACAGCTCGACCGGCTGCAGTGGCATGAATGGACCCACGAGGGTCTTGCTGAGCTGGCCCTGACTGCCCAGCAGCTCCACAACCCCCTTTTCAGTTCCTCTGACTTCAGTTCCACGTGAGAAGCACACGGTACTGTGAGTGCCACCACCTCCAGCAAACATACCGGCTGGCTTGTCAGGACGGTGTCACCCCACGCCAAGAGCCTGGGATCCCCACTAACAGCACCTGGGCCAGGCAAAGGCCAACACCCCTCCTGGTCTCACATCACTCCCCAGGCTGTCCAGGCAGCAGCCAGGGAGGCACAGAGCTGGGAGCAGCAGACAAAGGCAGCTCCCAGCATCAGAGTGGACAGGACAAAGGCAACACTGTCTCACCGTGGCCCCGCACCACAGGCAGCCCAGCAGAACCATCAGCCAGAGACTCCTGGTGCAGAGGTTAAAACCCATACACAGCTCAGCCACAGATCACCCTGCCCAAGGACAGGGCTCTTCTGACAGATTTGGCTTCCCTTTAGCATCTGCCATGTTAACAGCTTGTCCCTGTTTTGTTCTTCCACGAGTTCAGGGAGGCTGCAGGAAGTGTCTGTAGATAAACCCTACGTGCTGTTTCTCCAGGCAAGGTGCTTCTCCCAGCTTTGTTTCTGGCTATAATCTCGTCCCAGAAACGGGCACAAGCGATTTTGTGTTTCCTGAAGATAAAGAAATCCAACAGACGGAGCAGTTGTGGGGTTTTTGTAGGGTTCAGCACAGGAAGACAGTGGTTACCAACAAAAGCCTTTAGGAAGTTTGTGAAGGATAAAGAAAACTAAAAGTTGGGGGGAAATTGACTTCAGTTTCTGAAAGCAGTGTGTGCATGAATGCCTCTCCAAGCAGTATCTGTGGGTCAGAACATGTCCTAGGTTCCCCCACCACCTTTCCAGGCACTTTCACATCAGGCACAGGCTGGGTTTCTACCCTATTACCCTGACAGGTCACAGTCCAGCACCATCAGGGCTTGTAAGCAAGGCTCAGCCCTGTGCCTGGGGCATATCAGCAGGAAAAGGGATGCTAAGGCAGAGTGGGCTCAGCAGTGGCTCCTGCAACCCAGGGGAAATGTCTCCTCTACACACAAGGTGACCTGGGTGGGATCAGACATCCCTCATCCACGTTTAGGGGAACCTCCCAAGAGCACAGCATCAGAGTCCTGCTCCCAGCACAGCCCTCTCTGCCTTGGGGCCCCTCATCCTGTCAGCAGGGGCAAAATCCAAACCCCTTCCCTCAACCGTGGCCCCACCTCATCCAAGACATTGTTCTAAAGCACCTTAACAGACTTAGTTAAGGCTGAGTAGGAGGGTGCAGGCACTGGCAGCGTTATCTGTGCTGCCCAGAGGCTGCAGCTCAGCTATCGCCTGGAGGCTCCAGCAAAGCCCGTGTCACCCCCCACGCAGTCGCCAAATCACAGCTTCCAGAGGCCAATAAATCAGCCCCCAAGACAAAGCAGCAGCAGCCAGAAGGTAATGCAGACATGAAGAGACCTCCGTGCCACACTTGAAAATTAAAGGACAGACCAAAGTTTGCCTCTAAACGAGCGGTTTTACATCAAAATCTCACCAGGCCTCTGCATTTCAGTGGGCAACAAACTTGCCAGTGTGAGAGCTGCAAAAAGGCCACAGTCCCCAGACCCCATCACTCCCAACCCTCTTTCTCCTTTATTTTAGGCACCAAAATCCTTCTGTGACTTAGAGCAGCACACACTCACAATGCTCACAGCAGGCACGTGCAAGTGGCTGCTGATGCCACAGCCAGACAAGCGAGTTTTAGGGAGCAGCTCCCCAAACCCCCATGGAGTAGCCCAGTGCAAAGCGGTCAGGATCAAAAGCATCATCAGACCTCCCATCTCCAGCTAGAGATGTGGATGTTGGGGTGGGGGACATGGGGTGACTCTAGAGCTCAGCCCCCACGGCCCCCTGCCAGCAGCCAGCCGTGCACAGCCCCGGCTCCGCGCATGCCCCAGCGTGGGGAGAGGAGCCGCTGGGTTCTGTCACGGTGTGCAGCGTCGCCGGCCCCGCGCCAGCTCCCAGCCTGTGCCCCGCTCCCCAAAACACCGCACCAAGGGACACGGGGAGCTGGGGGGAACGGGGAGTCGAGGGATGCTGCTGCCGATTCTCCTCTGTCCAAACACGCCCTTTGCACAAGGCTCACGTCGCGGTTTACGGAGGATCCTGTGGTCCCAGCCCCTGGAGCTGGATGTGTCCCCCCGGCCCCACACCCCAATCCTTGGGGTGCTCTGTCCCATATGGGCCCCGTCCTCTGCCTTCCCATCGCTGCTTGCCCCCGGGGCACCCCGAGGGGCCGGGCCTGTCGCTCACCCCCAGGGAGGCAGCTCTGAAACCTCTCCCCGATGCCCCCAGGCCGGCTGCAGCCCTGGGCAGGAGCCTTCCCCACAGCACCTCACTGCACAGGCACCCCCCTCACGGTCTGCCCCTCAGCCCCGCTGCTCAGACCCCCCGCACCCCGCCGCGTCCCACGGCATACGGCCCCGCTCCACATCCCTCACCGCACCCCGTGCCGGCTCCTCCACTGACCCCCCCCACTGCACCCCCAACGCCTCCAACACACACCCCGCCATTGCACAGCCCCCCCGTGCCCCCGCCTCACCCCCACCGCGCGGCTCCCCGTTACAGACCCCCTCTGCCCTCACAGCGGGGCTCGCCGGCCCCCATCGCGCAGCCCCCCTTCCCCCCGTTGCACACTGGCCCCCGGCTGCCACCTCCTCCATCGCACGGCCCTCCCCGCACACCCCTCACTCCCCGTTGCACGCTCTCGCCCCCCCCACTCCGCCGCCACTTCCCCCCGGTGCGCAGCGCCACGGCCTCTCGCATCCCCACCGCCGCTACCTGCTCCCGAGGGTCCCGCTTCCATCCCATCCACGCGGGCGCCGCTCCGAGCCGGGAGCCGTGGGCCGCGGGCAGGGCCGGGGCCGGGCAGGGCCGGGCAGAGCCGGGGCCGGGGCTGCTCCGCCGCCCGCCGCAGCCGCCTCTCGCCGCGCCACAGCGCGCACGCGCCGCCGCCGCCGCCCGGCCCCGCGCCCAACAAAGGCGGCGCCCCACAGACCCGCCGCCATCTTGGGCCCGCGCGACGCGGCGCCGCTGCCCCGGGGAGGCCCTGGAGTGGGGGCTCTGAGGGGATCCCTGAAGGGCGGCCCTGAGGGAGGGCTCGGGGTTGGGATCCCTGAGGGGGGTGTCGGAGTGCGGCCCTTCGGGGGGAGTCTGAGGGGATCCCCGAGGGAGGGCTCTGAGGGGGAGCCCCGGCCTCCCCTCTGATCCACCCGACAAAGACTTCTTTTCAGATTTTTCCCGTTTTTTTTGGCTCATTCTGTGCTCCCGGGCCGAGGAGGGAGTGGTGAGGGAAGGAGTTGTTGCCGTGGTCCACCTGAACCCTGCAAAACTGGGAAGAAACATCCAGATTTCCACCCTATTTGTCACAGAGTCGCTGTCCCCAATAACTCATGAGTGAAACAGCGACTGTGGGGCTTGATTTCACTAATAAAGTCAGAAAGCCATTGGAGCGCCCTTTAAACAGATCCAGTTTGTAATCCTAGTCTGGTTTGTGTGAGGTAATGGAGGAATACCACAGAAATCCAAACTATTAAAGTGTTTTCACTTCTTGCTACACCGAGTAGTCGCATCCATGCCCAGAGGTGAGGCTGGAAGGGGCAGCTGAGGGACAGGGACCTGCTTCCTCACAGGAGCCGTGCTGCTGCAGCCCCGGGGTTGATGTAAATCTTTGCCTCATTTTTTAAGCACTGAGATAAAGTCACCTTTTACCTGAAGCTGAGCCATCGTGGTTCCCAAACCCACAGCAACTCCAAAACCCAGAGCAGGGTGCTGCTGAAGATGCAGGTTATTTAAAGGGTAGGGAGCTGTCAAGTTTTGGCTTCATCCAAAAGCTTTTTCTGTCTTTACCATTGTATTTTTAGTCAAGTACAGCTGAGGACACAACAAACCTCCACCTGTAATCAAGATGAGTAAGCAAAGAGCTCATTAATTTGTGACTTTCTCATATAGAATCACTTCTCCAGGCAGATACAGATGCCATTGACACCGTATTTTCTCTAGATGATGCTACCTAACTCCTGACAACGTTACAAAATCCACCCCTCCTGAGTTATCTCCCCCAGGGCTGGCACAGGCACTGAGCCCAGGTCAGGGGCACCCTTCTTTGGGTATCAGTAACAAAGTTATCCAGGGATGCTTTGGTGCTAAGTCCTAGTGCATGAGAAATAAAGATGTTGTGGCAATGAGTTCCACAGGTTACACATTCTGTACAAGTTTTAATTAAAAGTTAAATAATTTAAGACATTTGTTTACAGGCAACAGTATCGGTTGCTCACTCTGTACATTGCATTTATTAGACATCAACAAGGAAAAACAGAACATTTGGCACAAGAATGCCAATTTTTTATTATTATCATTAATATTTTTGGACACATGAACACAAAATATCCCTGCAGGCTAAAAAAAAAACCCAAAACAAACCCAAAACCAAACATTGCAAGTTGTACACGACCAGCATCTCACCGCAACGTGGGGCTGCTAACCCACCCAGAACAGTTTAGAAAGAGTACCTCGTATTGCTAGAGACATACATCCAAAGTCCAAGTTTAATAAAATACAGTTCTCAACGTTACAAGTCTAACCATACAGAAACAAACCAAATCAAATTACAGCTTAAGTCCAAAGGAACGAATGCAAACATCTCACATTGAAGTTTCAGCCTCTAGACATAGAAATATGAAAATGTCAATAGCAAGGAATAAGAAACTCTGTTAAATTGATATCACAAGGTCCTTTCCTCCAGGGCACAAGGAAAAACAACCTTGCAGTTGAGACAGTATTGATACAATGCCCGCCGAACCCTGCCTTCTGAAAATGAAAGCGGAGTCGCTCCCTTGCTATCGAGCAAGAAAAAAATCCTACAGCACATCCACAAAGGTACTTGGAGGGGGGGGTTGGTTTAGTTAAAACACTGGATCTGAACAACGGTGTCTTTCCCCATCCCAAGAGCAAAGCTGGCGTGGAGGGGAAGTGAGTGTGACGCTGTGTCTGGGCGAGGGACAAGCTGCGGGAAGCGTTGGCTGCCTCTAATGCCCGTTGGAAGCAGCTACAGGCACGACACGAACCGTGGTACTTAAAGCAACACACAAGCCAGGCTGGTGGAACGGTTGAGACGGGCTAAAGTAGCGACTGCCAAAGCTTGTGCAGAGTTCAGCCGTTCACGAAGCAAACACAACGGGTTTGGGAATGGGATTGCTGCCTTTTGATTTGTTTTTTAAATGCCAACCACCCCCTTTCCCCAACTCTTTAAACTTTGCTACATTTAAAAGTCTTTCACACCACAGAGCTAAAACAGTGGCCAACAGGCTTTAGTTATAAAAAACAAAGAAAAACCCAAAACCCAAACAAAACACCCTAAGAGCTACATCTACGAATGCACATCTTCCCATTGATTGACACATGCATAACGATTGGGTCAGGCCCGAGGGGTTCATCCCCATCCTCAAACCCGACCTCCAGACTTGGACTCAGACAAGAGTAGGGCAGCAACTGCCCAAACTTTGATCTTGCCGTTACCCCAGGCGAGGGTCCTGAACCTCAGGGCTTCTCCTCCTCCCAGAGGGACTGCACTGTGCCCTGAGGAGCAGCGTTCCTCTGCAGGGGTGTTTTCACACAAGCTGGAGCTCAGGCTCTGGCCCCACATCCCCAGGCTGGCCGAGGTCTAACAATCCACGTAGTCTGAGGTTAAATATTCAGTCCGCTCACAGGCAAACAAAGGAGAGGCTCTCACTTCACTCAATCCAAACTAGGAGTGCTTGGCACTGGACAACTAACTAACTGCTGATAAAATTCAGTATTATGCACCCGTGATTAAGCCAGCCACGTTCCTGCCTAGTGCACAAACCTAAAGTAGCGATCTTTGATCCTACAATCTAAAAAAGGGTGCTCCGTTTCTTTTCAAGGTGCCAAAATTCTCCATGTGTGTTGGGTCAGTCAGAGTTCAGTCTAAAAGGGGTTTTTTTTGTATTCTCCCTGAACGAGTACTGAGAAAAGCAGCCATCTAGCTGAAGCAGCGGTCAGTCTCCCACCCACATGTCCTGATTTTATTACACAAGTGAGGTATTCTTTAAATAAAATAACAATTAAAATAAACCTAAAGAGAACCTTTTCTTTTTTCAATCTAAACCTGTCCACAGAACGTGCCAGGAGCAGAGATCACTTCAGTCCCATTTCCAACAGAACTGAAACAAGGTTAAACTTAATTTAATGAGACGTACTACTTGAAAGGAGGATATCAAACTGTCTGGAGACTTAAGTTCAGTGTACTCTGGTACAACTGAATAAAACAGCCTTTACAAATGTAAACTTTACGTTATTTACAAGCTTAAAGACTGAAGGAAAACAGCATTTCATATTGCTGACATTTTGAGGGGGCTGGTTCCTATGCTTTGGAACAGCAGACAACTTAGCAGCAAACCCCAGGCTGAGACCACAGTGCAATCCTTGGGACTCCTCAAACTTGTTACCAAAGCAGTGGTGTGAGCTCTACTCGGCTTCAGAATAAGCTTTTAATCTGTGCTACCTCAGGTTAACACTAGGAGGAACCTACTCCTAACACACTGTGTTTGTAGACTCCAACTAAGAGCGTTCGGGGAAACCAAGCCCCTGTTCTTTATCACACATTGCAGCTGAAATAAAGCCAAGCAGATTCAAAAACCCCTAATTTCTAGGCTGGGACAGAATCAGTGTATGAGACTGGAGTTGGTTAAACATGCTGTTGGATGCAGTTGTGTGAGCAACCTAGATTCCTAGGGAAAAGAAAGAAGGTTAGAATGCTGGTACAAGTCCTCAGGTTGCCTGTCACACAGTACACGTTGAAGCCTGTACAGGTTGGCAAGCCTTTCCTACACGTAACACCCAGTTGCCAAGCTTATAAAAAATGCTGTAGACAGGACACCAACAGTGACTAGAAAACAGTTAGAAACAATTCTTCAAAAAAAAAAAGCATGGAAGTGTGTCTTTTCTAATTACAGAAACTGCCAAATCGTGTGTTCAGAAAAGGACACGAGAATGTTGGTTCAACTCATGCACAATCCTCAGCTAGAAAATTCCACTGTTAGGGGGGGCTTACAAAAACCAAATATTTATTGCCAAAGTTCAACCTCCTATGAGAAAAAAGTTTTAAAATCACTTAAGATTTATCAAACCACACAGCAGCATAAAGTGGGCACTTTTGTAAAAGTCTGCAAAATACCTACAAGCTAATGGGGGTTTTTTTTGTTTGTTTTTATCATTTTTTTTTAGAGGGGGAAGTGATGGTTCAGTACTTGTTAACGACACCATGGCAGTATTCTTTGTAACCATTAGAATGAAAACCTACTGACAGGCATCACTAGCTGGTTATATTACACATTCACAGAACAAGAACCACCTATTTGAACTCGCAGTATAGTGCAATTGCTTTGCAGCCCGAGTCTGCAGAGATTAAAAAGAGAGTTAGTAAAACTGACAAAAAAACTGCAATACCTGTGAAAGTGAATGTTTGTTAAAAGGCATTTACAGTAGTGAAGTCTTAAAATCTCCATTTAAAAAAACCTATGGCCCCACACAAGAGAACAGTTACATTTAACTGGAGTCAAAACGTCGGTTTTTTGCCATACTCACTAAGCAAGTGCGTGGAGACAGGGCATCAGTCGTCATGACCAACTGATGAGATGAGAGGAGAACTCAAAAACAATAGCTAGCAAAATACTCAATAGAAACCTTTCGTGCCAAGTCCTTGAAAAATTTCAGGATGATCGGCCTTTTGCGCTTTGAGGTAAAAATTCAGTCCAATGCATCAGAAAAGACAAAGTCTATGAATCTCTATTACAGAAAACAATGGAACAAATGGCTCAATTGTGTTGGTGCATCAGACATTGCTGTGAAGTACAGATTCAGTGCGACTGTTCAGCGCTGCTGGTAGTGGGCAGTCTGAAAGAAATGGGCCCTAGCTAGAGCAGTAGGCGTTCAAAACATTTCAGGACTGCACGGGTTGTTGGGTTTTAACTCATCTTCCCAGATACTCTCAAGCAAAATACATCGTATGCTGAGTGTCATGGTGGATCTGCACTGCCTTTGCCAGAGCCTGAGGGTCACGGCCATTGCTCTGTCCCGACACGTGGCTGCCTTCAGCGCTGTAAAAACCCAGACACATACAAAGAACCATGAACTATTGGGCCAAGCAGTATCACAACTCGGGTCTGTTATCTGGCTACCAAGGTGACGAGGCACAGTGCCTTACCTGTCGTGATCCTTGTCCACAAGATGGTACCTGGCCCTAAATGCTACCAGCCTGGCGTAATAGGCAGGAGCTGGAATGGAGACCGAGCGTGTGCACCGGACGTATGTGTGACACAGCTGGTACGTCAACAGCTGCAGCTCATCTGCAGTGAAACAGTTGTCATCCCACAAGACCTGGTAGTGGGAGGGCCGGCTGGTTCCCTGTGGAGAACAGGAGCAGTGAGCTGGGGAGCATCAACAAGCACAGAGGCTGCACCTGAAGGCCAGGCCTTCCACCAGCATTCTGCAGAGTTGAGTGCCAGCGGGCACCGAACTGCTGCGACTGCGAGTCTGCCGAGCTAGAAATAGAAGCAACATCACTCATGGGGACAGCGTTAAGGATTTAGTCCCGTAGCCTGAGCACAGCAGAGCTGAAGCATTACCTGAATTCCTGCATGGCTACAGAGGTAAAAGTCAAATTCAGAAGGATGTGTGATGGTGCTGTCCACAGTAGTGCCTGCTGGTACGTTGCCGCTCTTACCCACCTATTGAGGAAAGTTTATTATTAGCCCATGGTTTGTTTTTCTGGAAGTGACCCAAAAATACCTCCTAAGGTAGGCTCTACTTAAAGCTGTTTGAGAACTTATTGCTCAAGAAGGTGGAAAAATATTCAGGTCATTTACATAGGAGCAATGAAAATGTTCTCTGAGAGTTCATTTTTAGAAACTTCACCAAATCCAAGTGGTGTGTCATCAGAGGAAAAGAAAACACTTGCCAGTAGCATTAAAATTGCAGAGTGGGATAAAGCCTACACAAGTAATTCAGGATCTGAAAGTGTAGGCTTTCTGAAATAAATGTATTTCATACCCTTGTTTGCACTCACACTCCAGAGATCTGGATTTTCTTAAGCATGTCTGAGATCAAGAACTTTCCTAAAGAAGGTTCCTTAGCTGGCTTGTGGATGTGTGCCACAGGCAAATCTTATGGATGCATCTAGAGACAGAACAGGCAGCAAACTGAGTAACTAGCTCAGTTCATAGTCAGGGATCCCAGCCTATAAAAACTCAGGCTACAGCTCCAGGTATGCAAACACACAGTGTGCTTACTGCAGAAGGGGCTGGAACAAGCTGTTCCATCTGACCACTTCATCTAGAGCAATAAAAAAGAGGGGAGGAAGCAGTTATTTCGGTAGAGAAAGCCTGTTACTGCACAGAACCGCTGCTGCTTGTACAGACTAATTGAGTTTTAGTGGGCAAGATGGACACCACCCCGCTCAACCAAATCATCTTTCCTGTTGCCATCACCTCCTTCTTATGTAGACAACATTACTTGCCCTTTCGGTTTTGTCAGCACAGAATAGTCTGGTGTGATGCCTTTTCTGCACAACAATGTAGGTTATTCCTGGTCTATAATCTTCTTCCAAACTAATACAGGCCTTCCGGATCGCTATCAGCTCTGGCCAAGCTACCTAGAAGTAGAAGATTTAACTATTAGGTGCTGAATTCAGTACATAGAATGTTATTTCCATTTTTTTCCCCCATGTATGAATGTCACTTTGTAAGGAACACAGTCAGACAGGGCAGCTGTACATTGTGCTTGCCCAGGAAAACTCCCTGTCAGACAGGGCAATCCCTTTGTTAATTGTCCCTGTAACAAATGCAATCCACAGAAATATCTATCTACTTTTCAGGCCAATCCCTCTTCACAACCAACAAGACATCCTTTAGACAATACCTGCTTCATCTGGCCTTCTGATACTCCCCCTCTGTAGTAAATGATCCGCGTGGGCTTGAACCGAGTGGATTTGTAAAACTGGATCAACAGTTCTCGCACCATGTTGGTCAGGTCCTGGATCACCTCCTGGCTGTAGAGCAGCTCCTGGGAGGTCTCCTGCCGTGAGGTCTGCACACGTACAGTGGCACAGTAACGGCTGGGGTGTCCGTCCATGCTGCCCACCACAGCTGCTATGGACGGCTTCTTCCCATCCCCAGCGGGAGGGTGAGTGACATCTGCTCCCAGAAAGATGACTGGCTGCTGGAACACCGATGGCCTGTTTAATAGGATGAAGGTTTATTAGATAATATGTAGTTAAGAAAATAATCCTACAAAAAAAAAAAGGGTGAGGAAGGGGAAAAAAGTACAACCAAGGAAAGTATATCCAAAGTACTGAATGGAACTAAAACCCTGTCAGGATCTTTAAAGATGAAGTGCTCTGCCTCAAGTTCCTACAGTCCAGAGAGAAAAGAAGGTGAAAGGAAAGGACCAAAGGCAGAGTTACAAGCATTTAGCACAAGTAACTCCTTTCAGTTTGGAAGGAAATACAGTATGCCTAAGGAAGTGGCAAGAGAAAAAGGTAAAATGAGCAAACCCAAAGGCAGGAAAAAGAGATGTGGAAAAAAATCCCTTTGTGAGCTTGTTTTTCACACACACCAAGTGATGGGCCTAACACTAAGGGTGATCCTCAGCACAGGGCTTACAAGGTGGTCTCTGGACACAGAAGCATCCTTCCTTCTTTCCCTCAGGCTGTGGGTACTTCTAAAGCACATAATACTTCAAAAAGTACCATTTTGGCCACAGAACAAAGCACCACCACTTTACTTGACAATTCAGACTTCAAGGAGAGCTTTAATCTCACCTTTGATGAGGTACAAGCACGTTGTTGATTCCCCCAAGCTTGGCATTTATCTTCAGACACAGGTTGGACAGCGTTTGTGGTGAGGTTTTCACCACATTCTTTACCTGAACACACTGAGTGGCCATTCCTAGAAGAGTGTCACCAACCCGCTTTACTTCAGCTGTGACAGAAAAACAAGTCAGTGGTTCCAGGTACCTGAACAGTCAGGAGTTTCAGCTCCTTTCTCTATTTTTCCTTTTTCCAAGGAAATTATAATTCAGACCCCTAAAAGTTCCCTGACATAGGTTCAGTTTGCTCTTTGGTAATAAACAAGTACTCCAATCAGGCCTGACAAGCCCATCCCCATAAAACCCCTTTTAAGGGAATGTGTTGCCCTCCCTGTCTCCTTCCTACCACTCAAGTGCATGAGGCACCACTTGCTCTACAGCTAATTAACACCTCACAGTCTCTTCTCCGTACCGTACACCGGCGTCTTTCCAGGCAGAATCACCACAATCAGCTGCAGACCAACGTAAGTCAGTTTTAAGTGTTTAAACATGGGCTCCACACTGTCTGCACCCTGGGCATATTTGCAGAAGCAGGGCTGGCCTTGGATGGGCATCCCGGCATCCTTGGAGATCTTGCGCAGCTGGTCCGTGAAACTCCTGTTGGTGACATGACAGTGGCTTTGTCCTGCCTGACCTTTTCACTTTGCCATTCATTTTATCCACAAGATCTAACCTATTTCAGCTAGTTCACAGCACCTACAATTTAACACTACAGTCATTATCTTTCAGCAGTTCTATCACTGTAAGGAACACACCAATATGATTTTAGTCCTGTTAGAGGAAGCTCCACGAGCCTCTTGTTTCTGTAACTTCACAAGTCTTGCAGAAACAAACATACATTTGAGTTGAATGTTCTAAGCCAGATTCCAGATGCTCTGGTAGATTTTGACTCATTCCCCAAACCCATCTGAGCATTACTTCAACCCTAATTTTTGCCAGACATTTCAGTCATTCACACAACCTTTATCTTCAGGATTCTGAAGGACAGGGGTGAAAAATGAGGCATTTGGTGCCTGGGAGGCATTAAAAATAGCTGAGGTTTCAGAATGAAGATCTATCATTGTTTTTTTGTGGAAACAACTGAATACAAGTGGAATGCAGCCTCCAGAGTAGGAAACACAGCCCCAGTGGCATGGGAATTAACACTTTTCCTAGTTGGCCAATTACATTATGGACTTTGTTGTAGTCTCCTCCCATGCTGTAAATATTTAAGACACTGTAGAGCTTTCATTTCCTCTTTTTTACTATTAGATGTATTAAAGTCAACTTACACTGTATGTCACTTTTCAAAAACATGAGGAAAATAAACCCTTGAATAAATAGGAAAATACTTACTTTAGTAAGTCTTCCCTGCATTGTTTTTGAGGAGCAAAACAGGCAACAGCCCAAACTTTAATCTCAATGCCAGCATAGAACTGTTTCCCTCTCATGTCCCACACACCTTGGTTTGGTGTGGCCACAGTCTTGTTCTAGGTAAAAAAACAAACAAAGGCACATAAATGATGCTTTGTTTTGCCTATAGCCCAAGAGTGCTCACACAAAGGAAGCCTGATGAGAAGATACATGAAAGACATAATCAATTTAAATCACCTCAGGACAAGGTATTTTACAAGGCATGGAAAAACTCACCCTGCCTCCATATTGAAGCATTGGTGCTGGCAAAACTCTGCCTGTCAACTCTGTCATTTCGTTATGGACAACAATACCAAACTCCTTCAGATATGGGTCAGGTCCCCCAACCATGCTGTTACTTTTCACCTGATGATAGGAAAAGTATTTCAGTAAATTACACCTAATGCTCTAGGTGGCTCTGGCCTCTTTGATATCAACAGGCTTCTATCCAAAAGGAAATGTTTTAAAGAAGTTAAGGCCTTTTAACTTCTGGCTCATCATTAGGTGTGCTACAATGCTTCAGAAAAAGCCCCAAGAAGTGCCCAACTTATGCTGTTTAGCTGGAAAAAAAACACTCACTAATCTGCTGATTTCCTCCTGTCGGTCTGGTGCAGATCTTGCAGTTGCTTTTATCATGGTTGATGTCTGATTGTCCGTTAGCTTCTTTATACATCTCTGGCCTGCCACAATGTTACACACCTGCAGAGGGACAGCAAGAGGTGGCATGATACCATTTAGCAGAGGGCAGACCACAATACAAAAGAGAGAGAGGTTCTTACCTCCAGTGGTAAGTAGGTGTGTTTCTGTTCCTGTCCTACTTGGAGACAGGGAAGGTGAGGATATTTTAGCTGCAGACTGTACTTCTGCTTAAAATACTGAGCTACTGTACACTCCATAGCCTGCCCATTTTCCAGTTGCAGAGGAAACCTATAAAGGACAACTCTTCTGGTTAGAATTCTTCTGGTCCTGTCACTGGACACTACAGAAAAACATGTCCCCTTATCCTCCTGACACCCACCCTTTAGGTACTTGTAAGTGTTACTGAGGTGCCCCCTTATCCTTGTCTTTTCTAGGTTAAACAGCCCCAGCACCCAAAGCCTTTCCTCATAAGAAAGACATTTCAGTCTCCTGATCATGTAGAATCAATTATTTTCCCACAAATAAAACACCCAGCATATGTAAGAGGTTTAAGATGTTTTGAACTGCCAGAAGGTGGTTGTACACATACGTCTGGTGACTGGCTGGTCGGCGAGTAACATTGCAGACTCGGTATTTTCTCTTCATCTGGCCACAATGGGTTACCTCTACTTTTAGACCTGAAAATCCAACACAAAAAGAAGTCATTTAAATAAATTCAGGCACAGGAATCACCTTTGAGAAAGATGAAGGCAAAAAGGAATAGGCCAGTTTCCCAAGTGCCTTGGAAATGTTCATGACAATATAACATAAGCAGGTTTCCAGGTATTTTGAGGCAGCAGCTTGAGAACAAGCCTTTACCTCTGATTTCTTTGGTAAACTTGACACGCTGGGAGTCTGTAAGAGGCTTGCTCTGTTCACTGATGTTCTGAATGTCCAAGACCTCACACATGAACTCAATGATAGGCTGGGCACGATAGAAAGCAGTTGCTGACACTAAGATTAAAAAATGGACATTTAATTTATAGGCAAAAAGAAACTCTGTTACATGAATGAGACAGAAGTTCTGACATACCATCAATGTTGAGCATCATGTTCCACATGGCAGGCCTGACTGACTGGTGGAAACCAAACCAAACCTCTCTGCCCCCTCCCAGGGGGTGGTAGTAGCCTTCAGGGGGGGAGAAGAAGGAGCGGCCGACGGGAGTGTACCTGGAAAAGAGTAAGATAATTCATACTTTGATCATCCCTTTCTAATACACATTTTTTCATTCATTCCTATAGTGTTTAAAACACACTTCTACAGTATGTTAAAAAGGTTAGAATTGATTTATGATAAGCATACAAAGCCTTTACCAACAGTGCAGCTGGAATGGCTGCAAATTCCCATGAGAAACGTGACCAGCAGCCACAAGCCCTGAGCTCAGATCAGATTTCCCTACCCTACTGCAAATTTGTAAGGCTGGCATTGAATTACACAACTGCATCCTTCATCCCTTCTGCTGTAGGAAAGTGTCATAGCAAAAACATACAACTGCATCCCTCATCCCTTCTGCTGTAGGAAAGTGTAAGTGCAGCAAGTAATAACTAGCACAGATGTCAAGACAGCTACAAGACTAAGGCAGTGAGGAAGGCACCAGAAGTACTGACCTCATGGAGGGAAGGTGCCGTGTGATCACATCAAGAGCCTGTACAGAATCTTCAGGAACTTCATTCAAGTGCCCTGCCAGAGCTTCCAGCAGCAGCTGAAGGCTGACAACTGACACCCACTGAATGGATACTTTAAAGGTCTGGTCCTTCCCCTCTCCTGGAAGTGTCACCTCCATATCCACCTGACACACAACAGAATTAAGCACAGCTTTTGTTATGGGTTGCAGGTTATCAGGTATCCTTTGAATCTATATTTTTGACAATTAGTTTGTGTAATTCTCTGAAAATACTACAATAGCTTTTGAAAGCTTGTAATTTATTCATCTGAGAAACTGCACTGAAGTATCTTTAAATGTAAGTTTTAAGCAGTAATTAGTCTGGTGACACTCTAATTGGAGAACTGTGTCTTTTTTTCCCTCTAAGTCAGCCAATTAATAGCAAGATGTCTTGTGAACCAAATGGGATGGCAAGAAAACCTTTTGCCCCAAAAGAACTCACTGTGAAACACAAATCTCAAGAGTTCTAACACAGTACTTGAGATTATTCTCACACAGCATCAGCCCAACGAGTAAACGGGAACTCATCCTCTCTATTCCCCACGGCATTGTCCTAGCAATAACCAGATCTCTGGGGAGAAGAGTGGATGGGGGTTATGTTTTGAATCAGGAGGGGTTAGTACAGATTGCAGTCTGTTAAGAGCCAGGGTGCTGACAAGCCAGGCCAGGGCCACTGCAGCTGATGCTGTTCTTACAGCACAGGAGGATACATCTCAACAGCACAGCCACACCAACCAGCATATTTGTCATCTACAACTGCTTTACCATTTAGCAACAGAAGAGGGTTAGAACAGAGAAAAAGGGGGTTACTATGGGGGTGAAAAAAAATATCTACTTTTAGCTGAAAGAGCACAAGATTAGTTCACGCTGACAGCTTCTGCAGCTGAGGAGCTGGGCATTAGAAACCCAAAGAACTTCAGTAAAACACCAGCGGGCTCTTCAAGATCCCCACCTGGCACTGCTTGTCATTTCCAAGACAACACTAACAGATGTGACAGCATTCTGGGTTTATGTCAATAAAAGAACACTTTTCAAAGGACACTACAGAAACTTGAAGCTGCTTTTAGCACCACTCACTCTATCCCGGCCGATAGGCAGTGGGTGTGCAGTGTACATGTTCCGCTTCCCATCATAGCCAGGCTGCCGATCTCCAAATATCTGCATCTTGAAGTGCCTCACCATGGTATCCACCACCTCCCTACACAGGGATGGATGGAGTTAGGTTGAAGAACAGAAAATCCAGCAATGGTCTTAATATGGTTTATCGTGTTTTCTTAAATAAGCAAGGTCCAAGACACAAGCACAGAATCACAGACTGGTGGGGGTTGGAAGAGCCCTGCAGAGCTGCTCCAGCCCAAGCCCCTGCTAAAGCAGGTCCACCTAGACCAGGTCACACAGGAACCTGTCCAGGCAGGTTTGGAAACCTCCTGAGAAGGAGCCTCCACACCCTGCCTGTGCAGCCTAGGCCAGGGCTCCCTCACCTCAGCACTGGGATAGCTTTTCCTTATGTTTAAATGGAATTTTTTGTGTTCCAGCTTCCTCCCATCACCCCTTGTCCTGCGACTGGATATATGAGAAAAAAGTGCTGCCCCAACCTCCTGACACCCACCCTTCAGATACCTGTAAATATTAATGAGATCCCCCTGCAGTCTCTTCTTCTCCAGGCTGAACAGCCCCAGGGCTGCAGCCTTTCATCCTCACACACGTTCCACCCCCTCAGCATCTTGGTGGCCCTGCCCTGGCCTCTCTGCAGCAGCTCCCTGTCTCTCCTGAGCTGGGGACCCAGAACTGGACACAGGACTCCAGATGAGGTCTCACCAGAAGAGAGTAGAGGGAAAGAACCTCCCTCAACCTGCTGCCCACACTCTTCCTCTTAGAATATATCCAAGTCAACACCAGCAGATTTAAAAGTCAGGGTCAGATCAGGACACCCAAAGTGTCCATACACAAGGCAGGTATCTGTACTGTCAGCAGAGTTAAGGTCAAAACAGGCAGAGAGAAACGTGGAGACCCATTCAAAGACAGAAGCAAGGACAAGCATCTATTTTGGGGTGAGTGGGGGTGTTCTGTGGATTGAATCTACTGACAAAGCATTCATATGTGGACCCAAAAATGTTGGTGTTGATCTGCAAGCTGAATTCCCTGCCCTCAGCTGCTACCACACGTTAGTATAACAGACTGTGGAACAATTAACAAGGACATTCACTTGCAGGTTGTAAAATAAAACCAGCTGTAGTTCAACACTTAGGATACTTCTAGAGCCTTCCAGATTACAGGTCATTTGTAAAACACCTTAATAAGGAGAATGTTGTATTATAGTTCCCTGAAAAGCAGCTGCTAACCCTTGTACAAACACCAACCGGCCTTTAGGAGATAGAACTTCTAGGATGTAGTTCTCTTAAATGAAAGCTTTTTCATTGGTTACTGAACAACTCATACCTGTTCACTCTCCGTGGGCGTTTCTCTGGTTTGATATCTACATCATAGTGATAAACATCAATTTTAGGGATCTGAACCTGAAAGTGATTGGCCAGGAGGCGGATGGGTTTCCCAACAGTTCCCAGGCCTGGGCGACGGGGCGGCTGGAAAAGGCTTGCAGGGGGCCCTAGGGAAGTCAAATAAATATGTATGAGATGCAGTGGATCATTCAGCACAGTATCCTTTCAGGTGTACTTCAGTTGACTTCCTGACAGGGCAGAAAGAAATCTCAAGTAGCTTTCTGAGGTTGCAAATGGAGGTGTTCCAAGTGGCTCAGCCTACCAGCTGCTCCCTCAAGCAAATACAGGTTAGTGCCATCATTCACTCTCCAAATTTCAGTGACATTTATTCACAACTGTGGTTATGAACTCCACAAGAGTCCTGAGATGGACTGCAATCATTTATATACCATGTCTTTTTAGCTCAAATATATTCCTACCAGCATTTCTAGAACTAGCCAACAGTCCCACAAGCCACATTTTTTGTTGCTTTCACTATAGGCTTAATGATTGTCACTCTTGGTACACTTGGGACACACAATCCCCACTTTTCACTTTAAAGTCAGTATTACCTGGAAATGACACGGGATATTTTTCTTCCAAACTAAACTAAAAACATATTTCCATATTGGATCTCAACTAAAACATTTCTGTGGTTTCCAACACAAAGAAAGGAGTGAGGAAAGGTTTAGGCTTTCTTCCACAAAGAAGGGTAAGGGAGAAATCATAGACAGGTACAGACCCTTAACAGAGGTGGAGAAGATTATTAAAACAAAAGAGCTTTGGGCACAGTTGTAAAGGAAGAATTTTTTAGAGGCTTGAAAAATTATTAGAGGCAATTCTTAGAGGGAAGGTAGTCATTAGTTAAGTCTTTACTTAACTTCCTCAAAGTGTGAAGATCTGAGCTACTGTGTTAACAAGATTAACCAGGTGTTTTTTTAAATCTATCACAGCCTCAGTTCACACTGCACATAAAGCAAAATGCCTCAGTGTATTTCTATGGGGTTTACCTGCATCTGCCTGTGCTTAGTGCAATCAAAGCTTCTTTTCTCAGTTGTAGAGTAGCAAAGGAGTGGAGGGGAAAAAGTATTATAACACAAGAATGCAATAATAAACCAATCATAAATCTTAGGGCATGTTTAGTATCACAAGACTTTGTCAACCTGCCAGTATCCATTTAAATCTAAGGCTCACAGTTTATATCAGGAGGGAAGAGAGGCAGATGAGCTGTGGGAGGATGAAACTCATCTTTGGGGTGCAGCAATAAACTTGAATACAGTCATCAGCTAAACTCAGGATCAAATCCAAGGAACCTTCTGCACTGGGTTTATAAGCCATCCAGTGGCTATGACATTACCTAACATAACGACCAACCTGAGGACACCAACCTCAGAATATTTTTAAGCAGAAGGAACACTTAGAGCACAAAAGCAGCTGTGTCCCACTCAACACATCAGCTCCCCAAAGCTGCAGTAGCAGAGTGGCTGCTGCGGCCACAGACATCCCACACGACACATCCCCGGCCCCGCAACCCGCCTGACTAGTTGTGATCCATCCAGGAGAGCTCCCAACACCAGAGTGAATCGGGTTGTAGGGCACAGTTAGCACTTTAAAAAGCTACAGCTGTCTTGAGAAGTGTGAATCATCAAGGGCAGTCAAAGTTTGCTGTGCTTATTTGGATACTAGAGAGATGATCCACTAATCCCGTGCTAATTAGTCTGAAGTAAGTGCAGGCTCTGACCTCCTGCGAGAGATTAAATGACAACTATATTTACCCATTTTCCTCCCTCGGTATTGACAAGTTCTGTAAACAGGCAATGCTGACCTCAGTCGGTTTTGATCAAAGGAGACAAAACTCACATCCTCTTTCTAAAGTTATTTCTCAAAGGATTCCAAGGAATAAGTTAAAAGCTGGTTTCCCATTCGAAGCCAGGCTGCCCTGCAAGTCACACTTTATCAGGATTTTTTACCTCATCAGCCTGGAAAGGGTTAGATGTGCTGTCAGTCCTATTAATTTCTTGCACTCCGTGTCACTTCTGTACAAACTGCCCCCAACCACATTACTTCAGGCAGGAAGCAGGTTTGCAAAACTAAAAGAGGATCTCCTTCTGCAGTGGGAAGTTGAGAGAGGATGTGCTACCCCATCTATACACACAGCAGACTTGTCAGGTCAGCTCCCCACTGCCTTAAAATGTAGATTCTTCTAGAATTCCACCTTTGTGTCAATAACTATTTCCTACAGCACCACAATTAACTCCACTTTGATGATACCAAGAGTTTGAATGGGAACTTGACACGCAAAATGCACAGACCACTTAGGTCAAGAAACACATCTTGTAGGCATTTGACAGAAATGCAACAAGACTCAGGTAGGAAAAGGCCACATGTAAAATAGCACCAATATTGAACCAAAGTTTGTTAAAAAATAATGTCTTGCAGTTTCCAGAAGTACCACCTGAAACTTCTAATAATGACTCAAAGTCAAAAATAAAACTTCTTGTTGCACAGCTGGAAGGACTCGGGTGCAGGGAGCACATCGCTGAGCACATCCACAGACCTGCGAGCGCTTCCCCGTCTCCTCGTCATCGCTGTTCCGCTCCCAGCCCAGAGCCCAGCCCGCCCCATTTACTCTCGGGAGGGGAAGTCACCCGGTACCCCGGGCAAAGAACTCCCACCGCCGTTAGCAACCGGTTCCGCGGGGGCTGTGGGGGCACACGCAAACCTGCCCGGAAAGTTTAGCGACCTGCCGCAGTTCCTCCCTGCGAAAAGTGCCCGGCGGCTGCCAGGACGCCGCCGAGTCCGCTCGCCTGTCAGCCCGCCGCCGGAGGCCTGCTGCCGGCTCAGCAGCGGCCCCGGGGCCCGCCGGGCCCGGCCTGCGGCACGGACCGGCCCGTACGCCCCAGGCCGCGACGGTGCCGCCCGCGAGCGCCCGAGGATAGCGAGGGCAGCCCCCGCCAGGGCCGGCCGTGCCCGCGGCCTCCTTCCCTCCCCGCTGGCACGGCCCAGCGGGCCCGGAGCCGGGTCGTCGCCGCGCCTCGCCCGCGCCTGACAGGGCCGGCGCTGACCGCGACCCGCCAGGCCGCAGCCGGCCGGGCCCCCGCGCCGCCCCCTCCGCGCCCCCCTCGGTTCTCACCGGGTCCCAGCGCTTCCATGGCGGCGGCGGCGGCGGCCTCGCTGCGGTCCCCCCCGGCCCCGCCGACCACCGCCGCCGGCCCCGCCGCCGCCGCGTAGCGCTTGATCTCGGGAATATTGGCTCCGGGGTGGGTGCCCGACGAAGGAACGGGGGCGGCGGCGGGGAGGACGAGGCGGAGGGGAAGGGGAAGCGGCGGGGGAGGGGGGGGAAGCGATCCCCGCGCTCCGCTTCCCCGAGCGGCGGCGCAAACAATCCCCCCGCTGCGCCGCCGCGCTCGCGCCCGCGCGCGCCCCCACCGGCGCGCGCCGCCCCCAGCGCGCGAGGAGGAGGAGGAGGAGGAGGAGGAGGAGGAGGAGGAAGAAGCGGCAGCTGAGGCTGCTCCGCGCTGCCCGGCGCCGCCGTCTCGCGCACGCGCCCCGCCGCCGCCGCACCCCCCCCCCCCCCCCCCCCCCCCAATGCCGACGGGAGCGCGCACGCGCCGCCCGCAGCCTCTCAACAGGTGGCGGCGGCCGCAGGTTCCCGCGCGCGCGGCCCCGCGCCTCAGGAGGCCCCGACCCGCACCCCGCGTCCCGGCGCAGGCTCCTGCCTCTTGTTTCCCCCGCTACGGATCTGACACCCGTTCTCCGGTTTAATAATTAACCGGACAGTGACCGAAAAACTCGGGCACCCGCCGTGACAGCGGCTCCGCGGGCACCTGCCAGCCCGAGGCCGGCCCGCAGCCATGGCCGGCCCGCAGCCGTGCCCCGCCGGCTTCAAGCGGCGCCGAGAAAGGGAACTCGCCCAGCTTAATGAACTGCAGGCTGAATAACTAAACAGCACTGACGTGATTTAAAACACCGGGAAAAGACAGGATTTGTAGGAACCGCTGATGCCTCAGGGTGAGACCAGAGCATCCCTCAGATATCCTGTGGGCACAAACCAGGCTGCTTGGGCAGCACGGGCTGATGCAGCTGCTGTGCAGATCCCCAGTAATGATGAGACATCACTCAGCGGCCACATGGAAAGCACCAGCCCCAGAGAACTGGCTGGTGCCGCTCTGGCTGGGGCATGAGCTCCTGGGGCACACCTCAGCACAGCCCCTGTGCCTGTTTTGGTCACTCTCTTCTCAGAGGGGATCCCCTGCCCTGGTCTCCACCAGCACAAGGGCTCACAGTAAATTTGCCATTTTTCAGGCCAAGTGCCCTTCAATAAGGAGGTTACAGACTCTTTGCCTTTTTAAGCAGATTATGCTATTTGCATGAGCTGCTCCCCTGTACACCCCTGGGGTTCTGTTTAGCCAACAGCTCTCAGCTGACTCACAAGAAGGTCAGAAGTCAAAACATTTTATAAATAATAAATGCCAAGTCCATTTGATTTCCCTTTTTTTTTTTTTAACCTGCAGGGTTGGTATTTTCCAAGCTGAAACACCAAAAACCTCTTTTAAACTGAAATCTGAGATTCTCATCAAATTGCCTGACAGCAGTTGGTGAATACTTGAGGGAAACACCAGTTTTACAAGACCAATAACAAACCTCATGGTGTCTGGCAACATTTCCATGCTGTTATTCAGCATGTCTATGTATAAAAAATGTAGAGCTAGGCAAATAGTACTTGGAAAAAAACCCCAAAGACACAATCTCTGCCTCAAGAAAGTGTCAATTGAAAGGCTTGGTCCTGTAAAATGCTGAGTGAGGCAACTCAATCCTATACTTAGTGCATTATAAATGCAAATCAAAGCAATTACCTTGATGAACATTATGTGCACGTTGAGGCATCCCAGCTGCCAAGGTGGTCAGAACATTGTTTCTGTGTTCACACACCTTTTTACATCAGAAACAGCTGCCATGTGTCCAGTGGTAAGACCTGATTTGGTTGTGACAGACAGTAGTTAGGATAGTTCTGAGGATGCCTTCTAAACATCTCCCCTGCTACAAGTTGTGGAAGTGGTATGTTACTCGGTAAACAGATTCATAAACTAGCTTTTAATAATGTTTAACATGGTTCTTTATTCAGTGCTAAAAACACCCCAACTAAGTCTGAACTTAGTTTAGAATCTCCCTACTGGCAAACATTTACCAAGTTACTTATTCTGAGTGCCTTTTTGTGCCAGGCACAAGTAACAGAACTCAGGGGCACAAATAACCTCATATGGCTGGTGGTGAATCTTTTTGCCACCTTTGCTTACCATTTCTAACATCAAGTAACTCATTAATCTCTTTCCTAACGAAGAGATTCAAACCTTGGGTAAGTACAATGAAGTGTTTGCCAGTTTGGTTTTTTTCCTCTGGCAGAGTACTTAGAAAGATCCCCAAATCCCAGGAATGTCTTGTGTAATGCCATCCCCCTTTTTGCCTTATCAGTTACCAGTTAGAGAACAGCATCAGGAAGCAGAGGTCTGGGCAGTTCCTGCTCCTTCAGCAAAGCCCAGGGTGTTCTGCAGAAAAAGGAGAGTCTTCAATATCATCTCAATACATTTTGGCTACACTTGCACAACTGTTTAAGGACTCCAAGGTTTGATTTATTCACAAAAGCAAATACCTTTTTAAAAGCAGGTTATTTGACTTCTTACTACCATAGAGAATTGGGGTTTTTTCTTTTCTTTCTCTGTCTCTAGCAGGTTAGAGACAGGAATCTTAATTACATGCACTGATGGTGTTTGTGTAGAGCCAGCATCTGCCCAACCCCTCTCCTTACTAAACACTAATAATTAAATTACTACAGCTCCTGTAGCAGCTACAGGAAACCAGAACTGTGGTGTGATGTTTGCAGTGGGTTCCATGGACATTTGCTTTTCTTACTTCCTCCATTCTCAGACCTGTTGGCTACATGGGAACTCTCACAGTACATTAGTCCATCTGGCTCTTTAGCCCCCACTAAACTGGGACTGGTACCAAACACTCCAGGACACATTTTTCTCTGGGCTTGCCTTCAGTGACAACAAATTCCTGCTGTTTGACTTGGAAGAAAAAAAACTGTTATTGGAGCAGTATGTTCTACAAAGCAAACACCACAAGGAAAAAACACCAAACATCTGTAACTGGAGTTCAAAACAGGGCCCCTGACACTCACCCAGCTCGCTGCTCTCTCCCCTGCTGTCAGTGGTAGGAAGTGGGTTGCAAACACTGCTCAAAGTTCCAGGTTCTGGGGAATGGAAAGAAGAGATGACATACACCTCACAGCCACTTAAGGCAGCTCAAATATTTCTGTGTTTTTCTATAGCTTCCTGGGGGTCTTGAAAAAGCCTCAAGCATTAGAGTCAAACTCTGACCTGCTGCACTTTCCCCTCTGGCAGTACTGAGGCTCTACATCCTGCAGGGTTTGGTGGTGTTATGTGCTGTCACTTTATATGAAGTAGAGACAGAAACAAGTTGAGGTGTGAGCCTGATCTCTGCTCCCTCATCCATACTCACCAGTTCTGAGCACAAGACAAAGGCTTTTGTACACCCAGTAGCAAATAAATACCTGCAAGGTGCCTTGGAGCAGGTCTGTGGCCTCCACAGGCGATGCAGCACCGATATTAGCTCCCCCTGGAGACAGGACCAGGCTGTTCTCCTCACAACCGAGATCCCTTCTGGGATGTGGCCTCCCGGAGCTCTGAGGGGCCATCATCCACAGGGGGCCGGCCCCACAGACCCCTGAGGCACCCACGCAAGCGTCGTGCCGCAGCAGGAGGGACACGCACAGGCAGCTCAGGCCTCCCCGAGCCGGGGCGGACGGGCCTGGCAGCCTCCACCCAGTCCGGTCCTGTGCAGTCCCGCCACAGCCGCGCCGACGCCGCCGCCTCACACCGAGCGCAGGCCGGTGCCCGCCGCAGAGCGGCCTTATAAAGCGAGCGGGCGGTCCGAAATACGAGCAGTGATTGGCTCAGGGGGAGGGGGCGGGGCTACAGGAGAAAATCGCCCAATAAACATGTGAGGGGAGGGGATACCGGGCCATCGCCGAGCATCCATTGGCTGTCTCTGAGAGTGGGCGGGGCTGAGACAGCGCGCGAAGACTCGAAGCGGTTTCCTAGGCGGTTGTGCGGCGGGAGCGGCGTCGGGCCGAGGCCATGGCGGCGGCTGCCCCCGCTGAGGTGAGTCCCGCCGCTGCGCTTCGAGCAGCTGCCCGCCTGTCGCTGGCGGCGGCGGTTACTCGCGGCCTGGGGCTCTGTTGTCTGTGGTGCGGCGGAGGGCTGGGAGCGGTAACGAGGGACAGCGAGTGCGGCGGAGGCGGCGGCGGTAGTGGCGGTAGTGGCGGCGATACCGGCAGCGGTGCCTCCTCGGCCGCTCGTGAAGCGCTGCCGTACCGCGCCGCCTGCGCTCACTCTCCCCGCAGACTACACTTCCCAGCATGCCTGGCGCCTCGCCCTTCCGCCTCGCCGCTCGTGGTGCCTGCTGGGAAGGCGGTGTCGGCCTATCCCCGTGGGCGCGGTGCATGCCGGGCGGCGTGCGGCGGCCGCGGTGCGTGCTGGGAAAGCGGCGGGGCCGCGGTGCATGCCGGGCGCGGTGCTTGGGCCGGTGGCCGCGGCCGCCCGTTCGCTCGCCCGCCCCGAGCGTCAGCGCTCAGCAGCGGTTTCCCCCTGCTCAGAGGGACGCTTCTCCTGCAGTGTGGCTGCGCGCCGGGTTTGGGCACCTTGTAACGTAGGGACGTTTCAAAGGAAGTCCCGCGGGTGTCTGACGAGCCCGGAGTGGTGGGGGCTGGAAGGGCCCTGCAGAGCTCACCCAGCCCCAGCCCCTGCTACAGCAGCTTCCCCTGGCTCAGGGGCACAGGAACGTGTCCAGCTGGGGTTGGGAACCTCCTGAGAAGGAGCCTCCACACCCTCCCTGGGCAGCCTGGGCCAGGGCTCCCTCACCTCAGCACCAAAGGAGCTTCTCCTCTTGTTCCAGTGGAACTGTTTGTGTTCCAGCTGATATCTGTCTGGACCCTATTTGATTAACCTGGCATGGGAGAATAAAGTTTTGCATTTCTCTTTACCCTTTTCACTCTAATCGTTCTAAATAATGACCAGTGGAGGTCAGCCAGCTTGTTGATTCTCTTCTCTTTTTTTCCCCAGTGTGCAAACTCACCTTTAAATACTAATAAAAGCTGTCAGTGTAATGTCCCTTCATGTAACTACCAGTTCTTAACACACAGTGATAATGGATGTGTATATAGTTGTGTGGAGGGGATTAGCCAAGGTTTTGGGTTGAAGTTGAGCACCAACTACATAGAGAGCACTTAACCATAGTTTTGTTTTGCTTTGTAGCTGCCGTTAGAAGAGTTGAATTCAGAATTGCAGAAAACCCTTGACAGTGACTCTGACAGCGGACAGGGCAGCTGTGAAACAGCCTCTCCCAGTCACTTCAGCAAGGGGATGGCCACTCTGGATGACAGAGGTCTGTGATGTTTCTGTGCACTTTTCCTTTGTAAAGGAAGTTGTCATTGCTTGGCCTGTAAGGAATCTAAACTGCCTTTGCTGTGACTCACAATGTGGACAGACATCTGTAAATCTCTGAAAAGCATTTGTTGGGATACAGAAAGGGGAGCAGTAAATGGGATGGGAATGTCGCTTATTTCATCTTTATGGTTTGGTTAATCTGTGTTACTGTGGGTTTTACTCTTTGAAGGCAAATCAATAATCTTATCAGTGAAGGATTTCCAGCTTTGCCCTTTTTGTTTTCCAAGTTAAGAACCTGTGGTATCAATTTGGGTCAATTCTGCACCACAGGGAGAAGTGGATTGTGAAAACTTGAGTGCCAGCTGGTTTGCTACAACTCTTGACATCTATGGGATTTAACAGACATGTAACTGTATGTTTAACTGATGGTTAAATAACTGTGGGAGTTTTTCTGTCAGTTGCATCATTTCTTTGCTTGATTGTTGCTTTTCTTTATACGTTTTGTCAGATTCAGAGGAAGAGATTTTTGTGTGTAAAAAAGCAAAAAGCAAGAAGGTTCTGCAGGACAGTGAGAGTGAGGATGGGGAGGATGGCAGCTCTTTTGTGCAGAACAATACTCAGAGTGGAGACGTGGAAAGTGGAGAGCAACAAGAGAATGTTACTGCCCAGAGGAACAAGAAGTGTCATCGGATTCGCCAGGGTCTGCTAGACAGTGATGACAGTGACACTGGTGACCAACTGCAGATTGACAACCTTGAAACAAGCAACAAGCCTGGCTTGCCTGAGAATGAATTGGAAGAGGAGAAACCCCTAAAATCTGGGAAAAAGAGCAAAAAACATAGACAGCAGAAACCTGATTTTGAGGAAGAGACATCACAAAGAAGTGTAGGAAAGCCAAGGAGAAGAAAGGAGAAAGAGGGAAGAATTGAATCCATTAAACAGCTGAAAAAAGAAAAGAAGCCTCGAGCAGAGGTATCTGTTTCAGTAGAAAAGTTAAATTTCTTGCTGCATTGGGTTGTTGTGTTTCAGTGCTCCAGCATTGCTGGTGTCTGCAATTCCCACAGGAGGTGTGAGATCCACAGGGATCCACAGAGCATCCTGAATCACTTTAATCTGCAAAGAAAGGTCCAACCCTAACCTGATGGTTTAATATCAGTGTGTGTTGAGTCACAAAGAAACTCTTTGAGTTCCTTGGGTTATTGGGGGGTTTGTTACCTGCACCAATGGCTTTGGTGTCTGGGCTCTTCTCTACATTGCTGTGCTGCTTTCTAGAGGGAGCTTTGGGCTACTTTCAGATTGGAATTCTGATCTAAACAAACAGCTCTTGGGAGGCTGCCTGTTGTTGCTGTTTGTAAAATGCACATTTCAAGTGTTCATTTATTCTCTGGAGCCATTTTTGGTCTTCAGTAATAATTGACATTCCCTGTTTATCATAGACACAGGGAACACTGCTCCATGAATTATCACCTCAGCTTTGCAGTGCTATAAAGGGAATATGACTGGCTTACAGAACACACAAAGTGCTAGAAGTTGGCATGTACTCCTAACTTCTTTCATCAAGATCTCTTGGCAGTCATCTTAAATGAATGTCAAGGAACTGAAGGGAACCTTCTGAAATGAATGAGACACTTTATTCTCGTGGCAAGCAGGTGGACGGTGCCGAGCAGCATCCTCTTAACGACAGCGGATGTCTTCTTGATGACAAAGAGCTTTTTGATAATGGCTTAGAAGAGGAAAATGATTCCCCCCCAGAGGATGAAGAGTCAATAGAATCGATTCGAGCAGCAGTGAAAAACAAAGTTAAAAAATACAAGGTACCATTTGATAGCTACAAGGTTCTTGGTTATTAGTGGGGAGTATTTCACCTGAGTGTGTGTTAAAACTCTCTCTGACAATGGTGAACTTGTGCTGCTATGTGAGAGGAGGGAATAGTTCTCTGCTTTTTGTTCTTAAAGATAGAGGGATGTTGTCCTGGAAGGTTATAAAGAGAATGCTGCAGTAGAAGCTTTGCAAATCTACCAGAAGAGATTTGTGTTGGCTTAGGAGAATCACAGAAACACAGAATGATGGAGGCTGGAAGGGACCTCTAGACATCGTCTAGTCCAGCCTCTAAATACCTATTGGTCTTGCTTATACTTACTGGCTTTGGGCAAGAACACTTACTGGTTTTGATCACCAGGGATGGTTCTGTAAGATTATTCTGACTTGTTTGCCCTTGCTGTTCTTTTTCACGCATCGTAGAACAAAGAACGGTTTTCTGAGGGTGAGGGCTACAAACATGGATTTGGTGATGATGAGAGAGAGGAACCTGCATTAAAAGAGAAAAGAAAGGTAGAGTATTCTTCTTTTTAAAGTTCTAGATTGTTTGTTGTAGTCACTCAGATGGGGTTTTATGCCCTGTCCATTGTTTTTGTTGATTTCTTATTGTTAAAAGGGTTTTTTTTTTTTAACTGGCTGCTTTATTCTGACTTCTTTCTGTTTGAAAGGGGAAAAAGAAACTGTTTAGAAAAGTACAGAGTCCTACATCTTGTTTCCTGTCTTCAGAAGCTTTTCTTTTCTTCCCTTAAGGAGCGGAAAGCAGCGAGGTTAAGTAAAGAAGCCATTAAACAACTACACAGTGAGAGCCAACGGCTTATTAGAGGTAAAACTTATATTCTTTACATATAAAGGGTATAAACTGTTAAGAAATTTAGGGGAGAAACTGAAAGAATTTACCCAAAAAGGCTATTTGAAGGCACCAACCCATTCCTTCTTTCACTTGGCGTGACTTACAAAGATCTTTGTAGCTAATGGAACAAACAAACAAAAATCATTGTGCAAACATTGAGCCTGTAAACTTGTGTGAGGTAGTCTGATGTTTAGAGAGTTTGATAGGCATGTAATAAAACTGAAACTGGTCCAGCCATTCTGATCCTAATATCACACTTCATTTACTAATGAATCCATGGCTGTGTTGCACATTTGGCCTTTGAAGCTGTGGCTGTTGGAACTCTTTCCCAAACAGCAGTGTGTGCCATGTTCAAGTTTAAATGATGCAGTTTGTTAGATGCATCTGTATATATAAACACTTGTGTCAAGCATCTTTGTATTTCAGAAACACCAAATAAGTGCCTTGCATGATGTTTCCAATTTACTTTCACCTCTTTTCTCTGGTAGAATCATCTGTGTCTCTCCCATATCATGTGCCTGAGACCAAAAGCATTCACGACTTCTACAAACGTAGACCTCGACCAGTGTGTCAAGGAAATGCCATGGCACTGCTGAAGTAAGGACTTAAGCCTTCCTCATATTTTTCCCCTACATTTTGAGGATATCCCAGCCTTGCTTTGGAGGATAACCAGACAACCAGACCAGTACAAACTCTTTGTGCTGCTCTACACCTCCTTACTCCTCAAAATAAAGATTTCCAGACTTCTGTCCTTCACTTCTTCCTACACATTAATAATTAGACAAGGATTTCTTTCTGTCTGAGTTGGTTCTCAACCTCTTTTCCCCTTTCATAACACCTATGGGTGATACATTTCTTTCTGCCTTCATTAGGTCTTCTAAGTACCAGCTATCCCTAAATGGAGAATCTACGAACACTAAGAACTTGAACACGGATTGCAAAGATGGGCAAATAGATGGTGATCAGTCAGCAGCTAATGAACCAGAAACAAGCCTTGGCAGAGATGTTGATACATCTGTGAACAAGCCTCTTGCTGATGTAGGGCAGGATTTGACAGAAGACAATGCTGAAAAGCCTAGGCAAGACAGTGATGGTTCTCATACAGTAAGGGCTGATAATACAGAACAGCAGCAGCAGTCTAACTTCCTAAGCACTGACTGTAGCAAACAAAAAGAGAATGAAGTTCCTGTTGCAGTTGGAGGAGATGCCCTTGAGCAAAGAGATGGAACAGCATCAGACTTGCAGTGTGAAAAAAGCAATCAACATGTGGAGCCTGGGTCAGTGGCACAACCTGAGAAAGCGAGGAAGTCCAAGCTGGATAAACTTCGTGAGCTGGGAATTGACCTGTCCATCAAGCCAAGAATCTGCTCTGACAATGAATCCTTTATCAACCTCGATGAATCAGACTCAAATAAAGGTATCACTTTTATTGTTGTTGCTGTGTAATATCTGCCCAAGTAAGCAGAGTTGCTTTAACTTTAACTGGAGTGTCTCTGGGAAGTGTTTAAATGATAGACCAGTCAGGCATGTTCACTTAAGAGTATGGATTCTTTCCTTAATGCTGGTATCCCTTTTGAGGTTCTTAGTATTTGAGAGCTTGAAGGAATGCTCAGTGGTAACTATTTAATGATGAGTGATTTATTTCCCTGTTGTTGTAGTGAATTACACTGGTTTTTATGGCACATGAGAGCACTTCTTCACATTGATTCAGAATGAGGCATGCAGTAACTATCTGGAAACAAAACTGGCCCATGTTCAGAGTATTTATCACTGATCTTGTTAAAAAGCAAGTCTGGGTAGCAAGCAAAAATGTACTTCCATAGCAAGAATGTTTTGAATGTCTCAGGTAGTGGAATTTGAACGTTTATTCTTCAGCATTAAATAGTTGACCTTGATATAGGGAAAGATTGCAAATGATTCGGCAATGTCATAATTCCATTCAATCTAATCTGTGTTAGAAGATACTAAGAGGATACCTGGATTGGACAAGACTTCTGTGCATGGAGGAAACTGACCTGTGCCAAGAAATAGTGGTTTTGTCCCGTGCCAGTCTGGTTTTAGATTGATGTGTCAACAGAAGTATGGAATTGCCTGGTGTCTTGGCTGGGTGGGAACTGAGGTCTTGTGGGTAAATGATAGTGGAAAAGTAATTTAATAGTAGCTAATATCAATTGAGTACAAGTTACAGCAAGAATATTGTGTAATGCTTTATTGTTTTCTCAGTCAAATCGAATGGTTGTGCAAGTGTTTTGAGATTAAAGCTTTAGAGTTTTTTAACTAACTTCCTTTGGAAGAAGGATTTCTCAAGTCCTACTCTTGATCCAACTTTAACAGTTAATGCTTTAAAATGGTATCAAATGAATTCAGTTTACATTTTGAAATGTATTTAATGTGTATGTAAAGAATTAGAAGCCTTGAAAGCACGTTTCCTGAAGCACACCCTTCACACGACAAGTTCCAAAGCAGAACGAACCATAAACATGAACATTATCCGTAAGGAAACAACATCTGAAGGAAAAGAGGAGCTGAAAGCAGCTGTGGTACCTGCAGTGTTAGCTGCAGAGGGCCTGGATGAAACACTCCACACAAAGCCAGGTTAGTCTGGGAGAAGAAGTGATGGTGATTGAACTGGGAAACACTTTTTTTTCTCTCTCCTTTCCTCTTTCCCGGTGCTGCCCCTTGAAATACAGGTGAAGGGCTTTTCACCTGTGAAATCGGTAGGTATGTTCCCTCTAATGGACAGCCCTGATTTAAGGAAGAATGGGGATAGACCTTTTAAGTAGCACTGGCCAATTTAGTCTGTGAGATCTTTGCAACTGGTTTGCTGGATTTCATCCCATCTGTCCCAAAATGTTCTTTAGGCAAATACCTGCACGGCTGTTTTCCATCAGCACGCTGGAGGTAACTCTCAGACTTCTTGGGAACTGTTACCATTTATTAGATCTCTCATGCTTCCTTATTTCTGTACTGCAGTTTCTAATAGAACTGTACATATTTGGAAACAACAGTGTAATGTGTCTCTCCTGCAGTATCCATGAAAAGAAACAGATTCTTTGGCTGATTCTATGGGCCTGTGTTGTTTTTAGCTGCTCTTAATTATTTCATGTGCTGTAGCACATCTGCCCATGGCAGCTGGATGCTCTTGTTCCCAAAAGACACAGTGGAGAGACAGACCCTGTTCTTACTCAGAGTGCTGCACTCATGGCTTTTCTGGGTAGTGAGGAATCTTGATAATTCCTGAGACTGTGCTGCCTAAGTTGAGCTCATTGGAGTCGGCTGCTCCAGCTCTTACAGCTGACACATCAATTCATTAAACCATTTCAAAACCAAGTAATCTTTTCCATTCCCTTTTTATGGGTGTAGTTACCTTAGGTTGGATGCTTGAGGGCAGTGAAGTTAAGGATTCCCTGTGGTACACCTCATGTGTTTGTGTATTGTCTGTCCAGGTGAGAAGCTGCAAGCACTCAAGGCCAAGCTGCAGGAGGCCATGAAGCTGCGCAGGACTGAGGAACGCCAGAAGCGGCAGGCGCTCTTCAAACTGGATAATGAGGAGATGCTGGAGGAAGAAGAGGAGGAGGAGGAGGAAGAAGAGATGACAGATGAGTCTGAGGAAGAAGACAACGATGAGGTCTCTATTGAACACTTTTACATAACCCAGTCAGCTCAATTCTGCTGCCTCTCCCCCATGAAATGAGACTTTTCTACACTATTAATAGTAGAGAAATTGCCAAGAATTAGTCCTAGACTCTAAAAAATTGCTGTAATCAACATAGTCAGGGTTTGGGTTGTTTGAATTGAATTTACTAGCATTTACTTTCTTTGTCTAAACAATGTTAAAACCAAATACAAGTGTGTGAAAGATTCTGGTGCTACTTTCTCTTGTTATATATCCTTGGCTCATGACGAGCAGGGGGGACAAACAGGGGTCACCTGCCTGATGTGGGGTTGGGTTTGCCATGGCTTTTCCTTCTTAAAAAGAACCAGAATGGCTTGGCTGTTTCAAGCACCTCTATGTGAGTTGTTTCAGAGGGTAATGGGTGTGTGTAGGGACTGTGGATGTGACTCAGCTTCATCCTCTGTGTGTTGAAACGTTTTCTTGTGAAGTGTGCAAGGATGTTAACAGATCAAAGCAATAACCACTGGATCTTGTCTGTCTTTGGGGATGGTTTTTAGAATGTGGAATTTCTGCATGGTGAAGCAGAGGAAGATAATGAAGATACAGAAGAGAAACACGTTGAAGATGGTGATAAAGAAACCGACAAAGAATCGATTGATGGAGAAAAGCCAGAGAAATCTGTGCACTGTGATTCTGTTCCCAAACCACCTTCAACAGAGTCTACACTGATGCTTTTTAAGGACAGCTCCTCAAAAATGGGGTAAATAAACCAAGCTTTAAACATGATGCCTGAACAATCTTAAATTTGATTGATAGACATAAATGTTTTGGTGTGAAGTGCTTCATATTTTCTGCCTTGTTCCAGTAGCTGTATGTGCATTCTTAGGTATTTCCTTTAAGAACCTTGCTGACTGTAATTCTTTAGTAGAATAATCTGTTTCTTAATCAAAATGTACTAGATCTATTTTTGTGTGTCACCTTGGTTCTTACAATCAGGTTTGATTCATTTAATGAATTGCAGATACTCTCTTCCCGATGAGAAACTTGAACTGGAAGAAGCTGCAGACAAAGGACCTACCAAGTTAGGTAAAGTAAAGCTGTTACTCAAGCTAGCATTTATTTCACATGGCACACCTAGAAGTTTCTGTTTGAAATTGGTATTCATCACTGGTGTTGGTATTTCTAGCTGAGAGTTTGCTGTTTTGCCACCTGGGTAGTTCTACAGTAGGATTAGAAAAGTTCAGACTGATGAATAAAATGAGACTTGAAAACAAAGTTCAAGATGATACTGGAAAAAACACAGAAACAGAAATCAATAAGGTGAAATGTCATTAAAAAGTGTAATGTGTGTCCTCTCTGAAGACAGAAATCCATCATGAGCGCACAACAGTGATTTTTTAGCAAGGTGTCAGTGTTGCATAATAGTATCTTCAGGTTTTCTTGGATCACTACAAAAAGCAGCTAAGCACAGTATTTAATGGTCTTTTTTTCAGAGGATGATGATTCATTTTCTCTACCAACACTAGCAAAAGAGAATAGCCACAACAGCAGCTTTGAGTTGATTGGCTCCATGATTCCATCCTATCAGCCCTGTAATAAACAAATGTCACGTGGAGGGAACTTCTTATCTGCAGCAGGAGGTTTCAGGTCACCTTCCCCAGGCTTTTTCAAAACAAGCTTTATCAGCTCTGCTTCCAAGGTAAGGTTCTCAGTCCTGGTCCTATGGATTATTAGCACAGTGGGTAGTGAATAAAAGTATTTTATCCTGACTCAGATCTATAAGAAAACACCAGGAGGCATCTAGCCAAATGCTTTATAGGAGCATGGAGTTTAAAATGACAGACTCCTGCATGGCATTAACCCTTTAAGCCAGCTGAACTATTTTATCCTGTTCTTGCTTTTGAAGTCTAGGCTTGCAAAACAAATAACTTGTCTGTGTTTCTTTGACTAGAGCTCAGGAAAGACATCTGAGCCCTCTCTTCCCATAGAAGATTCCCAGGACCTGTATAATGCTTCTCCTGAGCCTAAGAGTTTATTTCCAGGGGCTGGGGAGTCACAGTTTCAATTTTCTCTGGAAGATGACACTCAGAGCCAGCTGCTTGATGCAGATGGGTGAGTAACAGCTGTAAAGGATAACATTTTGTGCTTTTTAACAGAAGCAGGATGTAGAGACCAGCAAGATTTTTCTAACTACAGGCTTTCTTTCAGGTTCTTGAATGTTGGACAACACAGGAATAAATACCAGTCCTCAAAGCATCAGCTGACTCTGGCAAGTATGGATGAGAATGCCATGGATGCCAACATGGATGAACTGTTGGACTTGTGCTCTGGACAGTTTAACAGTCAGGCTGAACACGTGCCCAATGCCAGCAGCAACAAAAAGCAGAACATGGAAGAATTGCTCAATCTTTGCTCAGGAAAATTCGTGTCTCAGAGTATGTCCTGAATTGTGTTTTCAGCTTTTCTGGTGACTTGATTTACAAGTGTTGTGCTAAAGGTGCCTTTCCATTCTGGGCACTAACGTGAGACTTCTGAGAGCTCTAACAGTTTTGTGAGAGCATGTTAACTGTCATTTCTAGGATGACATTTTGAGAGTAGAAATGTATCTGTCTAACAAATTGCTACCTTATTGCTTTTTGTAGCAGGTTCCCCAACGTGGGCATCTTCAGTGTCTTCCAAGGCAGAAAAAGACAGTGACATAGAAGATCCGATGGCAGAAGCTCTAGCACTTTGTTCAGGCTCCTTTCCCACAGACAGGTTAGCATTGTTCTTCCTAATTACCAAAGTTTAGAGTGAGTGTTGTCTCATTTCACTCTTCATGTGTTTTCTTGTTTGACATCACTTCAAAATGCTCTAAGAAAAGGTGTAGTCTGCTTTGGAGGTGAACCAGGGGAATACTGCAAGTTGCCCAGCACCTTCTAAATTGGCAGCATATACTGTTTCCCACAGCTGCTGTGAAGGGAGATTCTTCTTTGTCTTTCACTGATGGGTGAACAAAGTGTTGAAGGACTTTTCATTAAACTGAAAATGATGGTTAGAATGTAGAAATTTGGGATTTTGTTCTGGGCTGTTACCAAACTACAGAAACCACGACCAGATGTGAGTTGGATACTTGCATTTCCTCTGTTGGTTAAAGATGTGTGGCTGCCTGACAAAAAGGATGGTGAGATTTAAAAAAGAGGAATGTTAGGGGCATCCAAGAAGAACTTCAGAGGGAAATAAACTCAGGATTTAATACCTGCCCCATGGTTTCTGCAAGTGAAGACCTGAGGTCTTCAAACATCAGTGCTGCTGGGGATTCTGGACATGAAAAGTGAATGCTGTGAGATGCTGAAGCTTTTTGCACACTCACAGATTGCCTGAGACCAGCTGTCACAGTTGAAATCTTGCCTTGAATTATAGTGAAGCTACTGTTAGAGGCAAAGTGAAAACATTTGTTTTGTTTACTTTCCCCTAGGGAAGAGGAAGATGAGGAGGAGCAAGAGGAACTTGGTGATTTTCAGCTTTTAACAGATGACAATGCCTTTGATAGTGAAGAGGTAAGAACTGATGGAGCAAAGCAACTGCTGCAGTTTCTGACTAAGAGAACTCCATTTATCTGCTTAGTTTTTTGTTACAGCCATCAGTGCAAAGCACCATCACTTCCAGGTGAAGCTACTGAAATGTTTTCAAGGGCAATGTTTGGATCATTTCATGATACACTGGATCAAGCTTCTCAGGAAAGCAAATCCTCTGACGAATCTGTGGTGGTTTAGTCTGTGTTTATTGGCTGAAGAGCAGAAGCAGCTGTCATTGCAAAGCAATCCACCTTCAGGAATTGCTTCATTTCTGGAACCTTTCTCATTGACAGGGTGAGAAAAGTGAAGATAGCAATGCTGAAGAGGCAGAAATGAGTGATGAAGAAGAAGAACTACTGAGACATAGGCAGGGCTTGAAGAAAAAGCTGTAAGTACATCTTTTTTGTATCTTAGTTGCTGGACAGAATAGGATATTAACAGCACTAGAAATTGAGTCTATGGTTATTCCCTCCCCAGCATTAGTAGATAATGTTTATATGGTGCTGGCTCTGACTGGTTTTTGCTTTGGTGCTGTCACATTGCAGGAGATGAACCATGTTGCTGCTGGGCTACAGAGGTTTTCTGTTACAGTTTTCATTATAGATGGAAATCAAAAGGCCACAATGAAAACAAAACAACATCATCTGTTTGATCAAAACATAGATTCAGGAGTGCAGGATTAATGCTGCCATTGCTCTTATTTGTTCTAGCAAGTAAACCATCTGATTAGCCATTATCATTGCCATCACATTTGGTAGGCAACTGGGAAGGAATGTGGTGGGTGACTAGTTTGAGGTGATGTGTGTTGTGTATGGAAACGTGCAAGAGCTCAAAGTCTTAATCTAAGATGAGTCATAACTTCTCCTTTGGAGTCAAAAAAGAAACCTTGCTTTCAGAAGATGTGGGTGATGACTATTGGTCTGTCAAACTGAACTCTTTTAATGTTCTTTTGTAGAAAACTCCAGGATTTCATGGAAGATGAGGCAGAGCTGTCAGGGAGTGATGTGGGAAGTGAGGATGAATATGATGGTGAAGACCTGAACGAGTATGAGGAAGAGATGATTGATGAGGAACTCCCCAGTGAAGTGGAATTAGAAAACCAAATAAAGAAGTTTCACATGTCAGTGTCACTATTAGTGTTGTATATTTGTGTGTGTGATGTCATGGCTCTTGGAGACAAGTGGACTAACCTCCTGCCTCTCTCCTGTGCTGACAGGAAGGCAATGCTTGATGATGACAAGCGTCAGTTACGCTTGTACCAGGAGAGATACCTCCTTGATGGTGACCTGCACAGTGATGGCCCTGGCAGAATGAGGAGATTCAGATGGAAAAACATAGGTGCTTTTCTGATATGTGGTTAATAGATGGGGTGAAAGATTGGAAAGAGAGTGTATGTACATGAAATACTACTCAGTAGTCCTTAGGAAAGTAAACACAGTCTTTCAGAAATAGAGTTGGTAGGGGGAGGCTGTTGTGGGCTTTGTTTGGGAAGGGTTTTGTTTGTTATACAAACAAAATTGATAGCTGATTTTTTTGTTTCTTTGTCTAGACTATGCTTCACAGATTGACTTGTTTCAGAGAGAATCAGATAACGAGGAGGAAAATGAAGAGTTTGACGAGACAGAAGCAAAATGGAGGAAAGAGAGATTTGAACGAGAGCAGTGGCTTCGTGAGCAGGTAACAGCTTCAGGGAAGGCATCTTGAGTCTCTGATCTACTGCTAGATGTGAGATTGTTAGTTCCTCAAATTAAACTCTGGGCAAAATACCTTTCATAAACACATATTTATTTTTCATTGCAAATTCTGCACTTTCTCTGCTTTGAGTGTTGTGCAGAGAGAGAAACAAGTGGACTTGTTAATTCAGAAGGGAGAGGCAAAACAATTATGCTGGAAGAATTCAGCTTCAAAGCTGGAGCAAGTCTCCTGTGCTGGGAGCACAACTGCAGGTGTCAGAAGTTTCAGTATCAGCTAAGCTTTGTCAGCTGAATGTGATACTACAGGTTTGCTGTTCATTAGTAGAATGAGGGTGATAAAGTGGCTAAGAACTTTTACAGTAGTAAATAAAATAGATGGTTAATTTCCATAATGGAACTTGGTCTACTTAAAGTACAGAATGAAATGTTCATTCTTAATGTGAACTCCTTGAATTTTACAAAGTGACTTCTCTCTGCTACAGAAAGAGAAAAATAAAGAGGAGGAGGAGGAGGAAGAAATCGGTGAGGACAGCCAGTTCATGAAACTAGCCAAAAAAGTAACTGCTAAGTCCCTACAGAAGAAAGGTGAGCTTACTTTTTACTGAAGTGACAATCAAATAAGAGGAAGCAAGCTGAACTTCCACTTGCCACTTGTGGTCTTCAGTGAAGCAGGCCACAGATCAGAAAACTCCAGCAGCTCATTTCCTTACACCAGTCTGAGCTCGTGTCTTTCAGAACCTGAAAGGTGGGAAAGCATTGAAAACATGCAGCTGCAAGGTTGATGGTAACTCTGGGTATTTAGTTCATGAAAGAGTGTGCTACTTCCTGAAAGAAATGTTGTAGGGTGCAAACAAATTCCTCTAGATCTTTGTTTAGACTTTTATTCTTTCTTTGCTTGCCTTCTCTTTGCAGGGAAGTGGGGTGCAAGTGAGTTCAGCTTAGCAGTTCCTCCAAATATCTGTGACCTAAGGGAAAAATTGTGGACTGTAGTGAAAATAAATGGAAGTTTTCCTTGATTGTGGCAAAAATGTGCCTCCCAGTGTGCAAAACTGCTTCAAAATCAAATGTTCCCTTCTGTCTGATAGAACTAATTCCTGTCAGTCATTTCTCAGCTGTTGTGTGTATCATTTGATGCAGATTCCCCCACCCTGGTATTTGCTGTCTGTTGTCAGCTCTAAGTTTTTCAGTTTGATAGAAATTGTAAGACTCCAAATGAAGCTCAGAAACTGATGTTTTCCTCTGTGTCTCTGCCAGCAAGCCCAGCAGTAGTGGTACAAGACACACCATTGTTACCCAGGAGCCCATTTGAAACGTTCAGACCTGCCAGTGACATCCAGGTTGGTGATGCCTCTGAAAAATGATGTTTCCAAAGTGCACCTGTAGGACACAGCCAAACCAGATGACTCTAAATTCCTGGTTTGTACAGAAGTAACAGCTTAGAAGGGAGTAACCTTTTCTATGAAGAGTAACCTACTAGAAAACCTGACTTGCTCACGTGAGAGGTTTAACGCAGCATTTCTTTGTTCTTCAGATAAAAAACGGGTCTCTGTTGAACAGGCCTAAAGCTGTCCTTCAGAAACTAGCAGCAATGTCAGATCTTAATCCAAATGCACCTCGAAACTCAAGGAATTTTGTCTTCCATACACTTTCCCCAGACAAGAATGAAGAGGCAAAGGAGAAATCAAAACAGCAGGTAAGGCTTTGCTCAGACTGCTGCCAGTTGTGTAAGTCACACATTCAGGCACTAAGCACTGCCAAGGAGTTCAGGGAGGTTTCCTGGTGTGTGCTCTCACACAGATTCTCTCAGAATTCAGAATTTAAACTTCTTTGGAGATTTTATATGTTCTAATGTATCCTCCTTCCCTGCAGGTAAAGAAAAGAGGCCCTGCTGCAGCAATTACCTCTCTGGCCAAACGGCCCAGGGTGGAGAGCACAGAGGAAACGAGTCAAAGCCGAAGCATATTCCAGTACTTGGAAAGCTGAATGTTTCTGTTTAGAGCCACAGGTTGTATCTCCTCTCCTTGCCAGTTGCAGTTTGTTTTGCCAGTCTCCCAGCATTCATGAGGAAGGTAAACAAACTGTTGTACATTCTCCTACTGCCACTTAGTTCTCACGTTCCAGTCATTTCCAGGCAATGGACTTGTTTATTCCCCTTTGGTTTTTCTCAGTGCTCTGTGGCAAACGAGCACAAATTCCATGCTTGGTCTGGGATGAAATGCTAAGTTGATCTTTCCCAAGCATTAAGAAACTCACACTACTGTACACTGTCCCCACTGAATCTCGTGTTTCAGTGCTATTGATTCCATCTGGAAATACCCTTTGTGTGACAGGTATGAGGCAGAAATGCTGCAGTTAGCTTAAAGCATGGATGGAGGAGGAATTCCTGCAGTTTTGGGTGAGAAGAGAGCAGTGTTGACTGGGAGGACATACGCTGTTTACACGTGCAGGATGAAGGATGGCTCTGGTTTCCTCTCATATCTTCTTTTCCCTGATGTGACTCATTTATTAGCTTGTCATTTTTAAGAAGCTCTTATTTGAAATGGCCACTTGTCTCAGAGGCCTCAGTCTTTGGTGAGGCACTAGGACAGGGATTTCTTTCCAAGCTTTTATTACTGTTCAAATTCTCACATGTGCATATGAATTTGTGTGTGTGGAGAGGGAAGAATGTGAGTATCAGATGTGGGAGAGGAAAAAGAGGTGTGTCTGGGGTTTTTTGTTTGCTTGAGGGGGGACTGTTTGGTTTGTTTTGCCCAACTGAAGACTCTTGTATCACTCATTCCGTTGTTTTCATGCAAGCTGCACTCACCTGAGACACACCATCCATTTCTGAACAGTGACAGGCCTCCTCTAGAATGAGCAAAGATCATAAGGATCCATCATTCCCAACTGTTGTAAATAGTGTGGGAGAGACTTGAGGTGGAACATACAGCATTTCTGATCCATGTTGAGTATCAGAAAGCAGGGACTAGATGATGATAAGCCAGTGGCCTGCTCTATAAGCCTCAACATCTTTCCAGGGCTTGATGTCACACATGTAGGCTGCCATCTGTCAAAGAAGCATCCTGAGCTGTAAATTTTGTAACATCTGATGTGCTACATGTAAAATACTTCACTGTATATTGTGTTTATAAAGAACTATGGTACTAATTGGAGTTTTTACAATAAAACATGGTTTTAATTTGGGAGGCAGTGGCCATTCATTGACAGGATTCCACCCAGCTGTGTGCACCTGGGGTTGGGGTTTATTTTCCCCCAAAACATTTATCTGTCTCTGTTTTGAGTTGGTTTCCTTTTAATTGCTGCTTTTCCTTTGTAGCCACAACTAAGCCCTTCACCAGGAACAGCTGCAATAATACTGGGACACAACTGAACTGCTCTGTGCTTCTTGGAGTGTAAATTCTCAAGTCCTCCACTTAGGTTTGCATCAAGTTCTTGGCCCTTAGTGTATGGGGTTGTTTTTTACTGCTTCAGTTTTAGTTGTGTTAGTTCCTAGACAACACTTGCTTTAGTTGTTGGCTTGAGCTGTTCCATTTTCAGTTCCTTCTAGCATTCTAATAATTGGATTTGGGCTGGGAAGTTAAGGGAAGAGAATGGAGGGGAAAAGGTCGTTTTTCATATGTTTCTTCATGCACAATGTAACTGAGACACCTGAATATCCAGTTAATTCTCTGTCCCTATATTTGCACTAATGGCTGAGTTGTACTAATTCAGCACAGATTTACTGGACAAAACCAGTGGGAGCTGCAAACTTCAGCATCTTCTCTTAATTTTGCTGGTACTGCCTGCCACTAGAGAGCAGCAAAAGAATGCCCTTCCTTTAGCAGAGGGGCCAGTGATTCAAGCTTAACCCAGGCTCTGACTCAAGGGCAAGGTCTCACAGGTTTCTGTGCTCTGTGGCAGTGCAAAGGATTAAATTTATACAGACCTGTAACTGCTGCACGTTTGCATTAGAAGGCAGGAGCTTGAGGAGCACCTTTAGAGGCTGGGCTTTGTCCTTAGGGGTCTCATTGGCCTTCCTTCAGCACATGCTGCCCACAACCATGGCATTTGTTTTGCTTTCCCTTTAGAATTTTTGCTTGTTCCAGAGCCAAGAGTAGAAAAGTAGCGTTGAGCCTGATAGGTTCTAAACTGAAATGCACCAAACAGGAAGGTTTGTGGCTCCTGCTGTTAAAGGTTGTTAAACACTGTCCCAGGGAACTGGGGGAGTGCCCAGCCCTGGAGGGATCCCACAGCTCTGGAGCTGAGGTGCTGAGGGCCCTGGGTTAGTGCTGGGCTGGGCAGGGTGAGGGCAGGGCTGGGACTGCAGCAGCTTCAAGGGCTTTAACATCCACAACAATTCAATGATTCTGTGATTCAAAGTAAATGTTTCCCCCACAACAACCTTTTCAGTAGCTCAGGGTTTGTGAAAGGCCCCTGGCACATGCTGCATCACCTCAGAGCTGAGATCTTGACAAGGGATGAAGAGGTGCTGAGGTGCTGCTGCTCCTGGGGCCAGGCTCCCTCCTCCTGCCAGGGCCTGGGTCCTGCTGGGGCTCCCACACTGACCCTCTCTCACCCTTCTCATCCCTCTGGCCACCTCTTCCAGGGCTGCCCCCACCCCACCTCCTGTCTGGCACGTTCACTCAGCTTTGGCTTCTCATTTTCAACTATTGATTCAGCTCACCCCTCCTGGCACCCAGATGAGGCCCCTGTGCTGAGGGGGAGAGAAATTTCCTCCCCCCCTGTTGCTGTGAGTTCCAAGAGCAGCCTGGGGCTGGCCAGGCCCAGGGGGAAGGAAGGAGTGACAAAGGGTGGGATGGGAAGAGGTTTCCTGTGCACAGCCCTGGGGCAGAGGTCCACCTCAGCCTTTGCAGAAGGGTCCCTGTGGGATCAGCCTGGGCTGAAGGAAGAGCTCCTTCCACTTCCCTTGCTGCTTTCCCTCTCCATCACCTCTGGGGCTAACTCCAGTTACAGCTGAGGGTTGGGACAGATGCTGTTTGCTTTGGGCTTTGCATGAGATGCAAAAGTGGCTGCACCTTGGCAGGACATGGCTTTTCATCCATGTTAGGCCACTGTTAGTAACTACAGACCTTTCTGCCTCAGTGTCTCCAACCCTCATGAAGGAAAGAGGGAAGAAAGCCTTTGGCATCTGAGCTCTTCCTAGACTCAATGGGAGGAGTGCTGCTAAGTATGCAACGTTACCTGCTGAGTTTGCAGAGAGAATGAGCTCTTAGGAACCCAAATGACAGCAAAGGAATTAGAGAAGACCTCATAAGCAGAGGAAGGAAGAAGCTTGGGCCTGTGTGAAAGGTTAACATTGCAGACACGTTCATAATCACGGCTTTCACCACCACACAGCTCCTCAGGGGCTCAAGGCAGTCACTGAATTATGTTTTCTTTTCCCTTTTTGCCAAGAGACTGAAAGGGGGAGAGAAAAAAAACTATTTGTTTGTCTTGTCTAATTTAATTTATGTTATTTATCAAATAGACAGGTTATTTGGGGAACCAGATGGACCCAGGCTAAAATCATCTGTATTTCCAACGTGTGAAAAATTAAGTCAGAGTGGACACGTGGAAGGAAGTGTGCTGCTGCATGTTGTGTGTGCAGCTACCACAGCAGCTCCACACCTCATCTGTCCCAGGCCTTTAATCAGTTGTCCCAGACCCAATATGAGGGTTAAAGGACAAAAAGCCCCCTCAAGGCATCCACCCAAGTGCAGGCAGGGAGGGTGTCTTCTCCAGCAGCCCTGTCACAGTTACTCACCCTCTCTGGCTGCAGTGGGTGCATCCTTTCTCCAGGGGTGATGAATGGGGTGTGGGTTTGGGCCCTTGGAAAGGTCTTTGGCACGTGCTTGGTTTTGCAATGGAGCAGGTGATGTTTTCAGTCTCTGCTTCTTTACCTTTGGCTTCTCTGTAATTAGAAAAGGAGTGCAGAAGGCTGAGAGCAGCAGCAGTAGGCAAACAGGGCCATGGTCTGACTGAAACAGAGCAAGTCATTCAAGAGATAAAGATATACAGTGTAAGAATGTAGTAAACTAAAGCAAGAGTCCTCCACTACTAACAGGTGAGTTCTTTCCTCCCTAAGAAGGAAAAGGTAACAGAGAGGAGGAAGAAGATCCTCCACAGCAGGACTGTGCATGATGGGCCCTAATTAGATGCTTCACTTGGGTCTTTTACCATCCTAAAAGTCTGTAAAAGAGCTATGAGAGCAGGGGGGTGGTGAAGATGGCTGGTTTGTTTGGGTGAGGGGGCTTTGGGGATCTTCTTTGGATGGTTTTGGTTTGCTCTTTGTTGTCACCAGGCCCAAAGCAATCCTGGCTCGAGGTGCAACAAGCAGAGCAGGAACTGTGCTCCAGGGACTGATGGCTGCCTGATGAAACTGTACATTTCAGGGGACTGTTTTGTATCCTCCTCTAGATGAAGCTTGGAGTGATTCTCACCAAAACACTGTTGCATTGAAGAGATGATCTTTGAAGCCACCCTGGTTTGGTCAGCCTGAGAGGTTGTAACTCTGCAGGTGGGATGAGCTGGTGGTGGCAGAGCCAGGGGTGGCAGAGGATGCTGCCTGGGCCCAGAGCAGAGCCCTCTCCTCACCCCATTAACTTGCCAGGGCAGAGCCTGGGGTGGCCACATCCATCTCAGCCAGCACCAGGGTGAAGTTCCTCCTGTGACAGAGTGGCCCACACACCTCTGGCACCCACCTGGAATCCACAACCTGAAACTTGGCAAAGACCTTCCCTCCCTGGGCCCTGTGGGGCAGCTGAGAGGGGCCCTGCAGGACTGGGACACCCCCAATGCTGCTTTATAGCTGGGAGCTGAGCCTGCAGCAGCCCCTGTTGCCAGCCTGGCCTGTGCCCTGGTATCCCTCTGCCCAGCAGAGTCCCAGCAAGCTCATGGCATGGCAGACAGCTCTGGCTGAGACATGCAGCAGGGCTGGCTTTATTAGGTGACCTGTAAAGCAAAAGTTTCATTCTATATTCACTATTAGTCATTAATATTAATTAGAACATTGCATGTGGACAGATGTTCAGGCCTTGGGGGTTCTTATTTTCTCTCATATCATCCAGCAGCCCAATTTATGGCTAACTCCAGCTCTGCTTCTGCAGGCAGCAGAGATCTAAACCAGCTGTAATTAAAGAAAGTGACATAAAAGATTGCAGCTCAGGGGGGAGGGTGAGGAGCAAATCTCACAGCTTTGCAAGAGATTAGTTTTATTTTTAGCTAATATTTTTCCTCTGCTCCTCAAGGCTGTTTTCCTGCAACATGCTCTGTGCTGCTTCCCTTACACTGGCCCATTGATTTGCAAGGTTTGATGCTCTTTGTGCACGTGGTGATGGAGGATCAGTATCCAAGAGGTGTTTTCCCTTTGGTGGGTGAGATGTGGACACCTTCAAGTGTGTCCTCACGCCCTCCCAGTGCCCCAAAGCCCACCTGCAGCATCCAGGCTCTCACCTCTGCTCTGCACAGTGCCTGGGCATCCTGGCACAGCTGGCTGTGCCCTACCATGCTGTGCTAAGCCATGCTGAGCCCTGCTGCAGGGTGAGTGGGCCACTTTGCAAGGATCCCCAGACATCTGCAAGGGGCTAAAGGAGAGCTGGAGGAGATGGATTTGATGCTCAACAGCCAGCACTGAGGCCTCCAAACCTGCTGAAGTCTGGAGGGGCTGGGATTCCCACATATATTGTAAGAATACAGCTTGTCCATGGCTCCTGCTAAAAGCCTGTGAGTGTTGCTGCTGCTGTCTCCAGCTTGAATAGAAACTGGAGGGCACAGAATTGCTTTGGTTGTTGAAGCCCTTGAAGCTGCTGCAGTCCCAGCCCTGCCCTCACCCTGCCCAGCCCAGCACTGACCCACAGCCCTCAGCACCTCAGCTCCACGGCTCTGGGATCCCTCCAGGGCTGGGCACTGCCCCAGCTCCCTGGGCAGCCTGGCACAGGGGCTCACACCCCTCTCAGGGAAACAGCTCTGCCTCAGCTCCAGCCTCAGCCTCTCTCCAATCTACACCTCGTGGCACATTAACCACAGGGTGTTTGTTGTACATTCAAAGTGCAGGAACTCAACAGCAAGATCCACACCCAAACTTCACCAGGCACACTGGCATCTCCCAGCCATGCCACAGCCAGGGCTTGGCTCCCCAGGGCTGGTCCCAGGGCCAGTGGAGCTCCTGGAGCCTGAGGACTCCTGTCCCCGTGAGCCAGTGTTGCCAGGAGCTGCACATGCATCCTGTGAGGAGAAAGCCCTGCTCCCAACATCTGTGTGGCATTTGTTTGTCTTTCATTTCCAATTCCAGCCTGCCTCCCCCTTTCCTCTTTCATCCTTCCATCTGCTGAGGCCTAAAAATAGGGCCACAGCCTGCTCTGCTCCTCATCAGCCCTTTGTGACCAGTGAGATCCCATTTGTGGCCCAGCAAGGAGGAGACAGGACCCACTGGTGCCCCTCTGCTGCTACTTTCCTGCTGGGGTCCCTGCACCCTCTGATTTTTGCTGTGTCAGCAACCAGATGAGCTCTGATTCCAGCCCAGCCACTGCTCACCCACCACTGCAGCAGGGACACCTACTTAAGGACCTTGAGGTGTTGATCAACAGCAGCCAGCAGCGTGCCCAAGTGACCAGGAAAGCCAAGGGCAGCCTGGCTGGGCTCAGCAGTGGGGTGGCAGCAGGGGCAGGGCAGGGATTGTCCCCTGTGCTGGGCCCTGGGGAGGCTGCAGCTCCAGGGCTGTGCTCAGTGCTGGGCCCCTCACTCACTGCCACAGGGACACTGAGGAGAGGACTTGGACCCCATGAGCTTCAAGGTCTTTTCCAAACAGGAGGATTCTATGTTCTGTCCCTCTGGGAAGGAGCCTGACTGGAGCTGGTGCCACTGTCCCCTGTGTGCTGTTGCCTTCTCATCCCTCCCACCCCAGGGTTCCCACGCCAAGCCCCGGCTTCATCCGGCTGCCTCTCCTCATTTCAGGCCATTCATTTCAGACCTGCTTTGGATTTGCTCCCCTCCCCATCCCTGGCTCCATGAAGGCTTCTGTTGTTTGGCAGGAGGCACAGCTGGGGGTGGCTGGGCCCCGTGTCCCCACCGCATGACCACTGGCTCACCACCCGCCCCGGGGCTGCTCGGCCACCCTCTGCCAGCCCAGGCTGCAGGATCATAGAATCCCAGATTGCTGGGGGCTGGAAGGGCCCTGCAGAGCTGCTGCAGCCCCAGCCCCTGCTACAGCAGCTTCCCCTGGCTCAGGGGGCACAGGAACGTGTCCAGGTGGGGTTGGAAACCTCCTGAGAAGGAGCCTCCACACCCTCCCTGGGCAGCCTGGGCCAGGGCTCCCTCACCTCAGCACCAAAGGACTTGCTCCTTGTGAAGCTGTTTGTGTCCCAGCTGATGTCCATCACCCCTTGACCTGGCACTGGACCTGACAGAACAAAGTGTCTCCCCATCCACCTGACACCCACCCTTTAGGTGCTGCTCAGTGCTGCTGAGGTGCCCCTGAGCTCAGGCTTCTCTTCCCCACGCTGAGCAGCCCCAGGGCTGCAGCCTTTCCTTCTCACACACATGTTCCACCCCCTCAGCATCTTGGTGGCCCTGCCCTGGCCTCTCTCCAGCAGTTCCCTGTCTCTCCTGAGCTGGGGAGCCCAGAACTGGACACAGGACTCCAGATGAGCCTCAGCAGAAGAGAGTAGAGGGGGTGGATAAGAGGGAGTGGGTCCTGTCCCAGCCCCAGCGTGCTTTGGTGGGGATAGCCAAGGCAGCCTGGGCTCAGCTAACCCTGGACACCCCATGCAGCTTTCCTTCCTCTGCACTACTCCCAAAATGCTTTGTCCTGGGCTTGGCAGGTCACACACCAAGTCCTGTGCCCATGCATGGTCCTGCTGCTGCACTCACGGGAAGGGAAGAGCAGAGGGGTGTCCCCAGCCCCTGACTCACACACACCCCAAAAAGATGTCCAGGGCTGGTAGAGTGGAGCCACAGGGACACTTTACCAACTGTCTGGGGCTGCAGCAGAGCCTGGGCTGCTCCAGGGCTTCCCATGGGCTGCTCTGGGGCTCCCTGTGCCTTGCACTGCCCAGGCAGCTCTGAGCCTCTCCCAGGCAGGGAGCAGAGGGAGCATCACTTTGGCACTTCCCTTGTCCCCCCACCCTTTCCCCAAGTCGCTATGAATAAATCATTGTTTTATTAAAGAGAAGCAGCTGCTTTTTTTCTCTGTCCCTTGTTGTTTTGCTGACACTCCTCCCATCCCCACACGAGCCCTTTGGCACATGCTCCAACGCCAAAAGCCCCATTGAGGGCCCCTGGAGCATAGCAATTGATACACAGAGATCCCCAAATCCCATTCAGGGCCTGCTTTTCTGCACGAGCAGCCTCTAAACAGCTCATTCACTGCTCTTTTTGTCGCTGGGGTTAAGTGGTTAAGTGTGTGTGGATCCCATAAAAGGCCTTTACTCCATGAAAAGCTATATTTACATTGTAATCACCAAAGAACTGTTTAGGCAGTCAATAGCAGGGAGAGAAAGGGGCAGCCATGGAGGGGGCTCAGCAGAGAGCCCCTCACCTCTCCTGCTGATCCCCCTGGAGCAGGACTTTTGTAGGATTAGGTCCCCCCACACCAGCTGCTGGGAGGTGGGGGGGTGTGGGAGCTGATGCTCTTTGTCTGGGGACAGAGCTGGGGACAGCCCAGGCACCCGACCTGCAGCACAGCCCAGGCACAGCACCCACTGTCCTGCACCCTGTGGCCCTGGCCCCGAGGTCCTGCCAGTCCCAGGGCTCATCCTGCACATGGGGACCAGCAGTGTGGGGCAGGAGCCCCTCTCCCATGCAAAGGGACTGAGCTCCCATTACCTCATTGACATCATAATTGACATTAACAGGAGGCAGCAGCGTGCCCAGGGGGCAAGAAGGCCAAGAGCATCCTGGCTGGGCTCAGCAGAGGGGTGGCAGCAGGAGCAGGGCAGGGATTGTCCCCTGTGCTGGGCCCTGGGGAGGCTGCAGCTCCAGGGCTGTGTCAGTGCTGGGCCCCTCACTCACTGCCACAGGGACACTGAGGGGCTGCAGCGTGTTCAGAGCTGGGGAAGGGGCTGAGGGAATGGGGGTGTTGAGCCTGGAGAAGAGGAGGCTGAGGGGAGACAGGAGCCCTCTCTGACACTCCCTGACAGGAGGCTGCAGGGAGCTGGGGATCCATCTCTGCTCCCCAGGAGTGAACAACAGGACAAGAGGAAAGGGGCTGGAGTTGCCCCAGGGGAGGTTGAGGTTGGAGCTGAGACAGAACTGTTTCCCTGAGAGGGGTGTCACCCCTGTGCCAGGCTGCCCAGGGAGCTGGGGCAGTGCCCAGCCTTGAAGACATTTAAAAGATGCACAGCTGAGGTGCTGAGGGCTGTGGGTTAGTTTAGTGCTGGGCTGGGCAGTGTGAGGTTGGTGGTTGGATTTGATGATCTTAAAGGTCTTTTTCCAACCAAAACAATCCTGATTCTATGATTCTGTGATTAACTACCTCCCCTCATTATCAGCCAGGGCCTCCCTGATACCCCCATGTGTGAAGTGTGAGCTCAAATTATATCACTTTAACAAGATTAATTGAGCACAGCAAAGAATGGCAAAAGCTAAATTAATTCACTGAGAGCAAGGCAAGGGCTTCCCTTTCCACCAGGAGCAATTTCCATGGAATGAATCAATTAGGTGATGTTCCAACTGATATCCCCATCAGGGAAAGCTCCTGCTCTCCCCATGTGGGTGTGAATATTTATAATGGCTACACTTTAAGGGTAAATACAGTAGAAATCCCCCTGTATACCCCTGCAAGCCCCCCATGGGGCTTCCTGGTGGGAATGGGATGCTGCATCCCACTAGGCAGAGAGATGGGAATGGGATGAGATGATGGTGAGGAAGGGATGGGGATGAGGATGAGAATGGAGATGGGAAGGGATGGGGATGAGAATGGGGATGAGAATGGAGATGGGAATAGGATGAGATGAGGTTGGGGAAGGGATGGGATGGGGATGGGGATGGGGATGAGAATGGAGATGGGAATGGGATGAGGTGATGATGGGGATGGGATGGGGATGGGGATGAGAATGGAGATTGGAATGGAGATGGGAATGAGATGAGATGAGGGTGGGGAAGGGATGGGAGGGGGATGAGAATGGAGATGGGAATGGGATGAGATGAGAGTGGGGAAGGGATGGGATGGGGATGGGGATGGGGATGAGAATGGGGATGAGAATGGAGATGGGAATGGGATGCTGATGGGATGCTGTTGCTTCCAGTCACTTCCCAGCAGAGATCCCTGTTGGGGAGCAATTGCAAACCAAGCTGGTCCCATTGCAAACTGCAAAGGACAAGGTGACCACAGCCTGAGGGACACTGCCAGCAGCCCCTGAGCACTGGAGCAGTGACACAGCAACTTGCTGAGGACAAGTGTCCCATGGGTGGGTGCTCCCTTCCCCCTGCTGTGTTTGTCTTGTCTGCTCCTGAAGAACAGGAATTAGAACGTTTTTATAGGTATCAGTTCCACACTCTTGACTTTTTCTGGTGTTTTGTGTGAGCTTTATGATAGAACAAGTTTACAAGTGTTTCACTGCACCCTCCAGCCCTATGGAAATCATAATGAGGAGGCTGAACAGGCTGCTGAAGCAGAGGAGGGGACTTTCCCCAGTGGGCAAACTTCCCCCATGGATGGGGCTGTCCTGAATGATAACCCTCCCCCTATACAAGCTGAGACACGGGTGCTGGGTGCCCTGTGTGTCCCTGTGCTGTGCCACAGCTCTTCCCAGCATCACCCTTTGCCCAGGCAGCACTGCTGGAGCCTGCAGCCCCTGCCCTCCTTGGCTGAGCCCTTTGCATCACGGTGGGGTTTTGTTTTCCCTCTGCCTTGGCTCCCGCTTGGATTTTTCAAAGGCTCTGGAGCAGTGAGTTCCCTTCCTCCCCCAGCCACAGCACATTGTTCAAATTAGTGCCTAAATGAAAGGATATTGTTGGTTCCTGTTGGGAGATAATAACCTCGGTAGCAGGGGGAATTTCACCCATGCAGAGAGAGTTTGCTGGGAGAGCCCCTGGCTGGGCTGTGTCTCGCTGGGACGGTGGCTGGTGGGAATGGACCTGCCAGGATGTGAGGGTTTATCTTGGCTTGCGGCTCTAATTGCTGAGAACTCTGCTTTCTGACCTCAGAAACATGCCACTGCTCCCTGGCTGGTACCAGGGTACCTTGTGGCACGGCAGAGCCCGACCACAGCCGGGATTGGCACTGAAGGGCAGCAGCTGCCGACCACCCGCTCACAGGGCAAAGGGCTCCAGTTGCCATGGGCTGCCAAGGTGCTGAGGGACTGAGACATCTTGCTTATGAGGAAAGGCTGTAGGACCTGGGGCTGTTTAGTCTGGAGAAGAGAAGGCTGAGGGGAGACCTCAGCAACACTTAAAAGTGGGTGTCAGGAGGATGGGGGACACTTTTTCCTGTGGTGGCCAGTGCCAGGACAAGGGAGATGGACATCAGCTGGAACACAAACAGTTCCACTGAAACATATGGAGGAGAAAGTCCTTTGGTGCTGAGGGGAGGGAGCCCTGGCCCAGGCTGCCCAGGGAGGGTGTGGAGGCTCCTTCTCAGGAGGTTTCCAACCCCACCTGGACACATTCCTGTGCCCCCTGAGCCAGGGGCAGCTGCTGTAGCAGGGGCTGGGGCTGCTGCAGCTCTGCAGGGTCCTTCCAGCCCCCACCATTCAGGGATTCTATGAAATGCCTGTTTTTCTTCTTACTTTCCATCCCTCTCACACCTTGGGAAATTTAAACCCCTCACCCTGCCATGGAAAAGGCCGAATGGGGGAGGAAAACGAGCCCAACCCTGGCACTGCAGCGTTTCTACTTTTACAAAGAAGCTGTGGATTTCAAGCACAAGGAAAAAGTCCTTTTCAGTTCAAAAGGCACCTTCTGCCTCAAAAACCTTTTCTGCTGGGAGGGACCCAAGGCTGGCACCCTCCTGCCATCCCCTTTGATGGCTGTGACCATCCTCCCCAGCGATGAGCAGCCTCAGCGTGTGCCGATGGGACCGTGCAGCTCACGCCAACACAGCCAGGAGTGAGCACAGGCTGCTGGGATGGGGAGAGGGGAGGGACAGCACCCATGGGACCCTGCTTCTCTCTGCCTGTGCTGACCAGATCCATACCCTATGTGCACATCCCACTGTCCCACCTGGCTGCAACCTGGACAGACATTTAACTGTACACTCAGAATTTTACCTTTTTCCTTCCTTTTCGGCCACTTTTGCTCTGGTGGAGGCTGAACAGATGTTTTGGCAAGTTAGAGGTGAAGGGGAAGCTGAGGAAAAAAACCACAACCCAAAACACAAAGTGATTTTTGATTAGAATGTGTTCAAAGTTGTGCAAGGGAGCAGTTCCCACATCAGGAAACTCTGTGTGCAATCAAACACTTAATTCCCACGAGCACAATGGTGATTCCTTCAGGTTAGGGTCTGTTCCAGTTATTAATGAAAGAGAGGCAGCTGAAATGAAACCTTTTATCAAATAGAGTGACAAAGGGATGAATTAAAGCATCTATGGAATGTATCAGATTTGTGTCCAAGGCTGGAATTTCCAAGCCCTGAAGTTTTCTGCATTATGAGGTCCAAATGTGGAGCTTTTCTGTTTCAGGACAAGTGTGCAGCAGTTGGGGGGGTGCAGGGAGCTGTGGCCTTTCCAGCTGCAGGGAGGGAGAGGATGGTCTCTGTTGCTGAGAGGGGTCTGTGCTATGGGATGTGGTGGCCAGGGACCAGCAGGGAGGATAGTGCTGTCCTGAGGGCTGGCAGGGACTGTTGGCAGCACAGGTCCTGGGCTCAAGCTGAGGATCTCATTGCTCAGAGGCTGGTGAGTGCCCAGCTGTAGATGTCAAGTGATGGGAGGATTTCACTTAGCACTGCTGCCCAGGCCCAGCACTCAAGGAAATCAATATATGCTTAAACTGATTTACACCCTTAAACCCTCACAGGCAGACAAATCCATCCACTGGTGAACTGTTTGCAGCCAGACTTGGAGAGCCCCTGGGCTGAGCTGGGATGTGGCCCGTGGCTGGGGCAGACACAGGGACCCCGTGCAGGGACCCATCCTGAGCCTGAGGGACAAAGGCCCCCAGAGCCCCTGGCTGAGGAGGCAAGTGCCTGTCCCTCCCCCTTCCCCTCCACTGCCCAAACAATTTCCTAATCAGACTTCTCTGTCTGGAGTTTATTAGTGATTCACAGGCCGAGAGGAAATGGTGATTTTTGGGTCCTGGTCTGATGGAAGGGATGGAGCTGGACTCAATATTCCCCTTTTGTAGCTCAGCAGCAGATGAAGCCCGGAGGAAGTGTCTGTGGGATGCTGCTTTGCTCTCCTGGCAGAGCACAGCTCCCAAACTGAGACAAAGCCCTTCTCTGGGAGTTGGGGCAGCAAAGAGGAAGGAGGCTGCTCCCTCACCATGGGTGCTTTGGTGAGGGGGGTCTCTCCCACTGCCAGGTGACAGGGCTGCCTGTCCTGGGGGTCCCATCATTGATGGCTTATCCCTCTGGCTTGTTGCACCTCTGCTGTGCTTCTCTTCCTCCAGTTCCTCCTCTTCAGTATCACCCCAAGGGATGAGCCTCAGGACTGGGAGCTGCTGGGGGGAGTGGGCTCTGCCCCCCTGTCCTGTGGAAACAGCCTGGCCTCGGTGGGATTCCCAGCTCCTCTGAAATCCAATCTGGCTGTGGATTCCTGGCATTTCTCACCAAATACAGCACATCTGGCCCTGCCTTTGAGTCTGACTGAAGGAGAATTTGGTTTACAGGTAGATTCAGGCAGTGGGGACCAGCCCAGGCACTGGGGTTGGGGCTGTGGGGCAGGAGAGCAGGGCTCCTTCTGCCTTCCCCTCACTTGGAGGGGCATTTTCCCCAGAAAACCTCGTGGGAAATGTAGATGATGGGATGCTGAGTGTGAGGGCAGCACAGGGATGGAATGGGATGGGATGGAATGGAATGGAATGGAATGGAATGGAGATGGGGATGGGGATGAGGATGGAGATGGGGATGGGGAAGTGTTTGCAATTCCCCAGGCTGAGGGCAGTGCTGGGGCAGTGCTGGGGCAGTGCTGGGGCAGTGCAGGGTTGGAGGGCAGCACACTGTTTACTTTAATTTCTCTGAGAGCTTTTTGGGAGATTTCCCTCCTCTGTTATTAAACTCAGATGAGCTGCAGGGGACGGGGACGGGGGGGGGGGGGGAGGTCGCATGTGGTTCAGGGCACTTTTTTCTTTGGTAATTTCTTTATTTAATGCTTCACCCTTAACTCTTTCAGGACAAGTTCCCAGCTCTTCCCTATCTCAGTACCACATCCCAGGCTGAGCTCACTGCTGGTTTCTGGGTGACCTGTGTCCCATGTGGGCTGGTGCCAGGGTGCTTTTGGCTATGAAGCCACCTGGCTGAGCGTGTCCCAGCATCACTGCAGGGCTGAGCTCGGCCACTGCCCGGGCAAGGAGCCCTGCCCAGCTCCTGGCACACACAGCCCTGTGTGGGATGGAGCAGGAGATGGGAACTGATGGGAGCCCTGGGGGGAAAAGGAGACTATGGAAATCTCCCAAGAACCATGTTTCATTTCCTTCTAGCACTGCAGCCTCCAGCCCACGTGCCTCCCAGCTCTCCCAGCCCAGGCTCTGGTACGTGTTGCACGTGAACACTGAGCAGGCAGAACTTGGGGAGCAGCAACTCCAGCTCCCACCTGCTCCTGCACCCCCCAGCTCCCCAGCAAGGCTGCAGGGAGGAGGAGGCAGCCTCTGCCTAATGCTGAAGGCCCTTTCCCCTTCCTCTGCTGTCCTGGTCCCCACTGGTGACACAGCCATGCCAGGCACTGCAGCCCCAAACCATCCTACACCCCGTGGCTTTCAACTCCCTAGTGCCACCTTCCTGGCACTGAGGTTGGGCACCCACCACAACACAGGGCTGACATCACCCTGCCACAGGGCTGAGCACCAGAGCTCCTGCTGGGACCAGTTTTGTTCCAAGCCTGTGGCACATTGCATGGGTCAGTGGGACAGAAGCAGACAGCACCCTGCCCTGTGCATGGGGTGAGTGTGGGCAGCAGGGAGCTGGGCACTGGCTTTGAAGGGTGATTTCCACCATGGCCAGTGCCAGGTTCCTGTCAGTGTTTCCCCATGGCAATCTCTGCTGGTGCAAGGTCCCAGTGGTCATGGAAGTCCCCTGGGAGCATGGGGACTGCTGCAGCCAGGACAGACACTGAGCCCAGGGGAAGAATGCTGCATCCAGCCTCCCAGGGACCTGCTTTGGTGGAGAAATCTGGTGCCAGTGCCTTCTGCAGTGGCTCCAGGGAGTCACCTTTCTCCCATCTTGAGCCCTGAGGTGCACTGTGCTTATCTCAGCCAGGACACCCAGCTCTGAAACTTCAGCACATCAGGTCCTGTGCTCAAATGGGTCTTAATTTCCTGGCAGGAGAGCTTTTCATTTATTTCTGGAACAAAGTTGGGGAAGGGGAGGAGCAGAAACCTCTGAAATACAGCACTGAGATACTTCCACCTCCTTTTTCTCTGCCCCTGAAGGGATCAACCCATCCTTCCCGTGTCCTCATGCTCCTCTCTTGTACTCTGAGCTGGGGCTCCCTGCAGCCATCCCTGAGGCTGAGGGGCTGGGAGGCTCACAGGGACATGGAGCTGCTTTCCTTGCAAGCAGCAAACCCCTCTGGTCTCCATCAGATGCAGATAATCCTGGGGCTGGAGGTGCTGAGCTGAATCTGAGCTGCACCAGTGCAAACCCAACCCCAGCGAGACAGACCCCTGCAACCTCTGCTCCTGGCAGCCTCCCTGAACCTGGCAGGTGGGAGAGAACCCCCAAAAATGTGGGGGATGTTCCAGGAGAGCCAGAGCCAGGGCAGCAGGTCTGCAGCAGGCTCTGGCACGTCTGCACCCACTGGCCCTGAGGGAATTCCTGGGTTGAGGATGAGTAAAGCCAAGAGAGGAGCAAACCCTGTTCCTGCAGCTGAACTTGCAGCTTCCTTTTGCTGGCTGAAATCTAACCCAGGGATGAAACAGGTCAGTTTCAGAGGTGTCTCCTCCCAGGAAAGGAGAGCAGAAGGTCCCTGAATGGATGAAACCTTCTCCCTCGCTCTCAGTGACAAACATTTTGCTTTGCTTTGAGTTCAGGCTCTGGCTGCAAGCAAAACACAAACCAGCACTAACAAGCCAACACTTGGCTCAAGGCAGAGCTGAGCTCAGCCCATTGTTTGACCAAACTCTTTCCTTTCCTGCCCCTTCACAGACATGGCTGAGTCAGTTTCTGCCTTTCCTGTGTGACGGGAAGGATTTGTTTCTGTAATGTCAGGCTTTCCTGGGAGGAGTGCTGCAGCCCAAGTGCCCCACTTACAGCTCTGGGTCCTACCCTGCTGATTTCTCCTCGATGGAGGTGTGTGGAAGCCTTTGGGGCTGGAGCAGCCCTGGAGCAGGAGAAGGGCCTGTCAGGCAGATGGGAAGTTAAAAGAACTTACTTCTCACTTATTAGCATGATTCCACTGCTCCAAAGCCTTGCAGCATCACAGGGGAGCATCTGCTCTGTGTTTCTTCCCCACATCCCATTTCCAACAGTTCAGACAGGATCTTTGTCCTCGAGAGCAGCTTCATCCCCTCGTCCTCCGGGGTGCTGAGCCCACCGTGAGTCTTGGTTGGGGTGGGCTTGGGCTGCAGAGCCCTTGGGGTGACAGTGCTGTGCTCGTGCCACATCTGTCCCAGAGCTACCACAAGACACTGGCGAAGGCCACACCGGGGGGACACGGGTCAGCCCCCAAGCTGGGCAGCTCTGCGGGTAAAGGGGTGTCCGTGGCAGCCCAGCTGCCCACGCCACGGCTCCCAGCCCCAGGCCACTGCCCTCACATCCCCCTCACCCGTCCCATAACACACTCCCCAACCCCACAAAGCCTCTTTATGTCCCCAGACGCTCCCGGTGCTTCATGTGACCGTCCCCGTGCCGTCCTGGCGCTGGGGCCGCGCCTCATGTTGCCGAACCTTTTCCTTTCTCAGCGTGCGGTCGCCTCGGCTCCGGCCGAGGGCAATAAAGGCTCCATTGAGACCGTGGGACCTGCTGAGCCTCACGGGGCCGGCGGGGCAGGGGCTGGCGTGGCTCCCACATCCTCCTGCCCTGCCCGTGGGGTGACGCCCGACGCCCTGAGCCCCCAGCCCGGGGTGACGAGGGGTGGCGCAGCCCGCGGCCCCCCGCTCCCTGCCCACGCCCGCAGCGTTCCCCGCACAGGCTGCGCGGCCCCGGCGGCAGCTTCGCAGGGGATGCTACGGCTGCGCACAGCCGCACGGCCCCGGCTCAGGGCGCCCCCCGCCCCTCGGCCCCGCGTCGTGCCGTCCCCCGCAGGCCCCGGCGCGGGAGCCGTCGGAAGTGCGGCCGTGACGCGGCCCCGCGCGGCGCCGCTTCCGCTCCCACCCGCGGCGGCGGCGGCGGCAGCGAGGGCCCGGGGCCGCGGTGAGTGCTGCGGGGGCCGGGGCGATGCCGCGGGGCCGGGCTCGGGGCGTCCCTGACCACCGGCCGCCTTCCCCGCTGCTGCTGCAGCCGTCTCCTCCTCCGCTCCATCCGCCGCGGCGGTGCGGGGGCGAACTCCCGCAGCCCCCCGCGCTTGGAGGAGGAGGAGGAGGAGGAGGAAGGGGGTTTGTGGGTGCTGGGATGCTCCTCGGCTCGGCAGCCTCCTCCCGTCCGTGGGAGCGCGTCCTGCCCTGCCCCACGCGTGCTCCGGAGGGAGCCCGGCCGTGGCGGGGTCACACAGATGGCTGCGTGCGGGGGGGATGGGGAGGGGGGCTGTGGGGGCTGGACCCGGGGGCTCAGGCCCTTGCTCCGGTGCCACCCGGGATGGGGATGGGGATGGGATGGGGAAGGGATGGGATGGGATGGGATGGGATGGGATGGGGATGAGGATGGGATGGGGAAGGGATGGGATGGGGATGGGATGGGGATGGGATGGAGGTGGGGATGGGATGGAGGTGGGGATGGGATGGGGAAGGGATGGGATGGGGAAGGGATGGGGATGAGGATGGGATGGAGATGAGGATGGGATGGGGATGGGATTGGGATGGAAATGGGGATGGGAGGGGATGGGGATGAGGATGGGAATGGGATGGGGATGGGATGGGAATGGGGATGGGATGAGGATGAGGATGGGATGGGGATGGCATGGGAATGGGGATGGGATGGGGATGGGATGGGGATGGGGATGGGGATGGGATGGGGATGGGATGGGGATGGGGATGGGGATGGGATGGGGATGGGGCCAGCTGTGAGGCACACACAGGCAAAGGGACAGGAATATGCCACTGAACATGTTCACAGCTCGTCCCCCTGTCCCACACCTTACACCCTGGACCCCTCCTGCCCCTGTGCAGCTTTCCAAGGGTGAAACCAGGACACTGGATGGGTTTTCCTTCATGTGATTCTTGTGAGCGTGTCCTTGCTGGGAGAGAGCTGAGAGATCAGCCCTCACTGCCAGTCACGCAGCAAGAAATGCTGGGTTAACCTTTCCCTTTCTGGTCCTGTCTGCTCTGGGTCCTGCACAGAAGGAAGCAGCCCAGCAGGGTTACTGATTTGGGCACTGGTGGAGATCAGACCTGACCCACAGCCCAGCCCAGAGGAGACAGCAGAGTTGGTGCAGAGGAGCCCAGGCAGTCTCACCTGCTTAAATGAATGTTATTGCTGTTGAATGAGCATCTCCTTCCCAACAAACCTGCACCAGCACTGAGTTAATTGCATCTACCACAGGCAGGGCTTGCTGGCTGTGTGCTGGGGCCCTGCCCTGCCCTCTGACAGTCACCAAAGGGGAACCAGGGAAGGTGTTTTTGGGCTGATGCTGGTTGGAAAAGGGACGGGTGGGAGGTGAAAAGTTGCCCTCGGATGCTGCCACACCTGAGAGCAGCATCAGGGAAGGATAAACCCATGACATGGGCTCAGCAGAGGCAACTTAGGAGAAGACTGCTGTAGCTGCTGGGAGCTGGGGCTGTGGCAGCCCGTGCACCCCACGGAGCCCGTGCAGCTCTGTGTCTCTCTTGCAGGCAGGAGCCTGGGGAGATGTTTGCCATCTGCCCAGCCGGTGCCCCGGCCAACGCCCCGTTCCGGGGGGTCCCGGTGCCGGGCACGGCCGTGCCAGGGGCCGCCTGCGGGCAGGACTCCAACTCCAACTTCGTGGGAGACGTGTGTGACAGCAACGAGAACTGGAGCCGGACCCCGGCGGGGGAGAGCTGCAGCCGGAGCCAAAACACCACAAATCCTCCCGCTAATCTGCTGTTATTAACGCAGAGACAGATGGTCCAGGGCCAGCTCCCAGCCCACAGCCCCAGCCCCGAGCCCGGGCCCCGCAGCCCCCCCGAGGGAGCCGAGGCCGGCGGGGCCGGGGGGCGAAACGCCGCCGAGGACGCGGCCGGCGGCTGCGGCGCGTGCCCAGGCTCCCCCGGCGAGGATAACGGCTACGCCAGCAGCTCCCTCAGCATCGACAGCCCCGACAGCGCCTGCGCCGCCGCCTGGGACCCTCCGACCGCTGCTCCCCTCCCCGGGAGCCCACCCCAGGCGGGGCTGTCCCGACCCGAGGCGGGGACCCTCTTCCCGGCGCTGGCGGAGGCCGTGCAGCAGCTCCAGGACAAGGAGCGCTTCAAGGAGCGGGAGAAGGAGAAGCACCACGTGCAGCTGGTGATGTACAGGCGCCTGGCCCTGCTGCGCTGGATCCACGGCCTGCAGCAGAAAGTGCTGGAGCAGCAGAACCGGCTGCAGGAGAGTTTTGACACCATCCTGGACAACCGTAAGGAGCTGATCCGCTGCCTCCAGCACGGCCCGGCCTGTGCCGCTGCCCCCGCGCCCTGAGCCGCCCTCCCGGCTGCTGTGGGGCTGGGCTGGTGGCATCTCTGTGCTCACGGGGCACCCAGCTGCCTGCTCTGCCCTTCCCATCACTAGCTGAGAGTCCCTGAACCATTCATCTCGGTTCTCCCTCTGCGTGGTCCCTCTGCACCGCCTCGTGCCGTGCTGGGGACGCCTCAGGCAGCTTTGCTGAGCCTGAAGGGCTGAGACTCAGCTTCTCAGTCTCATTCAGTACTTCAGTGGGAGCCCATCTGAACCCCAGGAGTGCCAGGTCCATGAGCTGCCCTGCAGGGAGGGGCCTCAGGGCAGCAAAAGCTGTGAAACACCCGTGGGCAAAGCGCTTTGGTGAGTGCTCAGGCAGGAGCACAAGGCCAGCTCAGCCCCTGCATGGCACCCACAGCCCTGTGCCCAGGGCAGAAACGACCCAGCAAGGTGTCCTGAGCTGCTCCTCAGCCTCGCCCCGGTGCACTGCCTAATGAAGCACGTGTAAAAGCTTTGCAGATAACATCTAAAGTCATGCAGGGAGGTGGAGAGGGAGAGGGAGAGGGGTGGAAATCATTCTGAAAAGTGACCTCAGAGTGCTTGAAAATAACTTTTAAGTGTCAGCTGGTGCAAATCCAG